>NC_137821.1:27569379-27656879 GCF_963921795.1 Nannobrachium achirus
GACAAATTATTGGCTTCCGCTTTCGTTTTTGCGTCTAGAATAAGTTCTGAACAACCCTGGCATTCAGGAAATGTCAACTGAGCTGGCATCTTTGAAGCTGTCTGACAGCTGATGGAGGAACTTTCTTTACTTTCCCTCTCTCCCTTCTTTCTCTCCACACTCCCTTCCATTTAATAACAAACAATGTGTCCCCATTAGGGGTGTAACAATATAGTAACTGAATTTTAATTTGCAATTATCTACTATTTCGATGTGCAAAAGCATATATCTCATACCGCTTTGGCTTTGTATCATATCGGTATAGTTTAGAATGCAGATAATCGGTATCGAATCATTTGCAGCGCAAATAATTGATTGTATCTAAACTAAGTATTTGTGCCTTGTATTTAGCAATTTTAAGACTGAAAGAGGGGTTTAATGACTTTTCCATTCCATATAGCTACTCTTGGTCTATCAATAAATGTTTGTTTGTCGTATATCGTATGTCGTATCGTTGTTAAAATGTATCATGATGTGTATCGTATCGTTGTTAACATTGTTACACCCCTAGTCCCCATTAGTTGCTGTTGGGGTCAAGTACATTTGATGTACATTCTCTCCATTATCATTGGTGGAAATATATAGCTGTCAACAACTACAAATATATTTATTATTTTAAATGTACACAGCTGGTAGTGAAAGTGATTTATTACTTCATGTCAAGGGTGGCTGCCATATCATGATATCAGTGCCAGTTGTGTGTGTATGCCCCAGTAATAATCTATAATTATTATCTTATTATCTTATCATTGTTGTTACGATGTTGCGATAGTTGCAATAGTAAATCTTCGTGGGGCATTTTTACTATGTTATTATCTTTATTATTGCTGTAGTTATGTTGATGTTAGCATTTTGCTGTTTGTACCTGTATGAGTAGTGACAAATATACCCTCTTGTGATTCTTGATTGTATGGCTGCAACCCTCTTTGGCTGATCTGGTCATGTTCCAAAACACAATATGGGGCACGTGACTTAGGATTTAAGAGAGATCATAGTGAAACCATGCTAAGAGCGTGAGAAAGAGTCACTGGTAAAATTGCATAGGCCTACTAATTCTTGTTAGTATTTGATTGTGAATAGGGTCCATGCACACTTGCACAGCAGGAAAGGAATTGGGCCCCTTCCTTACTTCCTTCACAGGTATAATCAATGATTCTGATTAAGGCTCTGTTCCATTTAGTGTTGCACAGTGGTTCTTAGGATTAGTGATTTCAAGGACCACCATAACTCTGAAGGCTCCATTTTGATTGTCTTAAAACCAGTAAGACTCCCTAATCGGGAGATAAGCGACCGTTGGTCGCTTATCTCCACAAATATCACAGCCTCCACCTCTCACGTCATACGGGCAGCCATAGTTACACCTGGAATGTTGAATCTCCATATATGGAGATAACCTACCCATCACACAAAGTCTGACCTCACCAGCCCATACCTGGGCATGGACGACTTATATCTCCATATACGGAGATGGCCATATATGGAGATACGATGACATCACAGAGTCCACAGCTGATGATGTGGCGTGATGTCATACAATACACAAACAAGCCCTATATAAAGGGGCAATTCTCACCAGGGAAGAGAGCATTCCCCACTAGCTGAGTATCTTAACACATTGACCGCCATTTTAACATTCACTGTAGGCTCCCCTGCCATTTTGTTTAAGCATTTTCTTCATATTTAGACATTTTTCCTAAATTCCCTGTTTGCACGAAAATGTCAAACAGTGCATGGAATAAAAGTGGACATCCTCTAGTCTCTCCAAAAAATATTTTTTTGTATGTACGATGTAGCAATCTAGAGTTTTGGCCATTTCAAACCCCTTGTTTTTTCAAAATCCAGGTGGAAATTCAAAATAATTGGAGTTATTGACCTTTTTGTGAATGATCTGTTTTCAAGTGGATAACTCACTTGAGATTTGTCTTTATGGCTTCAGGCATTATCAGATAAGTGTACTAATGTAATTATGTAATAGGATTTATTTTTAGAATTTTCTGTTTAGAAAAATGCAGAGAAAAATATTTTTATTGGCTATATCTGACCAAAAAACTCACATACTATATTGCAGTATTTCTGTGAGTATTTCTGTGAGCCCCCACTTGGGGGCGCTTTCTCTCTGTCTCTGTGTGTCTGCTGGTTGTCTTTTGCTCTGTACAGGTGCACACACACAAATAGACATAAAAGGGGGCATGAGTCTTTTTTTTCTAACATGTCCTAGAATATGAAAATAGCAGATCTACAAGCTCTACAAGCTCAACACATCGCTCTGTGACACATTGAGAGCTTGTCATTCAATTTTATATGAGATACTTCAATGGTTTCCAGTGGAAATAAGCTTAGTCTTTTCATGGATCTCCTTTTAGTAGACCTTGTACCAGTGAACTGTACCGTCATGAAACTGTACCTTTTCCTATGCAAACTTCTAATAAAGTCTTCAATCAATCAATCAAAGTCGAGCTTGTAGATCTGCTATTTTCACATTCTAGGACATGTTGGAAAAATGTCTCCCCCTGCCCCTAAAAAAATCCTCTGCACTGCCCTGCTAAACAGCTCCTCTGCGTCTTTGCTCGTTAGTAACGACACTAGTTGATCTCTTGCTTTTTGGGAGGAGCGTGGTGGGGGAGCGTGGGAGTTTTGGTGGTGGTCCGTGAGAAGTGTTGGCTGGAGACCAGGCAGGGTAATGAGAGGACGGACCCCCTTCCAGGGACCACTTCACTTGTCTCTGACTCAACTGGATCGCGTCGTGAACTTTATGTAATCGGGCAGTTTTATTGATTGATTTTGTAAGAGTTGATTATCGTGTTCCCACTGCTCTGTGGAGCGAAGCGTTGGGCCCGCGGACCCCCTATTAGTTCCGTTAGAAAGCCGACCAGGGACCCCCCTTTGCAAAGGACCGCCTGGCGCCAATGGCCTGCTTGGCTGCTTGTGGACCATTACAAAACAATATAGCCTGGATATATGGATTATAACCTGTGGATTCTAATCAACCATCATCATTCTCAGGTATGTTTTAGAAGCATTTATATCTATATGGCGAATTGGCGATAATTATTTTGTATCGAGAGAGAGAGAGAGAGAGAGAGAGAGAGAGAGAGAGAGATCTCTGAATCAGAGACTCTGATAGCACTGTGCTGATCAGGACAGGGGGACCACTGAAACAGACAGTGGTCCGTGGACCACCAGCCAGCTAAGAGATGTTCACACACACACACACACACACACACACACACACACACACACACACACACACACACACACACACACACACACACACACACACACACACACACACACACACACACACACACACACACACACACACACAGCTGTTCTCACACTTTTTTTTTCTTCTCTTTTTTTTCCGCCAGCCTTGTGTGCGCAAAATGCGTCACTGTGCCAGTTCACTGTGGGTTATGGGGAGATTTATATGCATTTGTATTGCAATTTATACATTATTACAGTCTTTTTTTCAAACACACTTACTTTGATGTGTGATATTTTAGGTTCCCTGTAAGATAAAAGGATAAAAATTTGTGACGAGCTGGGGGAGAGTGTAATTAAACATTACATTATATAAAAGCAAATTCTCGGGACTATCGGGCCTGGCGGGGAACGACATTGGGATTTTCTCGGGACTATCGGGGGAGGCGGGGAATGAGTTAAGATGGTTGGATGTGATGATAAGCCACAAATAGGCCAAAAGTTTGTTTTACCAATTATCAAGACATACGGGCAGTTGACAGTTTGCCATTGTTACTCATTGAAGTTGAATCTCCATCTGAATCCCTTTTATGCCCATATATGGAGATCCCTGCTCTGAGTATCTGACATCACTAATCCCTTTTATGCCCATATATGGAGATCCCTGCTCTGAGTATCTGACATCACTAATCCCTTTTATGCCCATATACAGTATGGAGATCCCTAACAGAATCCATTTTATGCCCATATATGGAGATACCTGCTCTGAGTATCTGACATCACTGTGATGTCACCTGTTTATGCCTAAATATGGAGATCCCTGCTCTGAGTATCTGACATCACTGCGATCTCACCTGTGATGTCACAGTGACACATCACCTCAGTATCTGTGATGTCACAGTGACACATCACCTCAGTATCAGGCGTTACACGTATACATTGAGCAGGGCAAAGGTGTGACGTGTGTGACGGACGGACGGACGGACGGACGGACGGACGGACGGCCGGTGGAGGTTTTCATACTAAACTGCGACCTTACGGTCGCAACTAGTTTCGTGCCAAGGCCACTAGATGGCGCCATAGTGCCAGACTCACTCCCATAGACCACCGCTACAACATACAGGGACCCACGTAGCAGTGACGCGCGCGTTCAAGTTGGTGCGTGTCATGAAAATGACACAGATTAAGAGAGCTGCAAGATAGCTATAGGCTATCACTCATTTTAGAAGCCCGATTTTCGGCGATTTAGCCGTAAAAAAAACTTTTACGCTTCCATAAGAACACAGTTCAGAGAAAATGAGCTCTAAAGATGTGAGAATGTATTGGATTCGGTGGCGCGATTCGGCGGCATTACCCTCTCGCGGGCTGTGTAAACAGAGCACGGTCTGGCGGCCTGGATAAAAGTTTAGACGGAGGCTTCGGTGAGGCCTCCGATTATTTAATTCATTTTATTAAAAAAGACGATATTGTTCGGGATCGGCACCCCGGAATGCGTCGCGCCGCCAACAGCATAGATTGAGTAAAAATTGGGGGGCTCTAAACTTGGCATCTGGCCATTTTCAATGGAATAAATCGTCGGACCACGTAGAATGGCTCGTTGGAAAGCGTAGGACGAGCCAGGACCACCCACGTCTCTACAAGCAGCTCAGGGTAAGTAAAATAGCAAAAAGAATATTGTATTGTATTGAAAAAAAGCCGAACTTGTTCGGGATCGGCACTAGAAGGGTTATGCCTTAACTTAAAGGTGATACACCATGAAATTTCACTTTTCCTATTTTAAAACCTTTTTTTGGGGTCCCACTAGCACCTTCTATCCTCACAAAGTCCCATTTCTGACCGTTGTGTCTTTCTCTGGTTTTGAGAAGGCGAAGGTTAAAAGTATCCCACGGGTTCTCAAAACAGGCTATCCAGATTTGCTGCCGATTGTGACGTCATCATAAAAAAAAAATCTTTTTTCAAAAAGTGTTGGGGGGGGGGGGCGCAGTTCAGGCCAAAGGTGGTACTGCAGCTGAAATGCTCTGAGAGCCATTCAAAAATGAGAGAGGCTCTCTATTCAGGAGTGGTAATTTAGCCTCAAACCTTTTGAAAAACGTTTTTGGGACATAAACAATATGACATAAATACTTTTTAAATGCATGGTGTATCACCTTTAAAGGCCTGTCCATACTGTCTCCGACCACCAATCCTTCCGTCGGAGAGTTCCGACTTTCCGACGTGCAGCTTTCCGAACTCTAATTCGGGGTAATGCTTTTCAGAGTGACGTCATTTTGTAGGTGAAACGGATCATTCCGACGAAAAGTTTGGTGGTCGGAGGCAGTATGGACAGGCCTTTAAGTTAAGGCATAAGAGCTTGTACCTAAGACAGTGTTGTTTTTGACAGCAAATTTTGATTTAATTTTAGTCATAGTCTTTTGAATAAAATGTAATTTAGTTTTAGTCATAATTTAGTCACCTGAAAAGTATTAGTTTTAGTCTAATTTTAGTCGACTAAATATCATAAGACTTTATGGCGATCTACAGTTGATTTAGTCAACTAAAATGTATTTTGGCAGGCCTTGATGGCATCGTAATGACTGATTTTACACTTGATTGCGTGCTGAAAATAGCCGATCTACAAGCTCACAACGCATCGCAGCGCGACGCGTTGTGAACTTGTAGATCTGCTATTTTCAGCACGCAACACCTGAAACCAACCAAACATAAAATGACTCTTCTCCACTAGGCCCTCCCTAACGTTTTAGTCTAGTTTTTATTTTGTTGAAGAAATTGTCAATATATTTAGTCTTAGTTTTAGTCATCACAGCTTAGTTTTTATTTCGTTTTTATTTCGTTTTCGTCAGTGAAAAAACGCAGTCGACAAACATTTTTCGTTTTTAGTCGATGAAATCAACACTGACCTAAGACAATTAAAATAGAGCCATGAAAGTGTACAGATGGAATCAAATGGACCTGCACAGGTCCATTTGTAACTCTCAGAGTTACAGTCCCATAAGGGGCCATGTACTGTAGAAGGCCCCTCAAGAACGCTTTCAGACTCACTTGTGTGGGACTGTTTCCAGTCAACATGCACAATATCAGCACCCTGACTCTGTTTGACCAGAATGGAACGGAGCCTTAATCAGTATCATTGGAAGCAAAGGAAGTGAGAAGAGACCCAAGTTCTCTCCAATATGGCTGCTGTGCATATAGCGGCCTTGCTACAACACAATTAGTGTCCTCAGCAAAAGGGAATTGCTGAATGGCCTCTAAGTGGTTTTGATGTGTGAAATAGACTGTTATTGACGCATAATATTCATAGAGTATGATTTGAAATGCAGATGCAGCCATATCTTACAAATGGTCCTTTAATCTGAATGGACAGGTCCGCTGTTAGGTCAGCCGTCAGCATGGCCACACATTTGACCAGGAATAAAGCAGGCTCAAATCAATTCACCCCGTGAGGCCTTTTACAATGGCCTTCTGTTTGGGCCCGAGGGGACACTTACTCCACTTTTGCTGACCTCTTTGTCCTTTTACTCTATGAGCATATCGCTCGCCCATTGAAACGATAAGCGCTTTTCAATCTGTGGTCAAAACAACTGGGCACACTTTTCAAATCCCCAGTGGCCCTCAGTGCACTTAAACCCCCGGTTTACCAGAGAGATGGTTTTGTGTCAATATGGGTCGAGGCATCCGGGATTGTCAGAAATCAACCTAAGTGTTGCCCTTGAACCATCTTTAAGGCAGCTACTCTCATGGTTGGCCACCTCTCCCCGCTAGTCTGCACGCTAATATCCAAATGAGTTTATAACTCAGAAGTAGACAGCTTGACATACAATATACAGTGCATTCTGTGTTCATCAATGTCTGTCCACTTTATCACTTGGGGGGCCATTATTTTGGTAATTATTTGGCTGTAGAGTGCTGCCATTCACTTACGCTTTATTTTGAATAGCGCCGGAAGCCACGATCGTGTCCATGTTTGTGGAAATTGACGATTTTAAAATAGACGTTAGTTTGTTTACTTTTGGTCGCGAAACTAAAATCCTAAGCGCTCACCAGTGACCGCAGCAGCGCCTGTTTCCCTGGTAACCATGGTAACCAGGTAACTCGTCTCTGGACGAGATAACTGGGCTGTTGCGAGCCCCCCCCCCTTATCACGTTCCTGGATAAGAAAAAATGCCCTTATCTCATTTCCCGCGATCCCCGTCGAAACCGGAGATTTCCCGCTGTACCTCTCTGCGATGCCAGAGGAGCCCGAAGATTTAATTAGCTTTAATCATTATGAAACGATTAAAAGTATGGTCGCTGTATATAGCCACTTCGGAGACTTTAGGCCCGCCCCCTAACTGTATCCGGTCGAATTTCCTGTTTAGACCGGATCTAGGTTTCCATATCCGGTCTGAGAGCCAATCGCACCTGCTGTCCCATAGGTTTGCGTTGTAAACAGAGGAAAGAGCTGCACGGCCATATCATCGTCTTTTTTCACGCGTTTTTTTTTAATTTGATAGCTGTTTGATTCTTGTGCCCGCCTGGCATATGATCCGCGCACATATCGTCTGCTATGTGAGCGAACGTGTCCACGTGTTACCATAGCGCACAGCTGGCCGTTTCCAACGTTTTCTTATGTAAATACTGGCGGATTCAGCAGGATACTGCCTGGCATTACTGTGGTGACTATGTGTGTTGCGTTCTGTCTGTGTTTTTGTGTTTGTCTGTTTTTTGTTTTTGTTTATGTTATATGTGAAAAAATTTATTTGAATGCAAAAATGTACTATGCCAAAGCAAATTCCTATGTGTATTACACAATGGTTAATAAAGAAATCTGAATCTGAATCTGAATCTGGCAACGGATTTGTCTATTCCAATGGATTTCTTTTTATTCGAAAGCTGTCATCTTGTCTACCGGTCTACTACATGAGCCGCACACAGATCATGCACTATGCATGCACGTGCCCACGTTAAAAGGTAAGGACAATTTGGCAGCTGCTTAGTACAGCTATGTTTAAAATGGCAGCAAAATTGTTAAAATAAAATAAATAAGATAATAAGAAAAATACCCTTAAAATACTTTGATTTGCAACCCCCATTCTAATAATATTGCAGAGAGCTGAAGGTTAATTCAAGGTTACATTTTTAACTACCATTACTTCACTTTGCTATTTTTGTTGTCACCATTATTTGTGTGCAAAATCTGAGTGAAGATGCGCTCTCTATTTGTCATGGGAGGAGCAAATGTGAACAAATGCAACAATTTTCAAACTTTGTGTCATATGTGGCTGTAATTCAATTACTATACCACCAAGGAGGCCCAGAATCTGTTGCAGAATGGCTCGATACGACTCGCTGCTTTGGGTAATGGTGTTTTCTTTGCTCGGGAAATGAAATATAATATCATTAAATAGAGATATGCAGAACAAAGTGATGACAGATCCATCTTGGATGTCTGTTCAGTCTGTTCCTGGGTGCTGAGTGGCTCCCCCGACGACAGAGCCAGCTCATCATCGAAGCGCTTCACCATGGAAATCCAGCGACATGTCCCATTCAACATTCCTAAGATTTATGGATGCCGATATGTATCAAAGATGGGCAATTAACGAATTCATTCCTGGAGAATGCTGAACAGTCTAACCTTAAAGAACGGTAGCGTTGAAACTGACAGTATATGTACACTACATGCTGACCATTTTCCAAAGCACACACTCAGTTTGTTTGATTTTTAGGAAGCAACTTGATATCATTCATTTCAGTATGTTATGGAAAATCAACTTGCAGAAAATGTAAACTTCTTTGAGATGATTAATCCAACACAATAATATTGATTTGAAGTCGTATTGCCCATCCCTACAGCTCAGACCCTTCACCTTTCTTGGGGCCTTATCTTATCTGTGTGCATGGTTGTGTCACATACACACCTGTCACGGAACAAAACCCATTCAAGACAGCCATCACCTGTGACTGAAACCAATTAGCTTGCAAAAGACAACTGAGGGGTTGTTTGCAGAAGGCCCCAAAGATAATAATATTTGCACTGGTGCCAGCAAGCTTTTAGCTTTGGATAGCTATTAAGTGGGCTGAAGACTTCAGGGGAGAGGGTGAAAAGCAAACAATAAAGGAAAGCTTTGACGATGCCATGAATGAGTGTTGGGAGGCATCCTCAGCCTTGTGTCAAGCGCATTGATTTAGTGAACGCCACAGACGCCAGAATACAGATGGCTGCGGATGTGACTTGGGGATGGGCTTGGTGAATTAGAACCTCTCTGGCATCTTTTATCTTGGGTGACACTCCTAATGGTTCAGAGTCGACACAAGCGCCTAATTTTGCTCCCCACTTGTGGCACTGTGCCCATGGAATTAATTTAATTTGGGGACAGGCAGGCTGCCACTCGAGGGGGGAAAGGGAATATGGAAAGGAGGAGTCGATTGAGTGCCTTTACGTCGTTTAACCACGACCGCTAACAACTTCAATTGTGTTTATCTTAGAAACCACTGTTTCCTCCTCTGATGATACTGTTATCATCTGAACTGGCATTTGAAATAACTGCACAGTAATTTCATGACCGTTAATTTCGCTCTGAGGGCTCTATTGGACGCATGGTCTAAAACGGAGGGCACAAATTGCAAATTCCATTTGTACACACTCAGACTTACAAACGGATATGAACACAGAGGGTTTTATTGGGTGCATCCTACAGAATAAAGCATAAGCCAAAAGCATCTCATGCTGTCACAGTCTAATGTGCTCATTATAAATACAGCATTGTGCATTGTGCCAGAGATACTGGCCCCTAAAAAAAACACAAATTCTGTTTTTGCGACCGTAAGGTCGCAGTTTAGTATGAAAACCTCCACCGGCCGTCCGTCGGTCACACGTGCGGTCGACCGCACGTCACACGTGATGTGTGATGAGGTCACGATGAGTCATCTATGCCCAAATATAGATTTCTAGGTCAGATGGCCCATAGAGTTTGTGATGTCAAACCTAGCAACCCAATACCAGTAAGACTCCCTAATCGGGAGATAAGCGACCGTTGGTCGCTTATCTCCACAAATATCACAACCTCCACCTCTCACGTCATACGGGTAGCCATAGTTACACCTGGAATGTTGAATCTCCATATATGGAGATAACCTACGCATCACACAAAGTCTGACCTCACCAGCCCATACTTGGGCATGGACGACTTATATCTCCATATACGGAGATGGCCATATATGGAGATACGATGACATCACAGAGTCCACAGCTGATGATGTGGCGTGATGTCATACAATACACAAACAAGCCCTATATAAAGGGGCAATTCTCACCAGGGAAGAGAGCATTGCCTGGAATGTTGAATCTCCATATATAGAGATAACCTACGCATCACACAAAGTCTGACCTCACCAGCCCATACTTGGGCATGGACGACTTATATCTCCATATACGGAGATGGCCATATATGGAGATACGATGACATCACAGAGTCCACAGCTGATGATGTGGCGTGATGTCATACAATAAACAAACAAGCCCTATATACTGATGCGATACGATGACATCACAGAGTCCACAGCTGATGATGTGGCGTGATGTCATACAATAAACAAACAAGCCCTATATACTGATGCGGAGATATGAGCAGGGCAAAGGTGTGACGTGTGACCGACCGACCGACCGACCGACGGACGGACGGACGGACGGCCGGTGGAGGTTTTCATAGTAAGCTGCTCCCTGACGGTCGCAATAAACAAACCTGATGTCAGACCTGAAGTATCCTTTTATACCCATATATGGAGATACAGAGATCTCCATATATGGGCATATTAGAAAGCCCATATATGGGCATATACGGATGACATCAGGGATATCCATATATGGGCATAAAAGGGACAAGGGCTTACAGTTAAGAGATCTCCATATATGGGCATATCAGAAAGCCCATATATGTTCATATACTGATGACATCAGGAATATCCATATATGGGCATAAAAGGGACAAGGACTTACAGTTAAGAGATCTCCATATATGGGCATAAAGGGACAAGGACTGTTACAGTAGATATAGAGATGTCCATATATGGGCATAAATGAACAAGGACTGACAAACACTGAGATCTCCATATAACCTATGGGAATATAAGGGACGAGGACTGTCAGCTTGTAGACCTATTTTCTAAATATTGTTGTACATTAAAAACTTGAAATGGGTCGTTCTGCATAGTACTTGGGATTTGTTGCTGTAAATGTTCACATAGAGTGTAATAATTGGTAAAACAAACTTTTGGCCTATTTGTGGAGATAAGCGACCAACGGTCGCTTATCTCCCGATTAGGGAGTCTTACTGGTATATATCTGTCAAAGACGTGGTGTCCTCAACAGTCTCTCTATCCATTTAATGGCTCACTGCATCGTCAGGCGTCATGAGGGATACATGTCATTAGGTACATTTCCATCCTTGGGATTGTACAATTTCACAGTTGTATCATGTTTTAAATACATAAACAACTACGCAGGATAATTTAAACCCTTGCTGTAAGGATGTCATTGTGTGTTGCCATTGCACATTGCAGGCTTTTCCAAAATGTCTAACATGATTTTGCACCTGAGCCCAAGCAATATGGGGATGTGTTTATCTTTGAGGCATGGCATAGGCATAGACCAAGTGAGCAGGCACTTACGTGAAGGCAACAGATGTTGGCCAATACAAAAACCTTGGAAATAAATAAATAACTGCGGAATGCGACAAATGAGTTGCGTCCACTCCATGTGGTTGGACATCTGTGGCACAGGCTGCCTCTAGCTGTGGCTGAATATCAAAGAAAACATAAAATTAATAAATAAAAATACGCAGAATACCTTGCCATGCCTTGCTGGTTATTTTGATTCATAATCAGATTTTCCTTTATAGAGGTGAGTCCTGTTTGGCAATTACTGTGCTCCACGGGATGGTTACTTGGTAACTCGCTGGCGTTTTATGGTATAACGATGAAAGAAAGTTGTGGCATATTTTAATATATTAAAGACAAGTGATTTTCGTGGGGGAGTAATAATAGATTCTATGACATTTGCATTATTCTATAAAAACATGGCTGCTCAACATCTGGCTTATTGAAAGTGAAGTCTGTGGCTTACGATGGCGGCCCAGAGGGGATCATAAAACTTAGCGCAAATATCAAAATTAATAAAGCTATAATCTCGGCCCCCAAGTTCAAATGAACTTGCAACCTCTGCAGTGATTTATTTCCACATCAGAAATACAAACAGCCCCTGATGTGCAGTATAAATCCATCACAATATCTGCACATGACAAGAAACAGAATGGGTTTATTGTGAGTTCACTGTAAATATTAAAGTTGTTCTCACTCAGATACTTGAGGAGTAATCTCACAGTTGCCTTACGAAATATAGGCCTCAATCTCCTTCAGTGCACACATTGTACAGAGACTCTTTTTTTACGGCGTGTCACTGAAAGAGGTCAGCCATCTAATGGCTCTTTTCATGAAACGCATTTCACAGGTTCTGGGAAATACGCAGCAGCTCGGTTTCTCAGAACCTAAGTCGGCTCTGCTCAGGAAGTATAACTCTAACCCTGAGATCTGGGCTAACTCACATTGTACTTTCAAACATTTTGCGCAAATAGCGTTGTGACACGTGTAGATTGGCTATTTTTGCTTTCTGCTTTCCCTAATGGAAATGTAAACAAAAACATCACAGACTTTTTGCCCAATATATGGAGTTGACTGTCATATATTGATGATGACCTCAGAGTCGGAAGCAGGAATATCCCCCACTGCTTTCAGAGACACTTGTTGGTCTTTGGAAGGTAGTCACTTTCTTAAGCGCACAAAGGCCAAATGCCACATCAGCAAGGCCATCAAATAAAACAAAGAAGCAACGGAGAAAACAGTGAAATCTGCTGGGACACTGGGGCAGAGTGGACAGGGCATCAAGGCCTTAGGGTATATCATTTTTTGAAGTCCATGAGGCCAAAACGAGGGCCAAATGCCTCCATGAAATTCCCACCCTGATGACGCGGCGCCAAAGGGGTCAGCTGTCCCGAATAAAGCAAATGGAGTTCCAAATGGCTCCAGATTGGCCTCCAAGTGCTGAGTGCACATAGAAGCCACAGCATTATTAAAGCCTGTCTTGTTTTAATTGCTTTTTGGATGAAGCATGTGCTAAATTGTGACCCAGCGCAGCAAATAGACCCACAGCTCCACACTTTACAGGAGAGCTAAAATCAACATGTAATCTAATGTTGGTCAGAAATGAGTTAACCATTTAAATCCTACACGATGAGAAAATCTCCATCTATTAGAATCTGTATAGATGGGTGAGTATTGTGTATTCATGTGCTGACGCACACACAGAGCATGTGTTGTTTTTCTTTCAGTTTCAGAAGGAAAAGAGGAGCACTCATCAATGGGTTGTTCACCAAAGTTGTGTCTCGGATGCACGGTTCTGTCAGCAATGAACTTTTAACAAAGGAAACCAGCACTCACACATAGATCCAAGTAGGATTCTTCTTGTTTTTATTAAAGAGTTCACCCCCAGCAGCAGATCAGACTGGACGTTTCGGCCCGCATGCCTTCCTCCGCTGAGGGTGAACTCTTTAATAAAAACAAGAAGAATCCTACTTGGATCTAAGTCAGGTGTGTCCAAAGTGCGGCTCGGGGGCGAACTTTATACGGCCCGCGACTTCATTCCTACATTTTATTATGAATGGCCAGCCAGCACGTCAAACAATATTTTCCCAGAGTATAATTTTTGAAGGGGTCGAAGAAAGGCTATTTTATTGTATTTTTCACCTTGCTTCCACGTCTGATTACATTTGGTAATGTGAAATAAGTCTGAAAATAAAAAAGTTATTTGTTTTGTTCAGAGCACACACGTGACAAAAGACCATTGATGTTAAATATTGATGATGATAATAATTTTTTTCAAATGCAATGCGTATGTATGTGACTTTGTTATGGTCCAAAAGTACATTATACTGTATCAGGAGATGTAGTCGGCCCTTGGGTGTTTTAATATTTTCTTATGTGGCCCCCTTTGAAAAAGGTTTGGACATCCCTGATCTAAGTGAGTACTGGTTTCCATAGTTTTTCTTTCCACAGCACAAATCCACGGTTATACTGTACGCATTTCTCCCAGGTCTTAAAGGAGTAGTTCACCCTCCAAAATAACTTTTTTTCCTTCTATTACTCATCCCATGGAGACTTGCGTTCAATAATATTTTTTAGTTTTTGTCGCATTCCTAAGCCAATCATTTGAGGAGATTCTTTGGAGGCCCATTGATTCCAGATGGAGACCCAAATGCATCCGAAATCAATGGGGGTACATTTATTAAAATGAAATTATAGGCTTAGGAATGTGACAAAAACCCAAAAATATTATTGAACTCAAGTCTCCATGGGGTGAGTAATAGAAGGGGAAAAAAAGTCATTTTGGGGGTGAACTACTCCTTTGACATTCTAACACAGGGGTCTTCAACGTTTGTCGGGCCAACGACCCCTTAGCTGAGAGAGAGATGAAGCAGGGACTCTCGCACTAGATTAATGTTTAATGTGTGTTTTCATACATTTAACCACCTAAAACCCCCAATACTTTGTAAACCTAACCTTTGGTTGTGTACGTGGTCTGCTCTTTCTTCCCTCTACAGTCTACACCAAACCTCTTTGACAAAAATAGCCGATCTACAGTACAAGCTACAAGCTCTGTGAACTTGTAGAGTGGGGACTCTATTGACTATTGATTAGACTTCCCACCCTACATTTGCATACTGGGCTCCTGGTTGGTTCCTTACGACTTGAAATATTTGAATAACTGAGCAGGGCCAGACATAATTTGCCACGGGCAATTTTTCTTTGCCATGGCAGATTCGTCTGGCTACACAAGGCCATAATATTCCCCCCAGAATATAGGGATTTTAGGGTTCAAGTGGTTAATTGAAAAACTAAAGTCCTTATCGCACACAGATCTGGCGGCCCCCCTGCAGTATCTCTGAGGACCCCCTCAAGGGTTCAGCAAGACCCCTGGCCTGCTCTACCAGACTCTTGTTAGAGGGCTCAGCCTGTGATCATAGAACTAGAGTTGCAATCCTGTATGTGTAACCCTTAGTACTGCAGTAACAGTCACCCTTGGGATATTTAGTAAATGGTAAAAGGTGCATTTATATAGCAATTTTTATCCAATCACATTTTCAAAGATGATCTAGTTTCTGTCACACTCTCAAACCGCCAAACCTTTTTTTGGAAAGTTAATTTTTTTTTATTCCAATGATTTTTGGACTAATTAAAGATGGAACATTTCATTCACATGCAAGTATAGAAAGAATGTTCTACTACATCCCAACACTTTTATTTTAATGTGAGAAAGAAAAAGCATTAGAGCCAGTATACAGTATTCTACATTACACTTGCAAAGTCATGCACATTGACAAAATGCAGCTCACAGCCACAATGCAATCTGGGGAAACCATATTTCTGTCACAAACTACCCACTATTTGGGGAAATGGGATTCAGTACACTCTCATCAAACCTCTGGCATAAAATATGGAGAGTAAAAAAAAAAGTAAAATATAGCTGTGGTATTTGCCAGAATAATATGCTCACCAGGTGAATAATCACGCTGGCAGGAAGTGACAAACCACTGCGGTGTGACATAAATAAGATGAGAATGGGACAGAAGAGAAAGGGGAGAAAATGTTATTATCCCTTTAGGAGGACTCTCTGCTGGTCCTATTCTCAGGGACGTGCTGGCCATTGGGAAAAGCGGGATAACTCCCGAACGCCCTGCTTCATCATACAAGGCAGTCACACAAAAGTAGTGAAAACAGCAGATCTACAAGCACACAACGCCTCTGTGCTTGTAGATCAGCTGTTTTCACTAGTTTAAATGATTTTTAAAATTATAAATGCAAAACAAACGGTTTTGGACATACAAGGTTTCCACCCGACAACGACGAAATATAACTCATGTAATTGGCCCACTGGCTTGTCACTTGTCATGATCTGAAATGGCAAATCTTTGAGTAGCAGCAGTGCTATAGAGAGAGATCTCTCTCCATAGCGCGCAATGAGGGCCACTACAACTCTTTTTCCCGGGCTGAATCAGGGGTCCAGCACGTCCCTGCCTATTCTCAAATATAAAGTGAATGTTTTGGAGCTGTTTGACGTTGTACACTGTAGTCCCAATGCTCAAACTGGCCTCTAATGAATCATAACTATGATATGCTGCAACCAACCAGGTAAGCTGTTGTTTCTTTTGTGTATTTATTCTCCCACTGGAAAAAGAAAAAAACGTTGCATACAGTATCTTCTGCCGGTTGCTTTTCCATTTCCACCAAGCTCTTACGTCTTTACAACAAAAGGTTTTACATTTGACTCAGCAGTGTACTGTAGCAGCTAGGCTAAAACAGCAAGGCTAAAAAGTCACCACTCACCAGTCTCAATGTACAACAAACTTCATATATATTTTTATATATTTTTTGGTTGCAGTACCAGTACCTCCTTAAACTGATTTCTGAAGCCAAGTACCCCCTTCCCTTGACTACAGAATTTAGCTTATAAAATGTACATCAAAAGTCCAGTTCCAATGCCAATATGTTCAAAATAAAACAGCATAATGACAAATAAACATTGCTTTCTATTCAATAACAGTTGTGCTAGTCAAGGTATTGATGTAATTTGGTTTAACAATTTACAGATGAGAAGGTTCACACAAAGACTGTCAATGTTTTGTCATAACCTAATTATGGAAATCTTAAAATAATCCATGTCTGACATTAACAGAGCTCGTGCAGTTTACACCTTCATGCTGGAACTGAGCTAAAGATAAAATCCCTTTTTTTGTGCATTGCATTAACAGCCCGACTGGTATTATTATTAATTTTTTTTTAAGATTTGTTTTTGGGCCTTCTATGCCTTTATTCGATAGGACAGTAGAATGACAAGAAACGGGGAGAGAGATGGGGAACGACACGCGGCAAAGGCCGTCCGGATCGGGAACCGAACCGGCGACGCCAGCAGGCATCATAGCCTAGTATATGGTATGCGCCTTGACCACCAGGCCAGCGGGCGCCCCGCCCGACTGGTCTTATGTCAGCGTTCCATACTTTGAAGATTTAGATTAGTGTTTTAGAATTTATGTATATTTTTGCAGGTATATAGATGCAAGGGGCAACTAATGAAAATATCTTGTCAGAATAAGGTCAGAAGAACAAGCCCCGTCTGTATGAAAGATACAATCAAAAAACTGTGGTTTTACCCCATATGTCATTCAACTCATTTTATATAAATACTATCTCTGGAGTATTGCAAATACAACAACAGCCTTCCGCGACGGGATCCCTGTCCCACCCGTTACTGAACTCTTTGGTTCCCATGGCGACGCGACCACGCAGCAGGCATTGTAGACGCTACGTGGAAAGCTAGCCTCTGCCGTTGTAGGGACGGCTGCGACGGCAGCAGGTTGATCTATTGAGCGCTGATCATTTCCGGTTACCGTTGTCATCTGCCGTTGCCGTAGCGTTGTTTAAAGTCGCTACTATCTCTGGAGTAATTGCAAATACAATTTACCCTCATGGCAAAGACAATGTCAAAACATTTGCACCTTGACTTGGCAAATCTGATAAAAGCTAGATTTACAGCGACAGCCATCTCACCTCTCACTAGTCTAGTATTCAAATATTATCTTGACAGTCACATTCAGAGAGAGAGGCCACAACCTTCACAGCAAAATCAATGCTCTGTGAAGGAAGAGAACCAGTTGGGCTGAAAATGCTAGCCCACACGCAAATGTCCACTGAGGTGGTTCTCAAGTCATGTTACTTTGTTATAACAACAGATTGTGAGGAGAGACCCCTATCATTTGGGGTTTTGTAACACCACGAAGCCCTGAATCGAAAAGGACTTGGATAGCAGACCATGACGACGGCAATGCTTTTGGAACGTGTGAATCCACACGACTACGTTGAGTCCTAAACTGCCAGATGATTCCTGTTATCTCCATGGGAAAAGAAGAAAACAGGGCAGTTCTGACACACCAGGGGGTCAAGGAAATCAAGTGAATCCGAAAACAGGGCTGGTAAAAGCTTTTGGTGGGGTCCATTTCTCAAGCCAGATAAAAATGTGTCGCCAGAGCAAAAGGAAAAAAGAGAATGCCTTGTTTCTCATTTTCTGGAGGTTCCATTCAACTATGTCTCTGTTATCTTCCATCCTCAGCCGACGGTATGGCCCAATGCCGCCTTGACGCGACAAGTAAGATAAACTTGACAGATCAACTTTTTCGATAGTCACCGAGCCCATAAACAACTGGTGCCTCTAATCTGATAATCCACCAATGAAAGATTAGGAGCAGGGAGTATTATTGTGTTGTCACTCTTGCTTACGGGGTCACATGGGCTTTGACTGCGAGGTTAGACATATGCCTCTGAAAAATCCCAGGGAAACGTGTCACGTCTCTGCAGGTGAGGTGCGGCGATAAGACGGACCACATGAAATGAAACGGACACAAGCTGCAATTATCACAGCGGTTAATGAGGAACAAAGAGACTGCCGCATGGAGATGGGCCTCGCGGGCAGCACTGTGACAGACAGCAGCACTGGGGAAGACAGATTTAGCCGTGCCCAACCTGTGGTCCGGGGCCCCACTGGCAGTGGTGGAAAATGTACTCTCGTTTTTCACCTATAAGTATCAATACTGATATATAGAAATACTCTGTTAGGGTGCCCTCAGACCAAAATACCTATGAGAGTGGAATCCACGTACAATATTTGGAATCTGAGATGTAGTGGAGTAGAAGTAAAAAATATTAGAAATTGGAAATACTCAAATAAAGTACAAATACAGTACCTCAAAATTGTATTTAAGTAAATGTACTTACACCACTGCCCGCTGGTGGGCCGTGAGTGGTCCCCCAAATCATTGGCAAAACATTGATACTTGACAGATAACATGAAGACGATAAAATGATATTTTTTGCCTCAAGTCCAACGCGCTTCAACCGTTAAAAGGGCTTGTGCTCAACAGGGGCAACTTGAATAAGAAAGGAAAACAACTAAAATAGTGGAGCGCTCGACTGGTCTGCATATTACATTGATGATCTGAAAATGCACCCACGGGCCCACCCATTTGACCACTGTTCAGATGAGTGGGCACTGGGCAGCGTGAACGCTTTTGAGATTTGAGTGTTTGGAACTATCGGACAAATTTCTACTTGTGCAACAAAAATAGACAATCTTATGTTATGTTATGCTATGTTATGTTAATATGTTATGTTATGTTATGTTATGTTATGTTATGTTATGTTATGTTATGTTATGTTTTATTTATTTGACATGGACATCACAATCACATTGGACGAACCAGATGCATTGATATAAGTGATTATAGCACAAGTGCAAATTCTCATCACCTGTCCACAGGAGGCTTTTCTATTTTACAAAAATCAAATCTAACAAGTGCCAATAACAAGTGCAATAAACATTAATACTAATGTAAACCCCAATCAAGTACAAAAACAATAATACTAATCTAAACCCCAGTCAGATACAAACAATTATAATATGTGCTTACTAATAAGAACTAACAACAACGAACCACAATCTGACCCATCAGCTTGTGGGACATACAACATCATAAATAGCCATAATCAGTCAATTCACACAGCAGGTACAAGCTCACAATGCACAGCAATGTGTTATGAGCTTACATCTGCCATTTTCAGTGCGCGACACAACGCACAACCACGTACTGTACATCAGACATTCCAGTCTCTAAACGCCTGGAAATGGCTTCCTTTCTTTTCTGTAACATATTGATAAATACATTCAGAAATACATTATTGTGATTGTTTACGAACGATGGCAAGAATTGTCTGTTTCTTTTAGTTTTTAAGCTTGCACTAAAGCACCCCGGCTCGCCTGCCCCTGCATTTGGGTAATACGTGTTATTAACCATTCAAACGGCTCCTGTAGGACATATGCCTCCCGCTATCTAGCAAGGAGGGACGGAGAGTTGGACTAATTCAAACATTCTTCAAACTGCAATTTATTTTCCCCGAGTTGTAATTATGGTCTATTAAAATGCAAATGATGTCAATGGCAGAGGAGCACTAATCACTCACTGTCTGCTTATGGGCAGTGGAGTCACATTAGTGGGAGGTTCGCACCGCGGAGGCTGGAATGAACAGAGATCTGCTATCTGTGGTGGATTCCATAAATTAGGGCTCCCTTCTGGCTACTGCCTGGCTTTTGTTTAGTTTTTTTCCCGGGAGGAAAGCGAGGATGTGTTCACTTTATAGCTGAATTAAAACCGAGCGTTTTAAAAAACCAACAGCAACAGTAAAAAAGCATTACAGTGCCACGGGCTGTTGTGAGCATACAGGTGGAACATGATACATCTAAATCAAAAAGGCTGATCTAAAATAAACGCGTAAAGACATTAGTTCTGTAGCTAATTTATCGTCTCTAAACAGCGTAGGGATGTTTCCTTTTTATGTTGTCTGTTTATGTGTTTACACGCAATTCAAACAAGACATGTAAAGCATATCTTCAGCACTTGCATTTCCAATACACACAAGATTATACATTCTTCAAATTATTCCCTAAGGATTTGATCATGCCCAAGTGATCATTCTATTACCTGTCTAAATGAACACAATGTCAGTTCCAGCATTATTATCTGAAAGAATGAAGCAAAATGCAAAAATCCTTTACTGGCTCCCTTTCACACAAAGAACTAGCATAATACTATGTTATATTTCCAGTGTCTTATCCATTTCCGAGTTCATTTCTGAGTACTGCACATTGCCATATCCATGCATGTCAAGTTGTATAAGCTTCCCTTCATGGAAGTGACGGCTATATAAGCCAGCTACACATGTGGAATAACGAACATATTGCCATAAATTATATCTGCATTTCGAACAAGCTATGGTGTTCTCCATTGTGTGTTTCTGCCTCTCTGCTGTTTTATCCCATGGACCGTGCACACACGCACACACGTGTGCAAACAGTGTTCCCCTTCGTTTTTACTATGCATTACAACAGGCCTAGTGGGGATTAAGGCTTATCTATACCACTGTTAACCATACGCCGTGACAACAACCTTGTGTCCCCCTTATCGGAGGGTTAGCTGCTGACAAGGTGGTGGCGTTATTAATAACCGAGCTGCAACATTATGAACTGTTCACAGGAGCATGGCCCGACAATGCATGCAATGAGATTGAGGCACTGCTACAGTACGTAAATAATAAATACCTGGCCGGAGCTTCTGTCTCAAAAATGTTCTCCTTGATTTATGCTTGCGTTTCATTTCGTGAGTTGCAGAACACAAATGACAAGTTAATAGCGGTGATTTCTCTTTCGCTGAGAAATCACAAAGCTCTCATAGGGATTTAAACCAAATTTGATCGGCCATGGCAACAACGTCTTCCTTAGGTCTGCATCAATGCTACTTTGGGCTACTATTCAGCAATACATACTGGTGCTGCTATGAATTTAAACATCTCAGTGGCCAGTCTATATTTGATAGCTCTTTATCCGCACTGATAGGTAATAGGTAATAAAGATCTAATCCAGCATGCAGAAAAAACACCACAAAGATATGAAGCAAATACATCGTCCCGGTCGGGCAAAAACCTTGTATCTCCAAGTTTCAAATGTGTACGTTTTTTCGCGAAGTAAAGCCCTGCTTCATCGGACAAGGCCGTCGCACAAAATTAGTGAAAACAGCAGATCTACAAGCACACAACGCCTCGCGGTGCGAGGCGTTGTGTGCTTGTAGATCGGCTGTTTTCACTATTTCGTAAAATTTTTTAGATGATAAAAAACAAACGGTTTTGGACATACAAGATTTGCAACCGACAAGAACGATACTGTAAAGCTTACACGCCCCTCCAAAACGGGGAGTAGTGGCTGACCAGTGAAGTGCCTTTGTAATCACTGGTGAGAGAGGATTTGTGAGAATATAAATAGCACTTTCATTAGATCAATACTGTCATCCCTCCTCCGTGGGCTAACATTAAGCACACACGGTGGGTAATAATGGAGGATTGGTTGGACACACTCTGTAGCATTCTGTTTGATCACATGCGCCCCGCGTCCCCCAGGGTGCAGTCTTCCAGCCCCGCTGATGAATTCATCTTCCCGACCGGTTCCCCCCGTGGGAGCTCGGCACTCAGGGAGAGGGCATTGATTTTTCATTAAGGAGATCATTGCAATTGGAAATTGAATTTATTTGGGTTTTAAGAAAACAACAGAGCTGTTTCCAGGCCAGCCCTGAAGGCCGGGGTCGAATTCCGATGCAACGAAGCTGATGGGATGTTTGCAGTGCACTAAAAAAAAAACGCCTTGCCATTGCACCTTCCGTAATAAGACATCGAAGGGTAAATATGAGCATATATCCAAAATATGAGCAAATGTACAGTAGCACATCTCACACTATTAAAAAAAAAACATCCTATGGATGTTTTTGTGTGTGCTAAATAAACAAGCGGACATGTGGGTATGCTACTGTATGTTGTCCTCTTTAACGAAGTTTGAAATGTTCTACCTTTCCCTTATTTTAGATATTATCACTGTTGGGTGGAAACACTTAAGAGACTGGCCGCGGACGGAGCCTGCGAGCGGCAGCCTGTACATTTTAACCCGTTCATGTCTGGAGCACTAAATGAGTTAATTGGTTGCCCTTGCTGACCCAGAGAACGACTTAACCACTTTCACTTTCCTTTTCCAAGTGTTTTTAATATTAGTGAAAATAGCAGATCTTCAAGCTCCCAATGCGGTGCAATGCGACACGCTGACATCTGTATAGATAGGAAGTGTTTGCCCGACAGCGTACAGTGGATTCGGGGCGTTTAGCAATCCACTGAGACATTCCACTGTTGAAGCGCAACCTCTTTTTCTAACACGGTGCACATGAGCTCCCTACATGTCATCACATAGGGTGTGCAGTTATTAAACAAAGGCCCCTCAGTATTCATTCCTTAAAGAAGTTTGCTACCGTTCAATTTGTGTATTTGTGTCAATCGATGAGGAAAAAATGCTTTTACATTACATTACATGCAATACTGGCTGAGAAAATGCAATTTCCCCATACCGTTCTCAACATGGCACTTGTGGCGCTGTTTGCACTGGTCTCTCTCTCAGAGGCCAATAATGTACTTTGTTTTACTCCACCACAATTATTTGACAATTGACAGCTTTAGTTACTAGTTACTTTGAAGATTTAGATTATTAACGCAAAACATACAGTACAGTATGTTAACCACTCAAGCACAATTTCATACTTTTGCTATTTGACAATAGCTGGTCTTCTATAACTAGATGAGCTATTTTCAACCCGCCCAGTTGGGTGAGTGGATGGATTAATTTGGAGCATGTAGCTGTCTCAAGTCTCAGAAGACAATTCTGAAACCTTCCTACCACTGACATCATCAGAAGGCAGTTTTGGTTATTTTTTATTCAAGAATTTATTTTTATTCAAGAACAAAGGCTTCTATTTCAATTTTCCTGGAAGAGAAAGGCTGTAGTTTCTATTAGCTTGGAATCCTCATCAATGATGTCACTGGTAGGCAGGTTTTTGAACTGTCCACAGCCCACCAATGTAACGCGGTGTGAGTAGACAGAAATGGTGCCTAATGAGCATTTCTAAGGACCAAATATAAGGTTGAATATGGGTAAAGTGAAAACAAATCAGACACTGGTTGTCTGATACTTCAATACCTAGAATTTCACTATGAGGGCTTGGCTATGTATTGAGCCATTCAAACTGGCATTGCCCCTAGTGGCAGAGAAAATTCAACGATACAGAGAGAGTTGATGCTATGTACTGATCCTGTAGGCATACTGCTAAAGACATGGAGATAAGGCTGAACAACTGATATGTAATTCACTCATTTATTGGTGTGTTGTTATTCAGCACATTATGTTAACTCATTGAGTGCCAGCGCCCTCTAGGGGCCATAGAATGCCAGCGCATCTCTCATAGGCTAGCGCTTTAGCTTCCAGGACCTCACCTTCCAGGACCTCACATGCTCACGTTCATGCACGTCATGGAAATGTCCCGGATGATAATGCTAACAGAATGGCTATTCCCATTTTGTCATCTAAAAGATCATTTTTGGGCGATTTCGCCGTAAATAAACCTCGCGCCGCTTCCCTAAAGACACAATCCAGAGATATAAGCCTTCAAAGATCAGAGATTCATTGGATTAGGCGGAGATTGGCGATTTCGTTCGCAAATAACGGCCGGCCGGGCCGTTGCTAGCTTTCGGCTAGTAGCTAGAAAAATCAGGCCAGGCTTCAGAAGGCCTCTTATCATTTTATTCCATTTCATTAAATATCCCGGACTAGTTCGGGATAGGCACCCTGGAATACGTCGCGCCGCCTACAATGAACATTGGGTGAACATTGGGGGGGGTCTAAACTTTATTTTAAACCATTTTCAATGGAATAAATCGTCGGAGCATCTAGCGTCTCTCGTTGGTGAGCGCTGGGCGAGCCGGGACCACCCACGTTGCTCCAAGCAGCTCGGGGTAAGTAAAATAGCAAATAAAAAAATGTTTTTGATCCCGAATATCCCGAACTAGTTCGGGATAGGCACTGTATGAGTTAATACAGATTACAGAATAAAATAATTTAAAAAATAGATGATCTACAAGCTCACAACACGTCTTGTAGACACATGTTTTGAGCTTGACTATTTTAAAACAACTTTTCACCTAAAATTAATGACATGACCAGGGTCAAAGCGGTTAACCCCTAAACAACTGAGGTGCAATTCAATACATCGAGTGTATTTATCACATTTCTGAATGACATTCTGTGACATTATCATGGCAGGGTTATATCTGGTGTTAATACGCCACATTTTATGACCTAAGTGAATCCGTTTTTGGCAAAATATCAAGGGTCATAACAGGTACTATAGCTTGCACCTAGTGTTTATGCAAACCCACGCTACGCTTACCGTAAATCTTATCAAGGTGAGGTAACATGTTTACCCCATTAATTTATTTCAGTGAAAGCCAGGCCGCTGACCCGTAAAATGAGTTAAGATAATAGTGACCTTAACATGGTCTTCTGCACATGGAGGTAATTGCTAAGGCTCCAGATCAATCAATATTGACTCGGCAGATTTTCTTCCCCCTTACTACCCACTATTGCTCCAGCCCAATGTGTAAAATTGGCTTTAGACGGACGGGGAACATATCCCTGATAGTTTAACCTTTATCTAGCTAACATGTTCACTTATCTGTACAATTATAGATTTCTTCGGCCAGTCAGGCTGTTTCACTCAGCATTCTGTTGAGTGTGAAAGGACACACAAAGACAGCTCGGCTAAATAGTACATAATTGGGACTAAACTTTGACAGCACATTTTAGTCCTATTTTAGTTTGACTACAGATATTAGCTTGTGTACTGCTAAAACAACAAAAAGGTGTTGATGGCCGTATTTTTATTTACTTGGACTGAGGAGGATGTTTAACAATTCATCAATTGATTGTTAGGAAGACGCCCACACATGAACACGCATGTGCGCATAGATCCACACGCGCACACACACACACGCACACACGCGCACCTTTGCATGCACAAACACTGATTGCTCCGAGGCATTTGATTTCTCTTTAATTTTTCAAGGTATAGGGGCACAGATTTAGCAGGCATTTCAACTTGATAAATCTCACAATCTTCTTTTCCTCGCCACACACTGAAGTAATTTATTTTCTATCTCTCCGAGCTATATTTTCCAGTTAATATTTCATCTTCTTTTTTTCATACAACCTGACAAAAGATGCCACGAGGGGATGATAAGAATTCTGAAACCTTTGCACTCTTTGCACCAAACACAGGCTTTACCTTGAAAGACATTTTCAGAGGAATAAGACACATAGCTAAATAAGTATATTCTCTCCCCGCGCAAATTATATGAGATCTGCCTCTGATAACAGTCATTCTGAGCATATTAATGTATTCTGCTTTGAACAAGGTGTTCATTGTACATCCTGTTCAAAATGTCAGTAGCCTATACACAATTGAAGTTCGAACAGAGGACATCAGTATAACGTTGTTGCCTCCCCCTCCCCCATGAAACCTATAAATTGCATTAATATAGGTTACATACATATTCAAGATCAGGGGGGAAGAATTGCAAATGTAACTCTGCATTTGCTTTGATTATGTTTGCACATTTCTTTTCCAAGAGACACTTTGATGATCTGTGATCTTAACATGAGCTCAACGTTTTATAAAATGTTTATATGTAGACTTGCTTTTTTTTGCAATCACATTTTTCTACAGTCATGTCTAACGGGCTGCTTCTGGCCATTCAAGCTCAGACATAATTTGAATTTGATAAGGTTTTCTTTCTGGGACATTCTTAGGCTAATGTCTATTTGGATGGGGAAGAAAGGAACGTCCACCGCTGGCTTTAACTTTGATGAGGTGCTAATATCTAATATCAAAAGCAGATAAAAAGCCTTATTAGCCCCAGTGGTCTTGTTAGAGTGGGAACTTATTACACTTGCTGTAGGGGACGAGACCAAAGCATATGCAGCAATATGACTGACTCTGGCTTTGTTACATGTCCTTAAGCTTTCTGATGGGGGGTCAACTTCATTTTGTGACTTAAATGCTAGGGGTTTATAGAGGCAGACAAGCCGATATTGTTTGAGAGATCTAATTCTGTCTCTCATGTTTCAAAGAGTTTGGAAACATCTGGGGGATTACAGTGTCTATAGCCAGGGGCACTTTGATAATCGCTTGTCATTTTTGGGAGCCGTACACCCTTCCCGGTTTCGTCTCTTTCTAAAGGCCTTGGGTTCAATCAAATATTTGTGAGATTAGTTGTCTTTAAGAAATCTTTCCATGTGGTCTCTGGATTTTTTTATTTATTTTTTACATTTGCCTTTAGGCTTTATTTTATAAAGTCTTGTGCCGGGAGACTGGTCATTTCTGACCATCAAAGTCAAAGTGTGTTAACTAATAAAACCTCATATATACTTATACTTGGGATGCCCCAGGGGTCTATACTTCATCTCCTCTTTTTTTGCCCAAAATAGCTGTTCTACATGCTCACCACGCCACATTGCTACGCATTGTGAGCTTGTAGATCTGCTATTCTCTGCGAATGTTCACGCAGAACAGGCCTGGCATTGGGACACTCGAGTTCATGTGGTCAAGTCAGTGTGATACAGTATTATATGAGCATATTATGAACATAATTCCATAACAAAAATGAATCCTGCTAAACTAATTTAAGGATATTAGTCTAAGTGAGTTAAACTGTAGTCAAAGTACATTGTGTCAGCGACAATGAAAACCTAACATTACATAGATCAGTGAGTGGTGAGGCAGCTGTATAAATCCTCTTGCGAGATCTCTCAGCAAAGCACAAAGTAAGCACACTAGTCGGACGCCACTAATCAATGCCGTGAGACAAAGAAGAATGAGGTTTTGGCACAGCGAATGACGGACTGCATCAATACAGAAAAGGCTCACCCTAAACAAGTCGGAAAACACCTTGGGTTCTAGCACCATGTCCCATCGATTTCTATCCGGCTCAACGCCGACTCTGCAGCGTTTAGACATTTAATTCCCTCTCAAGCAAAGTCATTACACTGACGAGCGTTTAATTAAGCAATCATGGTGGTGCAATCTGGGTGATTCAGTGTCTAAAAGGTGGCCAACTTGGCATCACCGTGCCCTCCAGTGCTCAGTGTTTAATTTTTTCCAGCACACACTTGATGCCATACCCTAAGTTGTGTTTTTCTTTTTTCATCTGCATGACAATAAACACAACGACCTCTTCAAAAGTGGGACACATTTGACACTAGGGATGGGACGATACGCGATATTATCGTTTATCACGATAATCGTATTGTGGAGATTTAATTTATGGTGAAATCGTCCTCCGTCATGCACTGGGATCAATTCACCTTTTATTTGCCGAGCTGCATATCCGGTACCACTTAAACCCTCTATAATTCGTAAAAGGTACTTATACGTACTTGATAGTCTTTTTTCGCTCTCTATGAAGTGTCTTTGCCAAAAAATAGCCGCGTTGTGACGCGTTGTGAGCTTGTAGATCGGAAATTTTTTGGCAAATGTTCCGCCCCAGGGGCGCCCGCTGGCCTGGTGGTCAAGGCGCATACCACATACTAGGCTATGATGCCTGCTGGCGTCGCCGGTTCGATTCCCGATCCGGACGACCTTTGCCACATGTCATTCCCCATCTCTCTCCCCATTTCCTGTCAGCCTACTGTCCTATCAAATAAAGGCATAAAAAGCCCAAAAACAAATCTTTAAAAAAATGTTTAAAAAATGTTCCGCCCCAGCATAATAGATTTCGATTATCGCGATAATATCGTAAATCGCGATTTCTTTTGTCACAATAATCGTGATATGAAATGTTCATATCGTCCCATCCCTATTTGACACAAGTCCACATTTTGTCAGGGAGTTAAAGCACAGACTAAATGCACATCTACTATGGTCTCCTAATTAATTATATGCCCAGGGATTTTCTGAGATGGAAGAAGTCAGGTATTCATGGCTGACCTATTTCCCCAGCTAAAGGATGACGGTTTTAAGGCTATGGACACATGTGTCTGGGGATGAATCAGGACAGTACTGTTCTCACTTCTCCATGCCTCTATGAGCAGGGATAAGTCCTTTATGTCTGGACATGGCCTGTGTGTGTGTGCGCGTGTGCGTGCGTGTGTGTGTGTGTGTGTGTGTGTGTGTGTGTGTGTGTGTGCGCGTGTGCGTGCGTGCGTGCGTGCGTGCGTGCGTGCGTGTGCATGCGCGTGCGCATGCGTGCGTGCATGCGTGTGTGTGTGTGTGTGTGTGCGCGTGTGTGTGTGCGTGTGTTGTGGCCCACAAATGGCCTCAGCTGATGCTAGATTTCACATGGTTACAAACAGAGGAAGAAACACGGCTCTTGATAAGACATTTACTGCTGCCGGGTCTGTGGTTGTTAATGTGACGGTTCAATTAGCATGCATTACAATATAGCTACATAGATTGTGGAAGTCTGAAGTCTCTGCATGCATACCGTAAACATATATTCACAGACTTAGTAAATAGTGTGATTGTCTGATTGAATAAGTAGACAAGCTCAATGCAAACCATGCACAGCCATGGTAATAATGCAGAAGCAATAAAGAGACAATCTAATCAAGCTCTGTACTCCTTTAATTAACTCTACTGAGTGTATTAACAGTTGTTTGATCTCCTCCAATATTGTTTACTATGGTGTTGAAAGGCTTTCTGTATAATTGCAGTTTTTCTCACACACATATATTGCTTAAAAAAAAAACTAAAAAAAACAAAAAAAAAAAAAAAAATCGTTTTGATTTAAGTAGAGATCAGATAATTGATCTGTGTGCGTGATCTGCCATCATGTGATTTGTATTTAACAATGAGAGACCATTGCAGAGAACTGGTTAGGACAGTAGGCCAGCGGTGTGCAGTGACGTTGCTCTGTGCTTTGAGACAACATCATATGATCACAGTTACAGAATATGTCATAGCCAAAACACTTACTCTAACCATTCAGTGAGTGACTTCAACTAAAGTAAAGCTTGGTCAATAAATAAAGACAAATAGCCTAATTTTACATTTTAACAAATTAAACACTACATACTAAAGTATGTCATTGACCTTGGTCTACACCAGATATTGTTGCAGAAAATAGCTGTTCAACTGCGAGCTTGTAGATCAGCTATTTGCGCTGAAGTTTTGCCTATTATGACATGTTAGATTTCATGTGGTTAAAAAGGACACTCAAGGCATTCTAATCTCAGGCTATAGATGTTAATCAAGGTAAAAAACGTAATCTGGGCACGATAAGACGCTCTCTTTAATGGGCTGGTTGTGGCAGGGGGCTTGCACAGGTGAAATGAAGAGGAACTGATTGCTTACGGTGATTTTGCTGATTGCATTTTAAATTTTAAACCTCTCAATATACATGACATAGTGAACGCCTAAGCCTGCAAACTTTAGTCAGGAAATACTTTTAGAAAGTTACAGATTTTAAGGCCCATTTGCACACAGAATCCTATGTGTTTTTGTTTGTTTGACACTGACAGGCATAACATAAGGCGTTTTTTTTTTTGTGGAAAAATAATTAACAAAAGGAGCATTGTAATTTGGAAGACTACAGAAAGTACATTTTATACATGTCATTTGTTATGCCATCCATTTCAAACCATAATTGGAATTTTGCTGAGGCGGCACAAACCCCGCTCTCATTTCTCTGGATCAATGTGACACATGGGAAAGTCACTAGCCACAACTTTGTTAGAGAATGGAAATAATACATTTCCCTGCTGTTCCCCTTTCAGCAGATAATTGTAGGAGGCAATGGAGAGTATCGTTGGGGATGGATTTGCATGCGTCTAATGCCAGCTGCACAGAAATTTGCCTACGCCATTCATAGGACGTTACGAGGAAATCACTTGACACCGTGGATCAATCATTTGTGTAGCCATTTTGTTTCAGCAGAAAACAAATATGACATGGGGGTGCAACAGCTAACATTAGTTCTCCTTATGCAGCAGAAAACTCAGGAGGGCTTGAGGGGCCGAGCTGCAAGTGGTCATTTTGCTGTAAATGTTCGAATGGAATGGTCATAAGGTCATCTCGTGAGTGATAGGTGCCCTGATTTGAACACCCAACTCGCACTAACCGGGTTTGTCAAGCGAAATGCTGCCCGTTGTTGATCGAAGCAGTTTCTTAATACCTACTCAGCCAGATGGAGGCAACTAAAAGTAAAGAATGTTTAAACAGATGGTCTCTCTCTCTTCTTTCTTTTCCTTTTTTTGCACTTTGCCGTCGCATTCTGCATTTCCCTTTGAAATGTGGCAGTGGGTACAAGAGCTGAGCGCTCACCTTTTACAACGGAGACTATTGCCATACAAGGAGAAGAGCAAATCAATCGCAGCTACATCACATTCCATCACGCTACATCAATCACAAACAGGCTTCCAGTGTTTTACAGGGAAGGGAAATCTACAATTTCACATGGCCAAATTCTGTGCCATGTATTTATACAGTACCAAGGAAAAAATGCATTGCAACTTGAGCAAGCTCTCCTGCCTTAATGGGCACGTTAAATAGGGCCAGACATCCGATCCGTCTGAAAAGGTTTGGGGATTACAGTAAATAAGGTTTGACCAACTTGAAAATGTAAAATCTGCTCTCAATGTTGGCTGTTACACAATGGCTTGGCTTGATCTACTCTAATTTTATAATATTATTTGACATTTATGCACACTTTCTGTCTCCAACTGTACTTGTATTTTGTATTTGCAGTCTGTCCGTCCGTCCGCTTTTCACTGTTATAGCGCCATGTGATTAGTCATGTGATCAAGACAGATCTGTCGAACATTGCCGGCCCATTATAACCTACAGTACCTGACCTGGTGGAGACCTGTGCTCCGGGGAGCACTTTTTCTAGTCTTGCTCTAATTCCAAAGTTACTACATGACACCCCAAATCATGGGGTAATACATAAGGATTTACAAACACTATTTCACCACTCAAATGTTTTGCTGAGATTTTCTTTTTAGCGGGGCTTGGATTTTACAAGTAGGCCTGTGCCAATACAGTAATGTTTTAATGCACTGGAACCCAACAGTAAATACATTAATCTGTGCCACAGTATTCTATATGCATGGGATAATAAATGTTGGACAGTGCGGTTATCGGAAAATAAAGTATGATGCAGAGGTTATTTATAGTGGGTTTGCATTATTTTAAATATTACTTTATTTTCAATAACTGCATGGCGCGGTGTTGATTGTCCTGCCTATCCTTTTCAAAAAAGTTGTGCTTATTGGTATTTTTTACCTTGTTGGCACATTCTGTGTGTGTGTGTGTGTGTGTGTGTGTGTGTGTGTGTGTGTGTGTGTGTGTGTGTCAGAGTAATCGCATTGGCCAAGGTGCAACATCTTTTCTCCAATGTACATGTTCCACGAAAATCACTATGTGATCTGAATGATAAAACTGTACACCTAGTGAGACAATGGACTGGTCTTAACACACACACAACACGTGACATTATATTTCACAGCAAACGTGAGGGCGGTCTCGGTGTTCCCAATTTTGAATGGTCATATATTGCTACAAGGCTCTCCCATTTGTTAAATATGTTGAACAATGACGACCAGTATGTGAGAGAGCTTGCACGTTCTTCTCTGTTTTTGGACCTAAAACGACGCAAGGTCCCACTGGCATGTGGCTCAGATCCTAACTTCCTAGGCTTCAAGAGGAAGCTCAGTGGAAAGCTGGACAGTTGCTGCCCCGGTTTCGGTGCATGGTCAGATTGGCCAGACTTAAATGATCTGTGTTGCTGGGCGGATGTTACCTTGGAGTGGGTAGGGCCTAACTCTGAGGTGATGGCTGTCTCAGAGGACTTTATATCTGACCCCAGTATCTCTGTCAGAGCCACTATGACTGTGTGTGGAACAGAACACCAACTTCCACTAACTAATGCCAGAGGCCGCCTCCTATGGGCACAACAGCAAAGGCAACGGCAGCATTGGACTGAACTGAGACTGCAGGGCAAGACTGCATGTCTTCCTGCTGCTGACCATTCTGTATCTCACTCAGTGTTCAAAAATGTTGCCATAGACGAATGTATTGTTGTCTTTACTCTGAAAGCGAGGTTGCAGGTTTTACCATCTAAACTTAACCTCTCCATCTGGTTTCCAGGCAATCATGCTCCTTACTGTACATCATGGTCACGAACAAATAGCTGAAACCATGTCCCACATCTTAAATGGGTGCCATGTATACAGGGGACTCTACATAAGTAGGCATGACAGAATAGTGGATTTGATATCAAAAGATATCTCATCCATCTTCAGGTCCTCTATTATGCTATATAAGCATTCTACTGTGAAGCCGAGCATGTTTAGCCTTTGTAATGATGATTCTGCGTTCTCTAACATTTCAGCTAACACCCCTGATGTCATTGTTGTTAATGAAACCCATAGGGAGGTGTTTATTCTCGAGGTCGGCTGTACCTTTGACTACAGCTTAGAGGAAGCTTTCTTAACCAAAGTATTAAAATATCATCAGCTAGAGCAGACCATCGCTCAGCTAGGCTACAGATGTAAACTCTTGGTTTTTATCTTTGGGAGCCTAGGGCATGTGCACAAGCTGGTTGTAAGGGGCCTTCAAATGGCCGGCCTCCCCAAAAGGAGAGCCAAACAATTAGCAAGGTACTGCTCTGTATCAGCTATTATAGGAAGTCGCTCCATTTGGAGGAGGCGTTGTTATCTTTACCCATGATTGTTGTCTGCTGTGCTTGACATCTATGCCAACAGTATTGTGTGTAACAATGTTCTGCCCTACCTGCACTTTGTAACTGGCAGTTTTCCTTGATTATCTGACTGCACTGATATTGTTTATGTCCTTTGTACGAGGAATTCTTGTACTTCTGCTTATGTGGACATAAATAAACATTTCAAATGTGTGTGTGTGTCTTTTAACACCAAATCCATGTGATTTTTAAGGATAGCTTGGAATGTTAGCTTAAAGAACTGTTCATACAGGTCAATCATTATGCATATTCATTTGGAACAGTAACGACAGCCGTATGGTTATCTGACAATAATGCATACCCTCCGGCCAATCAGAATGGAGGGTTCTCCGTGGCCATGGTTTATGTACTGCATACATAATATCGTTGCTCTCGCGTGGGAAACCTTGTAAGCCAAAACATTTTCCTTTTACCATAATTAAAAAGAAAAACATTTTAATCCACTGAAAATAGCCGGTCTACAAGCTCACAGCGCATCGCGGCGTGTGTTGTGATCTTGTAAGGTCGGCTATTTTCACTATGCTTTTGTGCGACAACCTTGGTCTGGGTCAAATCATAAAAAGTTGAAATGTGGAGATACGAGGTTTCTGCCTGACAGCAATGATATGTGGAGATGCACAGCATGGGGGAAATAGCTCTAATGTCATTTATGGGCTTTGGCTCTATACTGTTAAAAAGCACTACAGCCAGGGGCGTCACAATGGGGGGTGGGGGGGTGGGGGGTGGGACTGAGTTACTAGGGCCCAAGGTAGAGGGGCCTTAATTATTTTATACTTTAGCTATTGAAAAATAGCAGATATACAAGCTCACAGCGCGGCACCGAGTGCTGCGCTGCGAGCTGGTAGATCTGCTATTTTGTCGTGAAAATGTGTGCAAATCTTTGAATATACGTATGTATTTTTTAAGCAAACATTTGTATCTCAAATTTTGCTCTGGGGGGTCCCTGGAACTAAATATTTTGAGATGGGGGTCTGTGGCCAAACACATGTCATTTTGGGGGTCCTTCACATGAAAAGGTATGAGCACCATTGACATAAATCTACAAAATAATTGTGCGGGGGCCCGCAGTGAATCCTTGTACCCAGGGCCCAGAATTTGGTGCAACACCCCTGACTACAGCTAATCCCTACAAAGGACCTATATGAATAAATGGCTTAACGCATCAGTCTCACTCCGACTGTCTCTGGCAAGATTTCACTGAGAATGTCAAGGAACGTCCTATACACAAAAACAATAGATACTATATATCTAGTCCAGATTTTACACGATGGAGACAGAGAGGACGATGTTATACAGAAAATAGCCCTATTTCATCATAAAGCTCCTTTGATGTGAAGTCAAAACCTTTGCCACTGTGTGTCAACAACGGTGGGTGAATTTAGGGGAATCTGTCAGGTGGAGTAGAGGGGCTATAGAAAGGTCATCTGACATTATTGTGTGTGTAAAAAAAAGAAAAACCTAGTGTAGGCTCCAGTGTAGCATGACAGTGTGTCGCGGGTTCGAGTCCCGATCCCGACGGCCTGCGCTGCGTGTCCCCCCCCCCCCCCCCCCCCCCCAAAAAAAACCTTTTCATGCTACAGAATGTTGATTAATTGAATACACACTTTGTGTGTGTGTGTGTGTGTGTGTGTGTGTGTGTGTGTGTGTGTGTGTGTGTGTGTGTGTTGTGTGTGTGTGTGTGTGTGTGTTTAATCCACAGTAGTAAAATACATTAATCTTGTGGATATATATGATATGATATATATGATATGATATCATAGCAGCATCAAAAATGGTTTTGATATTCCATGCTGTTTGGCACTGTTCACTAGCCTATGGGTCACCACTTATTTCCGGGGTTGCCTGGACGTCACCTGACACGTCGATGATGTAACCAGAAAAAAAAGCATGCGCGACATTGCGCGTCCATCACGAGGTGGTGGAGGCGAGGTTGACGCGAGAGCCTCCATCTTTCAAACGGAAGGTCGCGTATGGATCAGGATTATCTTCCGACTACACAACACCCGTGTGTGCGTCATTTGAGGGCGCCTGTGAGCGGATTGGAGCGACGCTGAATATTCTATGAGTGAAAAACACTCAGAAAGCTGGCAACCTGGACCAAAGAGAAGTTTTAATTCAGGCAAATCAAACATTTCATCATTCGGTTAAAGATGACATTAAATAGCATTTTGATGGTGTTAACATTTTTCTGTATTGAGATGTATGTCCTCGTAAAATGGGAGCTGTGTGCGTCTCAACCAATCCCAGTGATGGCAAAGCTTGTCAACTTACTGTACCTCCCTCCGCACAGGCTTTTATCTGGCTACAAGCACTTATTTGGAGCCTTGGCGCCAACTAAAGCGTGCTGAAAATAAGAATGAATGAGTGTGCACCAGCTCACTCTATACGCCGTCGCCGGTAGACCTGGTCCAAGCAGGTGGGTGGCAGACAGCGGCAGAAATCGGTCCCGGTTGATGCCAAAATTGCGGTGCATTGCTGATTTACATATGACGCACCCCTTAGTGCACCTCGCCTCCCACACCGCTGCACGGCGAGTTCCCAAAATACCACACAGGCAGGTGGAAAAACATGCCTACAGAAGCTGTCAATTCACCCATTCACTGCATGCCGCACGTCAATCTGCCTGCCCCAAAAATAGGGCCCTTAGAATATTCAAGTTATTATCTATCATTTACCTTTACCTGAATGTCAGAACTGGAAATTGGCTGTGAATTTCTCACTTTGAGCTCAGGTATACGAATGCAGTGATTTCTGGGAGAGGGGTCTGGCTAGAGATTAGCCAGCCCAGAAGTAAATATCATTCTTGTTGTAAAACAATAGGGAGAGCAGCTGTTCTGAGACAGATGAAGGTTCATGTTGGAGATGACATGTTTTTGTGGTGTTGATGTATTCGCCATTATTCATGTGTTGTGTAAAGTATTAGATGTAAAAATATATATATATATTCAAAGCTGAAATTACTTTTCCCTTGAGATGAGAAAGTGTGAAAATCCCTGTCTAAACTTTGAAGCCTTAATTTCACAGAATTACAGTTTTCAGAATCACTATTTCAGAATCACAATCTCAGCAAGTGCTCCAGTACCTCATTTTAGCTCTCATCCTCTCCTTCACATGAAATAAAAATAAATCAAATATGTGTTAAAAAACGGTGCTTACTGAATCATGACATTAACTCATCAACACATTTACGCTTTTCTCACCTTCAATTAGTCCATTATTGAAAGTTCTTTGTGTGCTGAACCTTATTTTTATAATCACACATATACTGTACTTCGGAACTTTGCTGAAACCATAACCATTTGAACCTTAGCGTCCGAGTTTTGGTCATGCCATTACGGTCAAACGTCACATCATCGTCACATCGCTACACTTTTGAGTTTGTAGATCATTTTTCACAGCACACCACATTATGACAAAGCATAAAATATCATTAGAGAACAGGGGCTACGAAAGAAGTCTTAGGGCGTGCCAAGTTCTCATGCAACATAACTACAAATATATCATCGTTGTTGAGCGGAAACCTTGTATCTCCAAGTTTCAAATTTGTATGTTCTTTCGCAAAGTAAAGCCCTGATTCATCATACAAGGCGGTTGCACAAAAGTAGTGAAAACAGCCGATCTACAAGCACACAACGCCTCGCGGTGCGAGGCGTTGTGTGCTTGTAGATCGGCTGTTTTCACTAGTTTAATCATTTTTAAAATGATAGATGCAAAACGAACGGTTTTGGACATACCCGACAACGACGATATGAATAAAAAGTGAGTATTTTGATCGGTTAGATGTTCAATTAAACCAAGTTCAAACAGTAGGGAGAATAGGACCATTTCTCCCCAGTCCCCCCTAGCTCCCTACAACAGGTGAGGGGTTAATTTCTGAGGGGTCTCGAACAGAACTCAATAGAACAATATAGAATAGAATATACTGTATGGAGCATTATGGTACTTCAGGCAGGCAAGGAAGTCAAGCTGGTCCCCCTCCCATCATATGGCCATGATCTAAATTAAGCATACCGTCAGTCACTCTTATAGGCTCAACATATCTGACTGCTACCACAATGACAGCTCAACATATCTGACTGCTACCACAATGACAGCTCGTCAGTGAACAAACTCCCTCCACCTCCCCAGTCTCCTCCTTTAGTGTAGCATTTAGGTTTTCTCTATGTCAGTATGTCATTCAGTGTGGGTTCATATGCATTGTATCACGTTATTTCTGTTATCTTGAGTTTCTGCCCTATGAGGAGTTCATATTCCTATTATCATGCTCATGCAATAAATGTGTATATTTAGGCTCTGCTGCAGGGGAGGTTGTGATCTCATTGTCTGTGTCATGCTTGTACAGATTGTTCTAGAGTATCATGGGAGCATAGCCACGGCGTCAAATACAATGCAATATCATTGCAATAAATGATTTTCGTCTTGGCGAGATGTGTGTGACTGAACAGCTAATGTGAGGTTAAAATATTCAATCTCGAACCTTCCCAACTGTTCACAGACTCATGGGCCACCCTGATCACTTCAAACTGGTCGGGGGTTTAAGCTGACATTTGCATAAAAAATCTGGATGGTCCCAAGTGGGCCTGCAATAGCCAATGAGGAATAAGCAGAGGACTTGATTGAAATGGTGACTGCAAATAAACAACAAGGCGGTTTACGGGTTTGTTTCGAAATATTATCTTGTCCATTGGACAGCTGCGATGGAGGAAAGGCATGTCGTATTGTGGAAACAAACAAAACTGCCAAATATATCTTCCAAGACATGTAACCATACGAATCGAGCAGAGTTGGCGAGATTAAATTCTCGCTGAAGAACGGACAACATGTCTTGCCCACGTCTCCCAACATTGTTTCATCGGAATTCAGTGAGCCTCCCACGTTTGTTTGGCACTGTAAAATGCACACAGACACAGACACAGTACACTACAGCCAGTTTACACGTGCGTCATCGTGATCCCATGATGACGCGAGGTGGTTCTCTCTGGACGATCATCTTAAGAATATTATGTTTGTTATGTAGGCCTACTGTTATTTTCCCATCTTTTATCTGCTAATGTTTGCAATGTATATTGTCCGAGTCCAGACCCACTTGATGCTAATTGGTTCCGGTTCCATTATACCACATTCTATTTTGATACAACACAGGGCAGTGATGTCCCCTGGACCGAAGCTTTTAAAGGTGATACACCATGCATTTAAAACGTATTTATGTCATATTGTTTATGTCCCAAAAACGTTTTTCAAAAGGTTTGAGGCTAAATTACCACTCCTGAATACAGAGCCTCTCTCATTTTTGAATGGCTCTCAGAGCATTTTCAGCTGCAGTACCACCTTTGGCCTGAACTGAACTTTTTTTTTCTTCAAAACGGCCGTCGATGACGTCAGCGACGGCAGCAAATCTTGACAGCCTGTTTTGAGAACCCGTGGGATGCTTTTAACCTCCGCCTTCCCAAAACCAGAGAAAGACACAATGGTCAGAAATGGGACTTTGTGAGGATAGAAGGTGCTAGTGGGACCCCAATTAAAGGTTTTGAAATATGAAAAGTGAAATTTCATGGTGTATCACCTTTAAAAAACATTGGAAATGTACATCTCACCAGTCGCCTGCCCACCCTCACTCAGTACATATCATTCAAATCAAGTCATGGCACTTCAGAAACCCAGGCAGCTCTGACGACAGCAGACCATTGCAGGCAAGTAGTTAAGTCCTTGGAGAGCCTTACCTTGAGGTTGAAGGTGTGAAAGTCATGGAACATTCTCTCTCCTGAGACCTGTGACAGAGGGAGAGGATGAGGCGTCAGTCATGATTAGGCCACAGCACAATTACAGCGAAGCCAGACTGACAGTGATTGATCAATGAGGAACTCCCTTAATGAAGACAAGGGCTCAAGGGCTCCCGGGAGCAAATTGGCAAAAAGTAAGTGATGGGAATTGTGCCCCAGATGGCACCAGCACCAAGTGGCTCCCACTCACAGCAATGTTTCAGAGGAAGACACGTGCACATCTGATATTAATTCCAAATGACTGTTTAGTGAAATAAAACAGACTGAGGTCGTTCCCAAGGGAATAAACCGTTTGGATAAAAAGTGCTTTCTTATTGCCAGCTACTGTACGGTGAAATTCCATGCTGGCATGGTACAACAGCCTTTCTGCTATAGCAGCCCAAACTTCCAGTTTGACATAGTTTATGCGAGTTCCACCTTGAGCTCTTGACTCATTGCTTAAAACACCAGAGAGCCAGGAAATCAGGCCCTTGAGGCTAAAGCATCATATGTTGTCTTGGTGAAAGTCAGCACCAGAACAAACCCCCCTAGAAGAACCTGGGCTGTGTTGTGGTCTGACCCGCCATAAGGAGGAGAACATTTGCTCTCTAATGAACCACTTGTGCCATGTAGTGGGGGTTGAGGAAGGTGATGAGGGCATTTGCCAAAAAACAGACAGCCCTTGTGCTCACACACGCACGCGCGCACACACACACACACACACACACACACACACACACACACACACACACACACACACACACACACACACACACACACACGGGCATGTCCATGAATACAAACAATGCAGAGCATAGTAAAACGACACTTTTTTGCCGTGCTAGCAGAAAAATGGAGCAAACACATCTGAGACCTGACTTCACTTTAGTTGTCCCTCTTTAAACAGGTCGTTATGTGTTAGTACAACATTTATAGCGGCTGTCAGGAAGACTCCCAGTGCAAAACAAATAAAAAGGATACTTCATGTCTTGTGCGTAAACATAAAATATTATGTTCAAAATATATTTTAGCAATAGGTTATCCAGAATAGATAACATGTGATTTGGGAGTGTGAATTAGTCTAGGAAAAACTAAGAATATATGAGTTACCAATTTCACCAAAATTATTCTTGGGGGATCAAATGCAAATACCTGGTGTATCAAAATCTGATTTTTCTGTCATAAAGGTAGTGGGTGGTCATGGCCGCACGGAATATTCAGAGATTATGGAAGCGCACATCCTCCCCCGATTCCCAAAAGTGGATTGAAGATACAGTATGGTAGAAATAGTGGCATACTGTTTTTTGCTTGTAGTATGCTTGTAGTATAAGCAGGACACAGTGATTGTGTATGGCTGTGAATATATGTTCTATTGCATGACATTGCCCGTGGCTGTTTATTGCTTATGTAAATTCCATGTGCCAGATGATACAGTATACTATGTCTTTGTGCTCAAGACTGAAAGAAATAAAACCTTTAATTAGAAAAGAAAAACAAATAACAAAATAGCAGTGTGGCTTCCTAATGCAATTGTTTGAGAGACACACAATGGTGTTTGGTGGCATCCAATGCATTTAATCCATCCTAACTACAGTATTAGCAGCAGCGGTGGTGGGTGTGCTATTATTACAGAGCCCGGGCAACTTCTGATTCCCAGACGGCCTTTCTGCCCATTCAGCTATGGCCGCCCTGCTACACTATTGTATCGCGTGGCTTCACCACTGAACACACCACCAGGGGCGTCACAAGGGGTAGGAAAGTGGGACTGAGTTACCAGGGCCCAAGGTGGAGGGGCCCTAGTAACTTTAGCTATTGAAAAATAGCAGATACAAGCTTGTAGATCTGCTATTTTTGAAAAGTCGTGAAAATGTGCATGCGCAAATCTTTGAATATATGTATTTTTTAAGTGAACATTTGTAACTCGAATTTTGCTTCTGGGGGGTCCCTGGAACTAAATATTTTGAGATGGGGGGGTCCTTCACATGAAAAAGTTTGAGCATCACTGACATGGAAACATAGGTTTCTTGGCACACATTTTCACGATTTTTCAAAAATAGCAGATCTACAAGATCGCAGCGCGGCACTCGGTGCCGCGCTGTGAGCTTGTATATCTGCTATTTTTCAATAGTTAACATTCATGGGGGGCCCGCAGTGAATCCTTGTACCCAGGGCCCAGAATTTGGTGTGACGCCCCTGCACACCACCTTGTGATTTGTGCGACTTGGGTCACAGACTGCACACAAAAGTAACTTGCCATCGATAGATCAAGAAAGATTGGACAGGGAGGCCACAGCCACACCGTTATTAGGTCCTATTGTTTCTTGCTCCCTTTTGAACAGCTTCATAACTTTGCCAACTGCACAATGCACCTTCCACAGTGAGTACATACAGTGCCCAAACAAGGCTATAAGTCAAACGCAAAGCCCTCCAACCTGTATCTCACTCAGTGTCTGGAACATCAGTATGAGAGTGGGGGGCTGAACTAATAGAAGTAGGAGAATCAAACATATCTCTTGGGTGTACCATGCCATGCACCGCTACTTTGCCAGATGGCTCCCATATCCCACCATGTGAGGGATGTTAGCGTTAGCTGATTATAAAGAAAGTCTGGCTGGCAGATTTAATTACTTTCTCTTCTTCATGAACCTCAGTTTGTTCTTCTCTCTTTTTATATTTAAAGTCTCGTCCTCCTGCTCCAGTCTTCAGAAGCAATAATGGCATTTTCGAACATTTCCCTTGATGTCACTTCTCTGACAAACTCAGACAGTGAATGTGATGTAGCGTCCCTTTAAATAACAAATCAGATTTTATTTTTGTTCCCATGCCTACCATCCAGTTTTGACATGATGAGAATTCACATTCACTCGGGTGGTTTGTTTTGCTACAGCCTAATGACATAACTATGGGGTGTTCTGTTTTAATGTGTTAAACTGTATAGGCCTATGTGGACATGGATGACTGATACAGAACCTGGACTCGCAATGGCTACTGACAACAAACTACTATTATGGAATTCAAGTTGTGGCAGGTGGGCGGGGAGTATCTGTCTGTGGGTCTGTGCGAGCCTGGTGCTCTGATAGGCCTATATGGACCGGACATCCAAGAAGCCACACGTCAAAGCAATGTCAAAGAGAAGACCTGCTGTAAATGTCCTGATGACAGGACGATAAAGTGACAATTTAAGGACTTAATACCTAATACCTAATAAGCCCTGATAAATAAATAATAATAATAAAAAGACCATTACTGCATCACAAGTAATCAGCAAACTATAATACAAAAACTGGTCAAATATTGTCCGAAATTGTCAAATATGATTATTTTGGGGTGGTCCCCAGTTCAAATATGATTATTTTGGGAGGTCCCCGGTTCAAATATGATTTTTTTGGGGGGTCCCCAGTTTAAATATGATTATTGCGGGGAGGTTGCGGCCTGTAAAGGTTGAGAACTATACCGCAACAACCCAGTGAACTCCTGCAATAACCCAGTGATGATAGGCCTGTAACACCAGCGCAGATCGGCACGTCACGTACAGAGATGCAGAGAGAGAGAGAGAGTGAGATGGGAGAGAGAGGGGAGGGAGGGAGGGAGGGAAGGGGAGAGAGACAGGCAACACAGGGCAAGCTGATGAGGAGAGAGAGACCGCCAACGCTGTAGGCAAAGTATAATGGTTCACACTTGTGTTTCCTTGACATTCGCTGTTGCAAATACAAATGTACATTTCCACGACTAAATAAACATAACTTGCTAAGTCGCATTACGTAATTGAATTTGATCAGGTTATGGAATTTGGACGCTGTGCTTTTAGACAGACTGGCTCGTGATGAGTAGTTGTGTGGGCAGATATTGACTTCAAACAAACACACACGCTTGACACACTATTTGCGTGGCTATAAAGGGCTCCATGCCACATATTTGACAGCTCTATGATGGTTGCATCCAAGTTCCATTAAGTGTTTCTGTCACTGTGACTCAATCTTTGTAGTTGTCGTTTTGCAACCGAAGCTCCTGAAATGTAAATTTCCTTGGCATGTTCACCAGCATAAGTTCAGGTAGCAGATGGTGGAATGTCTATAGCACTGACAGCGAGCTGATTCACTGGCAAGCACAACAGTATGATTGACAGTGGATTATCATAATAACCATAACAACACCCAAATGCATACCTTAGGAATCAACAAATGAAGCAAAAAGGAACATTGTTAATGTTGCATTTAATAGTTGTGGAGCACTCCTAGTGAATAAAAAGTATTAATAAGTATACCCCACACTATTCTCTAATATTCCATGACTTGGCAACAAATTGCCTAAAATTGGATTTCCTTAACTGGAATAATGACTTTCCTGATGTTCCATGAGCCATGGGAAATGTTTTTAGGAATGAGTGCTTTTCTTTATAATTGTACTTTCTCATTTTTACTCTCATGGCGACATTTGTCATTTAAATCTTTGTTAAAACTATTAGGCTAACTGCTCCATATTGCTGAGAGTCTGAAACATTTCCTTTCAGGCCTCAGTTGAGAACACTAATCCAGTTCCATGCTAATGAAACTCCCATCAGAGCACAAGATTCCCATTTATTTTGAGCCAAAATGTGGCCTTGGATGTGGTGTTCCATGTGGCTGTGTCAGCAGTATTCCACTCACAATATGCAAGTTTGATTGATGACAGCCATATCTAATCTTTATTTGCAGAACAATGGAAATATAAAAAATTCTTTATATAGAATGTAAAAAAAAAAAGGAGAAGAAAGAAAAAAAGACAGTGTTCTTGTATTGGGTTGTTCTGTTTCATTAGGCCTACCTTTTTAAGTTCTGCTGCTGGGTGTCAAACTTGTAAATCCATCAAGTGTGCTGCTGATAAACATTACCATTACCACCCACAGGTAGAGGCAGCGCGAGGCGATGTGAGCATGTAGATCTGCTATTTCTGGCTAAAGTTCTCCCAATATGGACACAAGGGTTCAAGACAAGTGGTTAATATAAAAAAGGAGAAAAAAGGTTTCTATCCCTCAAAGATTTGGAGGACCACCATAGTAACTCTGGGGAACCCCTAGGGGTCCCGGACCCCCTGTTGAAGACCCCTGATCTAGAACTACTGTATGGTCAAACATAGGGGAAAACTCTATAGGGACTGTTAACCATGGCTTCAGTGTGGGTGTCATATTGCTGTCATGTCATATTGACTTCCAAATAAGCTGTTATTCGCCTCTTACTTCCTTGGCCTACTGGTACGGCACACAAGAAATATGGTGCTGATCGGCCCAGTGGTTTGTGAGATTAGCTGCAGACAGACAGACAGACAGACAGACAGACAGACAGACAGACAGACAGACAGACAGGCAGACAGACAGACAGACAGACAGACAGACAGACAGACAGACAGACAGACAGACAAACAGACAGACAGGCTATGTAGCCTATTTCAGTGATGTTGATGGAACACATCACTGTTGTGCCAATTGTAACAGTGCCCGCTCGCTTTCTATTGCTTAATTTTGCACTGGCCCACACACACTGAAAAGGCAAAGTAACTTGTGCTTTGATTAGTTTATTAACCAAGTACATTTTTACTTTTACTTGAGTAGATTTCTCAAATGGTAGTAACATTTATTCAAGTAATTCTTTGTGGGAGTATCTTTATTTCAGTATAGATTTTAAGTGCCCAGCACTTAAAAAGGCAGTGTGGCCTATGGCAGCTTGTGCTGCAGGAGGATAGTTATATCTTAACCTAGTGATCACATGGCTTGACTGGCTGTCTGAGTCTTTTTTCTCTCCCCCCCAAAAAAAAACCCTTTTTCACCTGGTATCAATTATCTAATGTAATCCTGGGCGCTACACTCACTCTGACAACAGACTGACCTCATGCTTCCTTCTATGCATGAGGAGTCCAAGTCGCTTCTTATCACCTGACAGGGGGGGGGGGAGTTTCCCCGGTTGAACGTAGCGTGTGGAAGGGGAACACGTTATTCCAACCTGTTCCTTTCCTCTCCATCAGGCTGGCCAGGGGGAGGCAGTATATAGAGACTAAGATTACTGCATGCTTTTGTGAGGGTACCTACCCTAGGAGACGCGGGGAGAACATGCAAACTCCACACAGAAAGGCCCTTTTGGGCACTGATGACACAGAGGAGAGAACAAGCCCACAGTGTCCCCCGGCGGGAATCGAACCCAGGACCTTCTAGCTGTGAGGCGACAGCACTACCGAGTCGACTGCGCCACCATGCCCCCAGCTGTTACTGACAATCACTCGAAAATGCACATGGCCAAAGTTTTCTCTCTTTTTTCTCTCTCTCTCACTCTTTTCAGTAAAGGAGAATAGAGAGGTTATTTTTAGACACTTAGCAGTTTTGTAGCCCGAGGTGTCACGCATCAGATGCAGAGGTTCTCTTCAAACAATAATGGAGTCACTGTGGTGAAAGAAACAGCTGAATGGTGTAATTGCTTGGGGTTGCACAGGGATGAAAGATCTCAGAAGCACTGCACTGCACTAACCCAATCACCACTCTGTTGTTGTACATCAAGGCAACCCCTGGCCCAACAGACTAAACATTCTGGAGAGAATACCATCTGGTGCCACGTTTTTTCGTTTCTTTGAAACATTTCCCAAGCAGATACGCACGTGCTCTCTCCAGGGGTGTCACACCAAATTCTGGGCCCTGGGTACAAGGATTCACTTAATTATTTTGTGCTTTAACTATTGAAAAATAGCACATCTACAAGCTCACAGCGCGGCACGAGTGCTGCTCTGCGAGTGCTGCTCTGCGAGTGCTGCGCTGCGAGTGCTGCGCTGCGAGCTTGCAGATCTGCTATTTTTTTAAAACCTATGTTTCTATGTCAGTGGTTGCTCAAACTGTTTCATGTGAAGGACCCCCAAAATGATATGTATTTGGCCACGGACCCCCATCTCAAAATATTTTGTTCCAGGGACCCCCCAGAAGCAGAAATCGAGTTACAAATGTTCGCTTATTTTTTTTTAACATATATTCTAATATATCTGCACACATTTTCACGACTTTTCAAAAATAGCAGATCTTACAAGCAGCGCGGCACTCGGTGCCGCGTATATCTGCTATTTTTCAATAGTTAAAGCATAACATAATTAAGACCCCTCCAACTTGGGCCCTAGTAACTCAGTCTCACCCCCCCCCCCTTGTGACGCCCCTGCCCCCCCCCCCCCTCTCTCTCTCTCAGGCCTCTGTAGTCACATTGGTGGTTCAGCGTTTCTTGTTACACCTTTAAAGGAACACTTGACCTTTAAGGGTCCTCACTAGTACTCCATACAGGATGTAATGGTTACTGTCTACTCTCTTTGTGTCTCAGAGGCAGGCTGTGAATAGCTCAGAGCCTCGCCTGCCAAGGACAACATTTCAAGCTAATGGGAAAGAGAGCTCGACAATACGTTTCCCGGAAGTAAAAAGTCCCATTCATGGTCGGCATAAAAGGATTTTATTATTAGCTATAATGGCGTATAGCCATCTAATGTACAGTATGCATATTGCATACCACTCTGTTATGATGCTGTGACACAGTTCTACTGGCTATAGTGTTGTGAGCTTGTAGATGTAGATCTGTTTTTTTTAAATTATTGAACGTTTTCAGAATATTTTCGCCTACAATGGCATGCCCAAAATATATACCAGGTTGAAAGTGTTAACATAATAAAAATGTAATAAAGCCGATAAATCAGTCAGACTCCAGTTCAGTGGTGGAAAATGTACTCACATATTACTAGACCAAGTAAAATAATCAATACTGCAATATAGAAATACTTTGTTACAAGTAAGAGTAAAAGTATGAAAGTGTTGGCATCAAAATATCATTCATGCTGCTCTGAGAGCAGCATTGACAAAATTCCCCCAGAGCAGCAATTTTATGGAACGTACACCTGCAGCACCTTGCATTACTTAAGTAAATGTACTTGGTTACTTTAAAACACCGCTCTAGTCGTTATGCACACAGACAAGAAGACATGCTTTCTCTATGCAAGATGTGGTGGCCAAGGTGTACAACATTTTAAAAATAGCAATAATGATAGCAATCAAATTCAGCACATTATGCAATCATTCGATCTGTGAAATAATTGAAAATTACAGTATAGAGCCCAGGAGTTTAGGCTCTAGCATAGGCTTATGTAAATCTATGATATTTATCACATTAAAGTTAATACATCTTATCTAAGTACAGAGTTTGGGAGAGGGCCGCCATGCTGTGTTAATCCAAGCCTACTCTTGAAGGTGTAATTAGCCATCCGGCAGAATGAGCAAATTAGTTAATTAGGGACCCATTTGGAAAGCCTCAAAGTTCACTAGAAAGTCTCCGATTCCACTTAAAGAATCTGTCTACATAAAACAGCATCTGATTCGGTGTACAATACTAACGGGACTTTACCGGCGTGATTGATAGCACAAGTCACTGAAGTTGAATACAGCAAAATCATCTCTGGTCCCGCGCTTCACCATGTGACATCGGCCAAATCACATTTATTGATCACATCCATTATGAGTACTAATTGCACTTGATAAGGTGCCTTTGTGGTCAAGAAGATGGATTCAAGTCGCCAGATTGGTGTCAGCTTTGATTCCAATTACTCACCGCTGAATAATAACATGGCCTATATAGACTGCACGGCTGACAATGACCTTTTTAGTGTCACCCCTCTCTCTGTCTCTGTCTCTCTCTCTCTCTCTCTCCCTCTCTCTCTCACACACACTCAAACTCACTCACACAAACACACACACACACACACACACACACACACACACACACACACACACACACACACACACACACACACACACACACACACACACACCTTCTCCTCCTCTATATATCTATCTGAGTGACTGAGAAGTAAAAGGGTGAGTTTAATGATTTGATGTTAACAGTGAAATGGGTCCTTGGGAGCCTCAACAGCTGAAAAAAGGGAAAAAAAGGAAGGGGAAAGCGAACATTTGGCTGGCAGTGCTGCTTGCGTCAGCACTTAGTGCCGCACGTTTAAACGCTCTGCTTTCACCCGGAATGGCCCACAAGAGGGATGCCTGAAGGGAGAGGGGAAGGGGAAGGGGGGGAGGGGGTGGAGTGGGTGGGGGGCAGGTTGCTTTTGACGCAGAGGTCCCGGGGAATTGCGACGGCCATTCATCACATTAATGAGCCGAGTCTCTTTATTTACAAAGAGACGGAGACTTTTCTCCATAGTTGGTCTCCGCTATCGTGTGATGCAGCATTCTTCCTAATGGTGGCCCTGGCTAATGAAAAAAGGCAGCGAGAGACTCCGGCTAATTTCACCGTGAAGGTCTGGGGGACCCTCGTGGTGGTGGTGTCACATTTCCTTTTGTGTTCGAGTAGTGCAAACAGAAATAAAACTGAAAATGCTCCTACAGTGTATGCGTAGAGAAAGATGAATGAATAGGAAAAACCTGTCTCTGTATCTGTGATCGATCAACACCTGCTCCTTTTCCTTTCTTTCTCATTATTATTCCTTGTGAGGAGCAACAACATATATCGTCACTGTCGGGCAGAAACCTCGTATCTACAAGTATCTTCAAGTGTGTACGTTTTTCGCAAAGTAAAGCCCTGCTTCTTCATACAAGGCCGTCGCACAAAAGTAGTGAAAACAGCAGATCTATAAGCACACAACGCTTCGCGGTGCGAGGCGTTGTGTGCTTGTAGATCTTCTGTTTTCTCTATTTATTTATTTTTTCATTTTTAAAATGATAAATACAAACGGAACGGTTTTGGATGTACAAGGTTTCCACCCGACAACGACGATATAGATGTCTCGCAAAACAATTCACAACGGCTGTGAATTGTTCAAGATATACACATCACTGTAAAAGGATGAAGGGAAGCCAATTTCCCCATTTTCCCACAAGAATAAGCCAAAGAAATGTTTTCCATTTACATTTGAAGATGTAGGCTGAAGCTCACATTAGCATGTTTATATTATCATGAATCGGTTCAATACTCAACTGACACTGATATGCCAACCACGGGTTACCTCATGCCGCTGAGCTCATGTTAGCACATTAAGCACATCATAGAAGTTTTTCATGGCTGCCATATTGAAATGAAATTGTAGGGTACATACAGGTGTTACCAATTATGATACTAATTAAGGTTCCATTCGGTAGTAGACTCTGTTGGACCTTAATTCACAAACACAACCTTAATTTGTTTGCTTACAAAATTTGCTTACACATTTGCTCACAGCTACCAAAAAGCTGTGAGCTTGTCAATTGTCTATTGGCCGAAATGTATAGGGGCTGAAGTGGGTAACTTTTGTAATAACAATCAAAATCTACACAAATAACTGTAATTGAGTAAAAGTACATTTTGTGTCTCTGAGATGTAGTAGAAGTAGAAGTAAAAGTATAGAAAATTGGAAATATTCCAGTAAAGTAAAAAATACCTCAAACTTGTACTTACTGCAAGTACAGTACTTTAGTAAATGTACACCACTGGTAGAAAGAAGCCTCTGCCTTCGGTTCATTATCTGCCCTGATCGTCTGCAGTACTTTACTCCTTTTATTTATTTATTTTAGGGAGACTAATGTGTGCCATGTTCATCAGTGGCCGCTTTTACGGTTTATATTCATGTGGAAGGATGTTTATAGGCAGGGGCGTCACAAGGGGTAGGAAAGTGGGGAGAGACAGCCGCTGGCCGCCGCGTCCACGTCCATGGACGCGGCCGTGGACGCGTCCATGGACGCGGACGCGGAAAAAACGTCCGTGGACGCGAGGCCGCGTCCACGGACGCAAACGGCCGGCCGTCCCGGCCGTGGACGCGGCCGTGGACGCGGCCGTGGACGCGGCCGTGGACGCAGACGGCCGGGGACGCGGCCGTGGACGAGGCCGCGGACGTGGACGCAAACGGCCGGCCGTGGACGAGTCCATGGACGAGGCCGCGAAAAAAAGGCAGCGAAAAAAGAAAAAAAAGGTGTCTATTGTATGTATTTTTTGATGGAGAATTCAAATATGACCTTTTTTGCATAGGACAACTCTAACCTGCATCAATTGGTATTTTATAATTGCCAATTGTACCCTATCCATCTGAAAAACAAATTGGATGTCTATTGTATGTATTTTTTGATGGAGAATTCAAATATTACCTTCTTTTTGGAATAGGACAACTCTAACCTGCATCAATTGGTATTTTATAATTGCCAATTGTACCCTATCCATCTCAAAAACAAATTGGATGTCTATTGTATGTATTTTTTGATGGAGAATTCAAATATTACCTTCTTTTTGGAATAGGACAACTCTAACCTGCATCAATTGGTATTTTATAATTGCCAATTGTACCCTATCCATCTCAAAAACAAATTGGATGTCTATTGTATGTATTTTTTGATGGGGAATTCAAACGTTACCTTCTTTTCTAGATAGGACAACTCTAACCTGCATCAATTGGTGCATCAACCTACTATCTATCTATCTATCTATCTATCTATCTATCTATCTATCTATCCATCTATCCATCTATCTATCCATCTATTTATTTATACTTCACCTTTAGTCCAGAAGAGAGTTCAGCATCAGGAACTTGCACACATGGAACTGTGTCATGACTGTGTCATGGAGCTAAAACAGGGCTATGTTAAATACTCAAAATGACTCTGATGGACCAATCAGGGTGGTGGTGGGGGGAGGGATCAACAATAGACAGAAACTGGATAATGCTTTGTTAACTGTCCCACCTAAGTCCCTGCTAGTCTGAACAAACATCACCTTCCCTCTCATAACACTACTACTACTACATTTATATAAAGCTGCTCTTGCATTTGAATTCAAGTCTGACACAAGTTAAGGTTAACTTAGGTAGTATTTCATTTTGCTGGCTTTTAGGGTCTGTGTGTGAGTGTGTAGGCTCACAAATTATTATAATTGTCATTAAGTGACTCTATCTATCTATCTATCTATCTATCTATCTATCTATCTATCCATCTATCCATCTATCCATCTATTTATTTATACTTACTGTTTACATTTTCTATAAATATTTATTTCTATATAAAACTCAGTTGTGTGGAGTTATTGTGTGCCTTTTCTTGTAGCTAAAGAGTCCATTTGTTCACTAGACATTAAGTCAAGGTTACTATTTTGAGTTGAAGCTAAGTGTTTTATTGCTTTGTGGTTTAACATGATTTAAAAGGCAAATTCATTGTTATGGTTACTTTAGAAGACTGCTTTTGCATTCATGAGTTAAAAAGAGAGCCAAGCTAATTTAAAGAGTTAAGTTAAAGGAACACAAAACATGACCTAACTCGCTGCCATTGGACAGACAGTTACAACATAGGCCTACTCTTATCTTTCACAGAACAGACAATTGTCATTTGTTTTATCTATTTGAGACTATGTAGCTGCTCTATGGGAAATAGAGCATTATATCAGCCTATTCAATTGATAATGACCAATGGGTGCCAGTTTCTAAGTAGTTAACCATATTAACATAACAATATATGTGGCCTAGACATGGATATTGCCCAATCAACTCGTAATCTACAGAAATGTCCACCACATCACACAGTATAAAACTTAGTAGGCTCAGTGGATTCACCTATGTTAAATCATGTCAGGTTAGTTTGGTTCAAGGTTCAAGTATAATAATTTATGAGACAAAAATGTAAACAGCACAAATGTACAATCACATCTCGGCTAGAATGATAACATAAAGTCCTGACTACTCCTTGTTATTGTGGTCCTAAATACTACAATGATTAGTTTGGATGCATTGCTTCTATCATGTCCAATTAAAAATAAATACATTACATACATACAGAAATCTGCCTTCTCCTGTATTGTATTAGTGACATTCATTATAAATAGTAAAATAACAGGACAGAGCAAAAAAGGCCTCTGTTGTGTCTTTATCTGATCACATGCAATCAGACACTCACACTGCACAGCAATATATAAACTTTATTACAGGCTCAAGGCCCACAGGGTAAGAAGACAATACATTACAAAGATAATAATTTAAAAAAACAACAACAGAGAGTACATTCACAAAGCCCCACCGGAGCTAAAGAGGCACTCATGCCACTCATGCCAGTGTCCACTAATGGTAGACGTGTACCTGACAGAGCTACATCCAGGGTCTGTCATCAGTCTCTGGAACAATCTGAAACAATGTATCTTTCCTGTGGCTGTTATAATGAACACAAACAGATCAGAAAGTAATTTAACATACAACAATGTAAGGGATTCCTTTCTATTAAAAGCAAAATCATAACTGGGTCAAAGTTGCTTGGTTCTCCCCATATAAAGGCATGTAGGTAACAGTAACATGATATTATGTCATGAATGATAAAAGTAATGTTTAAACACTTTGATGTGTGTGAGTTTATCTGGAGACTTACTCAGTCTGTGACTTACAGAGATCTTGATGGTCTTTGGGTTCCACCCGTTCATCAGAATTGCCGCTGGTGCCGTCTAGAGATTTCATCTTCACTTGAAGTCTGGAGTCTATTATGTACAGTGTATTCTGGACAGTTGTGGACACTCTGCAACTAACCTAACCTAACACACACTATGTGTTAATGTTGATCAATATAATAATGTAAAAATACAAAGTTAAGTAGACCTAAGTAAGAAATAGTAAATACATTGTAATAATACATTGAAGGGGAAAATGTAGGAAAACAAATGCAACTCAGCATTGAATTTATGGCAAACATTTTGCTAACCCTTTCCAAATAATATACAATTAAGAAGTGGGATGTTACACTTAGTAAGAGAAAGAATTAATGAAATATTACATTTTTAAAAAGCTAGAAGACTCACCTATTATAGTAACCATGTGAATTGCTAATAATGTTATGGGTCAGATGTGTAAAGATCTATCACATTGTATTGTTCTTTTCAGACTCAACAATAATAATGATGATGTTACTTAAATGCTGATCAATGTGTGAATCTGGCTCTTATCAGGTGTGTGTTTTCTCTCCCTGTCCTGTGCTGTCCTCAGTTAAACCAAGACAGTGCTGTTGTGACCAATGTGGAAAAAGCCTTCAGCTCAATTTATTATCTCAAAGTAGACCAGAGAATTCATACCGGAGTGAAGCCATTCAGCTGTGAACAATGTGGGAAGTATTTTGCTCGGTCTGGACAATTAAAAGATCATAAGCGTTCACATACTGGAGAGAAACCTTATTGTTGTGACCAGTGTGGGAAAAGATTTGTTCAAAAGGGGATTTTAAAAGAACACCAGAGAATTCACACTAGAGAGAAGCCCTATTGCTGTGACCAGTGTGGGAAAAGCTTTACTCGATTGTCTTATCTCAAAATACATGAACGAATTCACACAGGAGAGAAACCATACAGCTGTGTCCAATGTGGGGAAAAGTTCAGTTTAATGGCTGCTCTGAAAGTACACCAGAGATTTCACACCGAAGAAAAGCCTTACTGCTGTGAACACTGTGGCAAACGTTTCACTGTAAAATCTAGCCTCGTACAACACAAGAAGATTCACACTTGAGAGAGACCTTACTGCTGTCACCAATGTGGGAAAAGGTTCACTCTGAAGACGGCTCTGAAAAGACACCTGAAAATCCACACTGGTGAGAAGCCATATACTGCTGTGTCCAGTGTGAGAAAAGGTTCAGTGATATGCATCATCTCAAAGCACACCAGAAAAATCACACTGGAAAGAAACCTTATTGCTGTGACCAGTGTGGAAAGAGCTTTCCTAGACTGGAACATATCAAAATACACCAACAAATTCACACCGGAGAGAAACCTTATATCTGTAACCAATGCGGGGAAAGCTCTGTCAGGTACACGTCTACCGTTAGAGGACACTGGCATGAGTGCCTCTTTAGCTCCGGTGGGGCTTTGTGAATGTACTCTCTGTTGTTGTTTTTTTAAATTATTATCTTTGTAATGTATTGTCTTCTTACCCTGTGGGCCTTGAGCCTGTAATAAAGTTTATATATTGCTGTGCAGTGTGAGTGTCTGATTGCATGTGATCAGATAAAGACACAACAGAGGCCTTTTTTGCTCTGTCCTGTTATTTTACTATTTATAATGAATGTCACTAATACAATACAGGGGAAGGCAGATTTCTGTATGTATGTAATGTATTTATTTTTAATTGGACATGATAGAAGCAATGCATCCAAACTAATCATTGTAGTATTTAGGACCACAATAACAAGGAGTAGTCAGGACTTTATGTTATCATTCTAGCCGAGATGTGATTGTACATTTGTGCTGTTTACATTTTTGTCTCATAAATTATTATACTTGAACCTTGAACCAAACTAACCTGACATGATTTAACATAGGTGAATCCACTGAGCCTACTAAGTTTTATACTGTGTGATGTGGTGGACATTTCTGTAGATTAAGAGTTGATTGGGCAATATCCATGTCTAGGCCACATATATTGTTATGTTAATATGGTTAACTACTTAGAAACTGGCACCCATTGGTCATTATCAATTGAATAGGCTGATATAATGCTCTATTTCCCATAGAGCAGCTACATAGTCTCAAATAGATAAAACAAATGATAATTGTCTGTTCTGTGAAAGATAAGAGTAGGCCTATGTTGTAACTGTCTGTCCAATGGCAGCGAGTTAGGTCATGTTTTGTGTTCCTTTAACTTAACTCTTTGAATTAGCTTGGCTCTCTTTTTAACTCATGAATGCAAAAGCAGTCTTCTAAAGTAACCATAACAATGAATTTGCCTTTTAAATCATGTTAAACCACAAAGCAATAAAACACTTAGCTTCAACTCAAAATAGTAACCTTGACTTAATGTCTAGTGAACAAATGGACTCTTTAGCTACAAGAAAAGGCACACAATAACTCCACACAACTGAGTTTTATATAGAAATAAATATTTATAGAAAATGTAAACAGTAAGTATAAATAAATAGATGGATAGATGGATAGATAGATAGATAGATAGATAGATAGATGGATGGATGGATGGATGGATGGATGGATGGATGGATGGATGGATGGATGGATGGATGGATGGATGGATGGATGGATGGATGGATGGATGGATGGATGGATGGATGGATGGATGGATGGATGGATGGATGGATGGATGGATGGATGGATGGATGGATGGATAGATAGATAGATAGATAGATAGATAGATAGATAGATAGATAGATAGAGTCACTTAATGACAATTATAATAATTTGTGAGCCTACACACTCACACACAGACCCTAAAAGCCAGCAAAATGAAATACTACCTAAGTTAACCTTAACTTGTGTCAGACTTGAATTCAAATGCAAGAGCAGCTTTATATAAATGTAGTAGTAGTAGTGTTATGAGAGGGAATATGATGTTTGTTCAGACTAGCAGGGACTTAGGTGGGACAGTTAACAAAGCATTATCCAGTTTCTGTCTATTTTTGATCCCTCCCCCCACCACCACCCTGATTGGTCCATCAGAGTCATTTTGAGTATTTAACATAGCCCTGTTTTAGCTCCATGACACAGTTACATGTGTGCAAGTTCCTGATGCTGAACTCTCTTCTGGACTAAAGGCGAAGTATAAATAAATAGATGGATAGATAGATGGATAGATGGATAGATGGATAGATGGATAGATAGATAGATAGATAGATAGATAGTAGGTTGATGCACCAATTGATGCAGGTTAGAGTTGTCCTATCTAAAAAAGAAGGTAACATTTGAATTCCCCATCAAAAAATACATACAATAGACATCCAATTTGTTTTTGAGATGGATAGGGTACAATTGGCAATTATAAAATACCAATTGATGCAGGTTAGAGTTGTCCTATCCCAAAAAGAAGGTAATATTTTAATTCTCCATCAAAAAATACATACAATAGACATCCAATTTGTTTTTCAGATGGATAGGGTACAATTGGCAATTATAAAATACCAATTGATGCAGGTTAGAGTTGTCCTATGCAAAAAAGAAGGTCATATTTGAATTCTCCATCAAAAAATACATACAATAGACACTTTTTTTTTCTTTTTCGCTGCCTTTTTTCCGCGGCCTCGTCCATGGACTCGTCCACGGCCGGCCGTTTGCGTCCACGTCCGCGGCCTCGTCCACGGCCGCGTCCCCGGCCGTCTGCGTCCACGGCCTCGTCCACGGCCGCGTCTTACGGACGTTTTTTTCGCGTCCGCGTCCATGGACGCGTCCACGGCCGCGTCCATGGACGTGGACGCGGCGGCCAACGGCTCTTGCTGAAAGTGGGACTGAGTTACCAGGGCCCAAGGTGGAGGGGCCCTAGTAACTTTAGCTATTGAAAAATAGCAGATACAAGATCACAGCGCGGCACCAAGTGCCACGCTGCGAGCTTGTAGATCTGCTATTTTTGAAAAGTCGTGAAAATGTGCGCAATTCTTTGAATATATGTATTCTTTAAGTGAACATTTTGTAACTCGAATTTTGCTTCTGGGGGGTCCCTGGAACTAAATATTTTGAGATGGGGGGGTCCTTCACATGAAAAAGTTTGAGCATCACTGACATGGAAACAGGTTTCTTGGCACACATTTTCACGTTTTTTCAAAAATAGCAGATCTACAAGATCGCAGCGCGGCACTCGGTGCCGCGCTGTGAGCTTGTATATCTGCTATTTTTCAATAGTTAACATTCATGGGGGGGCCGCAGTGAATCCTTGTACCCAGGGCCCAGAATTTGGTGTGACGCCCCTGTTTATAGGCTTGGGAATCCGAAATGCTGGAAGAGTCAAAAGACAGCCTCAAGGTCAGTCAGTTAATCACCATGTGACGTTCACAGCACATGAGTCTTCTCTCCAAACGCTAATGTTATGAGAGAGAACTCTGAGCACTGGGCTGCTGCTGGACATGGATTTACTGCTCGCAAAAAGGCAATTTAAAGAATTTGAATACTTTAGAGTGAACCGGTCCGTTTGGTACCCTCAAGTGGAGTTTAAAGGACACCAGTTGAGCTGCAGAGTTATTATAATGAACCGTTTCTAATAGCACGTGGCCGTGGACTTAAGCTCCCCTTTTTTTAGTTGGACATGAACAAGCCTTGCACGCTCTTGATTGGGCCCCCGGTACTTCTCCCATGCAGGATTCTCCCCACAGTGGTGTAAAGTAACTAAGTACATTTACTTAAATACTGTACTGTATTTAAGTAAGTACAATTTTGAGGTATTTGTACTTTACTTGAGTATTTCCAATTTCCAATACTTTCACTTCCACTCCACTACATCTCGGATCCTAATATTGTCTTTTACTCCACTATATTTATTTGAAAACATTAGTTACCAGTTACTTTTTTTTTTTTTTACTTTACTTACTTACATACAGTACATAAACCACTTTAGCCCTATTTTATTAACCGTGGCTATCTACAAGCTCATGTTGTGAGCTTTTATTGCATTCTCATTGAAATGCATTGGCGGATTCCACTCTAGGTATTTTGGTGTGAGGGCACCCCAACAGAGCATTTCTACATTGCAGTATTGATACTTCTACTTAAGTAAAACATTTGAGCACTTTCTCCACCGCTGTCTCCCCGAGTCCCTTGTCAAGAGCGTTCCGTTCCGTGTGCTTTTCTCGAGCTATACGGTACCCAACTACCCATCCCTGGGCTCCCATGGCAGGCTTGCAGTGGCTGTCTGGACTCTGGAGCCCCCTGAATGACACCACCGCGTCACAAGATGAGCTCTGTCCATGGAGCCCGAGCAGGACACCGCGGGGACAGTGACAGTCCCTCTGATGACGTCACCATGTGACAGCAGTGACAGCTTGAGCTCAAAAGTCCAGAGACTGGAAGCAGTGGACTGCCAAGGAAACTGGTGTGTGTGTGTGTGTGTGTGTGTGTGTGTGTGTGTGTGTGTGCGTGCGTGCGTGCGTGCGTGCGTGCGTGCGTGCGTGCGTGCGTGCGTGCGCATTGTGTGACACTTTATACTTCTACTTCCCAAATATTATTTTTACTCCACTACAATTATTTGACGGCTTTAGTTACTTTATACTTACTTGGCCATTTGCTGATCTACAAGCTCACGCGTCACGATGCGCCACGTTGTACTTTACTTTGTTACAGTATGAATAAGTATATTCTGATGGCAATACCGTTGTATTGAATACAAACATTTTACTTGTAACAGAATATTTATACATTGCTGTATTGCTACTTTAAGTAAGTAAGAGTAAATCACCACTGCTGCGGATTGACCGTGCTGGTGCACAGACCCATACAGTACAATTGCGTGTGACTTTCTCACTAAAATGAGATCACACTTAATCAGGGAGCTCGCCAAACAAATTAATGTATTCTTATGAAGGCTATACCCCCCCTCTCTGTAAACACCATAGAGTTAAACACAGATATATTCTCAGACGTCATGTTTTTTTAAAGGCCTACATCAAGTGAATGTTCGCTCAATGAAATACAAATGTACTGTAGCGCAATACTGACTGACGACCACGGACAATGATCTCATCTCTTATTCATGTGGAGCTACCAATCATAACAGCCCCCACATCTCAATATGTGTCTCTGTGTGTAAGACAACTAAACAAACAACCAAGCCAGCCTTTGTACTTGAAATACCAAACAAAAGGAATGAATAAATAAGACATATCCAGACAAAAGTTTGACTTGACAGGCAGCTGTAAATGAACACTTCATTTGCATGGAAAGCAATGCGTTTTGACAAGGCCGACAAACAAAACAACAAAACAACTCTGTTATACAGTGTCTTATCCAAACATACAGCGCTTGTCCTAATCTTGTTACTCTGCGCCACACCGTTTGGGGTTGGCAGCCACGTGTGTCCGTCATCACCGGCGCCAGTCGGGGCTCGTTCACACCCGTCTGCCAGTGGAGATGACTGGGGAGTAGCTTCAGCGTCAGGGGACATTTAAGAAAATATGCCACCACCGCACTGCTTCTGTCCCTCTGCATTGCTGTCAATAGAACACTGCTCGCTTTGAGCCGGGGAGAACCGAACAGGATGGCTTTGTCTCGACCGCTGACAGCAGTTTGCAGCCAGTCTGTTAGGTTGAGTGTTCACAGATCACAGTGAGGGCTTGCACTCGGCTCCCTGTGTTGCCAGACGTACTGTAGCAAGGGTGCAACATGTGCTGTGATAAGAGCTGCTGGGGAAGAGGAGGCACATGGGTTGATCTTTCCTCCTGGATCTCCCTGTGACATAATCACGTTAAAGGACAACTTTGTTTTGTTTTTTACAACAAGGGTTCATATTTTAGATTGTAATTAAATAAAACAAAAGATGAGTGTTAAAATATTTTCATTTACTCCTTTCTATTGTTTTAGATATTTTAATTATTTTGATTCCAGTGGCTGGGGGCATGTGTACAAGTGGCTAATTATGTCTTTTTACATACAATAAGCCCATTCCCAAGATGCACCACAATTTTTCATGGGCAGATGTGACTTATGGGGGCTAGTAGCTAGTGTTACAGAAAATAGTAATAAAGAAATCACTGGCTTATTGTATTATATTATAAAATAATGTGGCTCTCTGCAATTCAATCATTGTTTAATCGACGGCACTCAGTGTGTTAACATCGCTCATATACTGTAGCTGTGTCCTTTACTTTAGTGTAATGGCAAGGCATTAGATTAACATTAACATTAACATCTGCTACCCCTGCTGGGTAAATGGTAAAAGATCAGAAGGTAAAGGACCATAACAATAGTCTGGCATGTTTAACCCACTGACTACAACTCACAGTATGACATTAATGCTGACCATTTTAGAAATCATATCACCGCAGTTTGTTCCTTTGTTCTAATGGCTTTTGTTAAAGGACAACTTTGTTTTTTTTACAACAAGGGTTCATATTTTAAATTGTAATTAGAGAAAATAAAAAGTGAGTGTTAAAATGGTTTAATTTGCTTCGTTCTATTGTTTTATCGCGTTTACCGTGCTAAAATGTGGGGCATGCGTATCGCGTTTACCGTGCTAAAATGTGGGCAATGCGTACACATGGGGGCATGCGAACAAGTGGCTAAATATGTCTTTTTAGACACAATAAGCCAGCAGTTTCTTTATTGCTATTTACAGTAACACTTCTAGCCCTCATAAGTCACATCCAACCATGAAAGGTCTTGGGAATGGGCTTATTCTGTGTAAAATGACACATTTAGCCACTTGTACGCATGCCCCCAAACACTGAAATAAGAATCTCTAAAACAATAGAAAGAAGTAAATTAAATAATTTTATATTCTTTAATTACAATCTAAAATATGAACCCTTGTTGTAAAAAACTAAAGTTGTCCTTTAAGAAGCCATTGGACACTGTTCATTTCAAGACAAACATGTTTGAGAATGTTTGTGAAAACATTTTATTTAAACAAATCTCGTGTGGGAGTCTGTGGCGCAAATGGGGGTACGCGGCCAAATACTGTACATGTTCATTTGGGGGTCCTGGACATGAAAACGTTTGTGGCGTGTGCAACTGTGCATAATTGAGATTAGAGAGAAGAGTTAAGATTCTCATTATGGGTGTCATGCAGTGGCGTAAATATGGAGGTGCAGCTGGTACAGCCGCACCAGGGCCCACACACACAGGGGCCCATGAAGGAAGAGGAAAAAAAAAAAGAAAAAAAAATCTGTCTGCGCGACCACACTTGGTAATACGGTAATGACGTTCGGCGGTGGAATGCATCTGCGCAGCCGCAACAAGTATTACGGTAATGGGTTTAGGTGCTGAGTAGCTGCCTAGCCTAGGCCCTAGCTGGTGGAGTGCCGAGTGAATGATAATTTGTCCAATCATCCTTTGAGACCTGTCAGCTGTGTGTCAATCAGTCAGGATGGGTCGTGTCTATTTAATGTGCAGCACTGAAAGGCTTGCATTGTAGACCTAGTGTTCTATTTATTTGGTCATGTCAGAGCCCTGGTCATGTTTATAGGCCTATTTAAAAAAAAGGTGCGCACCAAGCAACATATCCAGGTCCTCCCCTGAAGCCCCAAAGACACCCGAAAATGACTTAATAAAGGAAACCCGTTTTAGTTGACTATACCCAAAAATACCCATTTTGGCCGACCTTATAACCGGAAATACACAATTTTTCGCGGCGCCGCTATGCGGCGCCAAATGTCTCCTAGCTTTGTGCTCCCCCTAGTGGGGACAGAGTTAGGCGCCAGTGCTTACTGCAATGATATTGTTTATCTCCTTTGTACATTCTTGTACTTCTGCTTATGTGGACATAAATAAACATTTCAAATGTCACTTGCGCTTGTGTATATAGGGGTGGGTGGGGTGGGTTGGGCCCACAACAAATATCTGCACCAGGGCCTATCACAATGTTGTTACGCCACTGGTGTGATGCAACCCGATTTCAAAATCGGTTAGGGATTTAGCGTGAACCCGGCTTAAGTAGTTGTGGAGACAATGTACACAGTATGAGCCACCTTTGAGGGGTACTCATTTGATGGTGAGTTTAGAAAAGTCCTTCTTAGGTCTAGGGGGTCATTTTGACCAGAGTTGATTTTGCACCCTGGGCCTGGTAGTATTTGTTGTCCAGGACAGTGGTTCCAAAACTTTTTTTGGCTCAGGGCACCCCTATAAATATTTGTTTATTGTCATACCTCCAGACAAGGTCCCCCTATGGGATAACAGCGCCATCTGGCGCTGCAACAGAGTAAAACTCATAAGCTCCCGTACGAGAAATATCATTTGTCGGGAGGGCTGTCAATCACAAACGAGGGCACCGCCCCCGAGTGTATATAAGCCCTGTGGGCTATCATAACTTCCTCTTCCGCACCTCTGCTTACCTGCAACTAGAGTGTCGCGAACTCAGCCATATAAGTTTTAATTCTGTAAAGTTTAGCCTAAAGCGACGGCTAGGAAGTCGGCCACTGGCCTTTATAGATTATCTCCCGTACGTTTTCTACTTCTATTCTTCCTACAGTTCGGTCTTTTTCTTCACTTTCGCTTTGAGTCTTTTACTTCTTCTCTGTACGTTCTGCCACGTGTCTCCCTGCCCTAGCTTAGCTTCGCTTAGCTTCGGTTAGCTCACGATGGCGGCTCGTCGGCCCACAGTTAGCAACCTGCTAGCCAGGGTACCGAAGAAGTGCGGCCTTCCCAGCTGCAAAGGCCTCATCGCCAATGAAGATACTCATCCGTTCTGCATTGTCTGCATGGGGGTAGGACACGCCTTGGCCTCTCTGTCCCCTCCGGCCCCGGCCACGGGGGTGAACTGTACTGACTGCCTCCAGTATGATGTTCCAGCCCTCGAGGCCCGCTGTGAGATCGCTGGCGCTGGTTACGGCCTTCACACCACGGTCTCCGCCGGATCCCTCCCAGACACCTCTCCTCGTGTGCCGGACAGCGCTGTACGCCACAGCGCTGCTTCTCGCCACGTGGTTAGGCCTCCAGCGGCCTCGCCCTCAGCTAGCTTCGGTAGCCCCGTTGCTAGCGGGTCTGCGGCCCCTGTTATCACTGCTGTTTCTCCGACGGGCTCGACTGGTGCCGTGCCCAAGAAGAGAACATGCAAGACCGCCCACGTTGCTCCACCGCCAGCTGCAACCTGGACCGTCCCCCCCAAAGAATTCCACCCTCTAGTCGTCGGTGACATTCCTCTCTCTTTCTCCGTCCCCCAGCTACGGGCTATGCGGCCACCTAGCCCCGTCTCCTGGCATGCTAGCGACGGAGACGAACCGGAGCTAGAGGACTACGACATGGATGAGGTGGACACGGAGGGTGAGTACTCGGAGGAAGACGAGTCCTCTTTCCCCTCCGGACAGGGCGGAGGCGCGGCCAGGGTGGTTCCTCATGCCGAGGCTTCCACCTCCGCCGCGTCCTCCCAGGCCCCTTCTGCCTCTCTCCCCCCTTCCATGCCGGCTGGGGCGAGAGGGGCAGCGGCACAAGACCCAGACTCCATCCCCATGGACGAGCTCTCGGTGCTGGAACGTGCTACCATCCGTTGTGGCCTGGAGCTGCCGCTCGGAGACGCGCCACTCGGACCACGGGCTAGAGTTCCCCTCCTTGGCCAGGATGTGGATTCCTCTCCCCCGCTTCGAATGGAAAAGCTCCCACTGGTCCCAGGCTTTGCAGAGGCCCTGCATTCAACCTGGACTACACACAAGGACCCCCCCAAGCTCCCCTTCCTGGTCGACTGCCGCGACGCAGAGAAGGCGGGAATCCCCTTGTGCCCTCCCATGGACAAGCTGATGGCGCAGTCCCTTGTCGGGAGCCTCAAGTCAGGTCATGAGCGGACCGGTCCTGGAGGCCGCAATCCCCTCAATCTGTCCGTGGGGAAGAAGCCTCCTGGGTTTGCCATCCCCTTTGACGACAAGCAGTCCTCCAGGGTTAGGAACCTCCGCGCTGGCAGCCAGGACGATGAACGCCACCCAGCTGCTGCTTTTCTCCACCAGGCGCCTCCTTAGCGAGATGCGGGACGTGCCTGACGTGATGGTGGAGGAAATGGACAAGTCGCTGCGCATGCTGATGGACCTGAATGTCCACGCCATCGAGTGGCTTGGACACGGCATGGATTACTGCATCCAGGCGGAACGTGCCAGGTGGCTTGATAAGGTAAAGTGTCCTGGCAGTTCCGGAGAGGAGACCGAGAAGGTCCTGCAAGACCTCCCCGGCCACCCTACCTCCCTCATGGGCGGTGGACTGGAGCTTCTCCGCCAGGAGGTGGCGGATAAGAAGATCACTCTGGAGCTCCTGGAGGCCACGACGGACCCCCAGGTACCCAGAAAGGAAAAGAGACAGGGACGGAGCAAGGCCCCTGGTCAGGCTGACAGGGGGCGCTCTTCCTCCAAGCAGGGGAAACAGAACAATCCCCCTAGGACCCCCTCTTCTTCCTCCGCGGGACCCCCTCGCACTGCAGCGGGGGCTCAGGCCCGCTCCCAATCCCGCCACCCTCCCAGGCACGGGATACCGGCCAGCTCCCACAAAGCCCGTGGGAAGCCGCCGCGAAAGTGACACTGGACTCTGGCGGGGTCCCCCTGAAAATTCAGGGGACCCCCCCTTGCAAGCGCAGACGTTTGGACAATATGAACAATTTTTCTTATGCCAAGAAATCAATGTTTATTCCTCCTCTGTGCTCTCCTCCAGTGCCTGTATTAAAAAGTGTGTTGATAAAACAATGCCTGTTTATTTCAAACCCACCTGCTTTAGTACAGACGACCCCATTTTGCATGAATTTAGCCAGTGTAGAGAAGTCCAGGCTGGAATTTCTTTCCACTCAGAAAATATCGCTTCCTCCAGTCACGCAGACAGGTTACAAGCAGAATATTTCTCTTTGCAAAATGTTCCCAGACAAGCTAATTCCTATTCACAATGGTATGGTCTCACTAGTGTGCAATACCCCTCTGTCTCCACCGAGCGGCACTGTTATGCCGACTCTAGTTCAGGACAGGAGTTTGGTCTTAGCGTCAGGGAAGAAGCCAACACATATCACCCAGGGTCGGCCTCGTCTTCCTGTAAGGAAGCATATAAAGGCCTTAGCACAGGTTGTAAACGTAAATACAATTCCCCGAGCCGGGGATTATGTTACTTATGCGATGAACCCTGTCCCCCGGGCTCCACGCTATGTGCCGCCTGTATTTTTAACAAGCGAGGCTTCTTGGAGGTCACGTGTCCGTCTCCCACCGGATACGGAAATAAGCGTACCGGAAACGGAAACGCTCTTTCCGCCGGTGTCTCCGCGCCTTCCGGCCCGGCGTCTAGCGGATACGGATACGTGCCCGGATACGGAACCTCTCCCTCCCGGCCCAGTAGTCCCGCTCAGGCGGTACAACCCCAAGGCTTCTCCGTTGCTCAGCAACACGTTAGCACAGTGTTCAGAGCAATGGAAGCGTTGCAATCCGAATCACTGGGTGTTTCGGACGGTGACACGGGGCTACAGACTACAGTTCGCGGAAATACCCTCCCTATCCAGCAAGGTTATTTACACTCGAGCCCGCGGCTTGAAAGCGGATGCCTTGAGGGAGGAGATAAGCTCACTATTGCGCAAGGGCGCTATAGTGGAGTTATCACGCGACCAGAGCCGTTTAGGCTTCTGGAGCCGTTATTTTCTGGTTCAGAAAAAAGGAGGGGGGCTGCGTCCGATTATGGACTTACGTGCTCTGAACAAGCACTTGAAAAAGTTCAAATTCAGGATGCTGACGTCAGAGTCACTGATGAAATCAGTGAGACAGGGGGATTTCCACTGTTCAGTGGATCTGAGGGACGCTTATCAGCACATCCTCATTTATCCCCCGCACAGGAAGTTCCTGCGGTTCGCCTTCGAGGGGCGCCTGTACGAGTACACGGTCCTCCCTTTCGGTCTTTCCCTGAGCCCTCGGGTTTTCGTGAAAGTGACCGAGGCAGCCATTGCTCCACTGAGGCATCAGGGAGTCAGGCTGGCGAACTACATAGACGATTGGATGATTTCCGCCGCCTCCTGCTCAGAAGCGGCGCGCCATACCAATCTGGTGTTGTCACACCTGAAGGCCTTGGGTTTCAACGTCAATTTTGGCAAAAGCATGTTGTCACCCTCCCAGCAGATTTCCTTTATAGGAATATCTCTGGACTCGGCCACCATGTCCGCTCGCCTCTCCCCGGAGTGGGTGGACAGGTTTCTGACTTGTCTCGGCTCCTTCCGACTGAACCAGGTGGTCAGGTACAAGGAGTGCATGAAGTTGACTGGGCTGATGGCGTCAGCGGTGCAACTTCTGCGTCTGGGGCAGGTTTCATATGAGACCCTTCCAGCGGTGGTCACTGGCGCTCAGGATTCCTTCCCTTCAAGGGTACAGGAAGGTGACAGTCAGCCAGGTCTGCATGGACGCTCTGGTCCCATGGAGGGACCAGGCGTTGTTGACGAGTGGGGTCTCCATGGGCGAAGTGGTGTCACGCAAGGTGATCACCACAGACGCCAGCCGCTCAGGGTGGGGCGCCACCCACGAGGGGCGCTCAGCCAGGGGCCTTTGGACCCAGGCCATGTTGGAGTACCACATCAACTATCTGGAGTTAATGGCGATCTACTTGGCGCTCAAGCATTTCGAACCATTTCTCCGGGGTTGCCATGTCCTGGTCAGGACGGACAACACGGCGGCCCTGTATTATCTCAACAAACAGGGCGGCCTCTCCTCGCGTACGCTGGATCAGCTGGCGCGCGAGATGACCCTCTGGTGCTTGCCTCGGTTGAGGTCCATCAGAGCCTCCCATGTCCCGGGCCTTCAGAACGGCGGCGCCGATCTGTTGTCCAGGGGGGAGCCTCGTTACGAGGATTGGTCTCTCCACCCTGCAGTGGTGAGGCAGATTTTCTCCAGGTTCGGTCAACCTCGAGTCGATCTCTTTGCCTCCCAGGAGAACGCGAAGTGTCCCCTTTACTTCTCAGTGAGTGGACCTTCTCCTCTGGGGACGGACGCGTTTGCTTACGAATGGCCACAAGGTCTTCTTTACGCGTTTCCACCCCTGGAACTGATCCTTCCCACTCTGGAGAGGATCAGATGTTCCAACCAGGAGGTTCTTCTGGTGACACCATCCAGGGGAGTGTGGAGGTCTCTGATCACCCCACTGCTCTCTCGACCCCCTTGGCGGCTTCCCTTGCACAGGGATCTGCTGCGCCAGGCAGGGGACGAGATCTTCCATCCAGACCCACGGGGCCTAGACCTGTGGGTTTGGCCCGTGAGAGGGAGAACCTGCTCGCGGCAGGCTTCTCACCGACGGTTGTAGCCACTATTCAGAGTGCTAGAGCCCCCTCTACTAGGGCTGTGTATGATGGAAGGTGGAATGCCTTTTTGGACTGGTGTGAGCTACAGGAGCCACCTGTGGTGGCTCATTTAGCTTCGGCCCAGAGGGTGTTAGATTTCCTGCAGGACCGCCTGGACCTTGGTCTGGCGTTCTCTACACTGAGGGGTTATTTAGCGGCTATTGATGCCTGCCACCTGGGGGTGGCAGGTAAAGGCCTTTCTAAAATCCCTGAGGTGGTCCGGTTCATGCATGGTGTTGACCATTTGAGACCTGTGACTAGAGCCTTGTTTCCTGTGTGGGATCTACAAGTGGTTCTTGAGGGCCTTTGCAAGGCACCCTTTGAACCGATTGGGAGGACCTCTTTGAAACATTTAAGTTTCAAAACAGCTCTTTTGCTTGCCTTGTCTACGGCTAAGCGTGTGAGCGATCTTCATGCGCTCTCTGTGAGCCCTGATTGTATGAGGTTTCTCAATAATGACTCCAAGGTTCTTCTTAAACCTCATTTGAGTTTTATTCCTAAGAACCGTGTGGTCCCGAAGGAACCTGTTGTTTTGACGGCTTTCCATCCTCCTCCGTTTGCATCGGAGGAGGATAGGCGTCTTCATTGTCTTTGTCCAGTTAGGGCCCTGAAGGCCTACTGTGATAGGACGGTGGACAGCAGGTCTACTTCTCAGCTTTTCGTGGTCATGAATGCCCGTCAACGGAAAGCGGTGTCCAAGCCCACTCTGTCGAGATGGCTTGTGGATGCAATTAGGTTGGCTTACACCCGGTCTGGGTCTGAAGTGCCGGAAGCACTTAAGGCCCACAGTACTAGGGGTGTGTCTACCTCTTGGGCTTTGTCCAAAGGTGTCTCCATTGAGGAGATTTGTGCAGCGGCGAATTGGTCTTCGCCGTCCACCTTTGCGACCTACTATCACCTGGACGTTGCGCCTTCTGCTATGGCGCATACGGTTCTGGGTGCTGCTGCCCTTCCTACTATGTAGTGGGGCGGCTCTCTCCCCTTCCTGAGACAGCATGCTGCTGTCTCTAGGATACATGGGGGGGGACCCTGAGTTTTTCCCTTATATTACTGCAGTTTTATAAGGTGGACCTGTGTCTGCCCTTAGTGCATAAGGCAGGCCTCGGTCTGTCAGGGTCTTTTTCTGTCTGAACACGCCCAGGCCCTGTGGGTCTGGGTCGGATCAGTCCTGAAAGGGGTCACGTCGGTTGACGGGACCTCCTTCCGGGTGTGGTCGGTGTGCACGACAGTCTTGTCGGTTCATGGCTTCTCGGGGAGTGTATGAGTCCCATAGGGGGACCTTGTCTGGAGGTATGACAATAAACGTATAGGTTCCGGATGGAACCATGTTTTTTTAATACCGGAGGACAAGGTCCCCCGAATAAAGCCCCTCGGTTCGCTAGTTGCGGGCGCAGAGGTGCGGCTTTAGAGGAAGTTATGATAGCCCACAGGGCTTATATACACTCGGGGGCGGTGCCCTCGTTTGTGATTGACAGCCCTCCCGACAAATGATATTTCTCGTACGGGAGCTTATGAGTTTTACTCTGTTGCAGCGCCAGATGGCGCTGTTATCCCATAGGGGGACCTTGTCCTCCGGTATTAAATAAACATGGTTCCGTCCGGAACCTATACGTTTTCATCCAAGGCACCCCTACATTATATTCATAATTTTCATTCCTAGTCTAGCACCTTATAATTATGCCATATTTGAGTGATTATGTTGCGAGGAAAACATTGAGATAATAGCCATTTTGGTTAGGACTGACTGGAAATAACTTTGTGCTTCAAGTTTAAAATGTATTTTTTTAAGTGTCCAAATAAATTCCAAATAGGAATAGCCATCATAGCACCCCAGGGTGCCCCGGCACCCACTTTCTGGTCCAGGAGACCCCCAGGGGCTCTTTAAGCGGTTCCAAAATGTGTTATTGTAGCATCCAAGATGAGTTTAACCACTTTAACCCGATAGCCGATATATCGGCTGTGAAAAAAACTAAACAATGTGGATTTTTTTTTTCTAACCCTTGTATGGCGGTCACTGGCACAAAATCACTTCAAATGGGGGATCCACGGGTGAATATTAATTTGGGGGTCCACGTTGTGTTAAAGAACTATGACCAGAAACTTCACATCAAATCGTATGCATTGCTCATTGTTTCTGTGTTTTCACATTTAGAACTAAGTGGCTGTGTGTGTGTGTGTGTGTGTGTGTGTGTGTGTGTGTGTGTGTGTGTGTGTGTGTGTGTGTGTGTGTGTGTGTGTGTGTGTGTGTGTGCGCGCGCGCGCGTGTGTTTGCGGGTCTTCGACGTGCATTGCTCAAGGTCCTTTTAGATACTCTCTCACTCCTCCACCATGTCTCCCTGCACAATTAATTTTATCTTTGGGGTATTATCAAGAGGGAGCTTGGCAAAGCAGCATGACAGAAAAACGCTCCAGAACCCCAAGGCCTGGGCTGGGAATTAATCTGTTTGACAAGATCTCTCACAAATGATTTGCCTGGCTTTCCTTCAGTTGGATGTTGCCACTACCCCGGCATATCTGAGGGGCCGAGGGATAAGCATGTTTCCACCATAATGCCGACCGAATCAACTCGTTGAAATGAGCGGTGACGGCGGGCTTCACCCAATGTGGCGAGAAACACCCTCACACAAACACGCACATTCAAACACGCGCACGCATCCCAAACATACTTTGGTTGTTGAAGAGAATAGACTAATAAGAGAATGCTTCTGATTCAAATCAATAATGATAACAATACAACAGCCATAAAGGCGCATTTCTATCATGGACATGCACTTAATTTCTTTTATGACTCCTCTTCGGATCTGCAGTGAGGATTCCGCACAGCCTTGCACACCAAATCCAAAGCGTTTTAATCATGCAACAAACGGAAAGAAACGCAACGGTCCTGTGTGCAAAGCCCTTTAGACTTAATGTAATAGACCATCGGTCTATTACATGTGGTTATAATGTGCAAATGTGCCTTCCCTGTGTATTTGTCCTGAAAGCTGAAAGCCTCTGAGTAAAAAAGATAAAAAAAACACTTGATTTAATGACATCCCACTTTTACCCCTTTTACTTAACAATGTGGGTGTGGCTGACTTCAGCTGGGTCACCACCCACCTGATAACCAGGCATTCTTTTTTTTTTTTTTTTTTTAATCCCACGATTTTGCAACACATATTTTCACCCAGTGCCAATTGCCTATGTAATCCTGGGCTCTGCTCTCCCTCTGCCGTGCCTGGGGAGACAACGGACAGCCCTCATGCTTCCTTCAATGCATGAGTAGTCCAAGTTGTTTCTTTTCACCTGACAGGGGGGATTTCCCCGGGATGGACGTAGCGCGTGGAAGGAACACGTTATTCTAACCAGTTCCTTTCCCCTCCATCAAGCGCCCCGGCTGGCCAGGGGGAGGCATTATTGAGACCAGGATTACTGCATGTTTTTGTGAGGGTATCAACCCTAGGAGACACGGGGAGAACATGCAAACTCCACACAGAAAGGCCCTATCGCCGACCCCACCTAGGGTGTGGGCGCTGATGACGCGGAGGGAGAAACACGCCCCCAGCACCCACAGCGTCCCCCGGCGGGAATCGAACCCAGGACCTTCTAACTGTGAGGCGAAGTGCTAACCACTGTGCCACCGTGCCCCCTTAACCAGGTATTCTTAATGAGGCAGTGGGTGTGATTACATACAATCCTTCGTCTTCTCCATAAATAACTGTCTTTCTGACTCACCCAATGCTATCCCCAACATATCATGTCTGTCCTCCTTCTCTCCTCTCTCTCCAGATGAGCTCCTAAAACTGGTGACCTCCTCTAGACCAAGCTCCTGCCCTCTTGACCCCATCCCTTCCCCAGTCTTCCAGACCATTGGACCTGATCTGCTCCCCTTCATTACCTCCATCATCAACACATCTGGAACACATCAGGTCAGTGGTCCACCCATCTGTCTATGTATCTGTCTATAAATTAGCCAAATCTATGTTTGTGTCCATTTTTAGCCAATGGAAACCCCTTGAAAAAACACTGGGTGATGTCATCAACGAGGTGGTGATGACGTCGTCATCAAGACCACCAACAGCCAATGAGGGACCAGCATTCTTGGTGACGTCACCATCACCAAGTGCGGCCTGATATAAATTGCAAGTCACACTCTGCTGGCGCACAAGAAGGCCATAGTCAAATCTGTGTCTGTGTTTATGCCATGGGCCTGTAGCCAATCAGAGAGGGGCAAAGGGTGATGTCATAACATCGAGGCATACAGTATATAGAGCATCGCAGTTTAAGACCCGCCCTCGCTCCAGTGTAGGAAGCGTTTTCCCCATGCATTTCATCCATGGACATTTCATAAAGTATTTATTTAAACGTCTTTTAAGCCTCTGACAAAGCCACCCCGGTTTGTGAGGAATCATGACAATAAACACTATTTTTTGCATGCAACGATTAATTAGAAAAAGCTGAAAAAAAGGGCAGGGTACAACACTGTGTACATAATTTTTGTCAAAACTGCAGAAACTACACTCCCAGAAAGCATTGCCTTTGTACTGTCTGCGACGGAACTCGCTATATAAATAATGAAGATAACAGTGTACTCGCCTTTCAGGCGAGCCCACAATAAGAAATTGAGTGAAAGAGAATTAAGGCCTTTTGAGCAGTTGTATTTTATTATATTATTATTCTATTCTATTCTATTCTATTCTATTCTATTCTATTATTTATAACTAGTCCTGTGCGATGAGGGATTGAATGTAGGAGTCTCAGAAGTAATGTCGAACCCAAACCGGTGCCCGTTGGGCAGAATTGTCACCATCGATGTCCAGTTGTGCAATACCTGTTGTATCCGTCTGTCCAGCTGGCTCTTTTATGCCCATATATGGCGTTCCGTGTCCAGGCCAGTCTATCTCCAAATTTGGGCACTGTAGTGATGTCAGACGTTGGTGTAGTGGTTAGTGCATATGCCCTTCATGCGGAAAGTGAGTGGTTCAAACCCTGCCTAAGCCGACGTCAGCAAGGGGGAGAAGACGACAGCCAGCCCCATGGCCTCCCCTAAGTAACAAGAAATCTTGTGAAATAAAATGTCGTCAACCAATCATCAAGGATGATGATACACGAAAGAAGAAGTCAGTGATGTAATTTAGGCTTGGATGATGTTAGTTGGGAAACACTGGTGGTGGCGACACTGTTTAGTATCAGTGATGTCAGTATGCAGACAGACGGTCTATTAATAGTTAATAATTAATAGATTGTCAGTATGTTCAAAATAAAACAGCATAAGGGAAAATTAGTGTTGCTTTCGATTCCATAACAGTCAAGTTATTTATATAGTTATATAACACTTTACAGATCAGTAGGTTCTCATTAAGTGTGTCAATATTTTATATCCGTTAAATAGTTGGGTTAAAGGTCAATTCTGCAGTAGCATTTCCATGTACCAATAGGGTACAGGTACAACACACTGGTTTAAGTGAGAATAGGACATCTACAAGCTCACTGTACACATTGCACTAGGAGGCATGGTGAGCTTTTAGATGTGTTATTTTCAAATAGCCAAAAGTTAAAAGAGGGCTTAATTTATTTTCATTTCATGTTTGGGATCATTTTAAGGTCTACTCAGGCTTTTGTGAGCACCCACCCAAGATAGTTTGAGTTGCTTGCTTCAGTATTTTGCTATTTGATTTTATCTGACAGCTTCATTTACAAACCCATTGTAACTTCAAACTCCATTTTTGTTATAGGTCATTGAAAACACCCATCCTTGGTTCTGGTGACTGATAGTGTCCTTCTAATGTGTGAGGGAGTTGTGTTTTTTTCCAATAACATTTATCATGTATATTTTTATAATTATTGTCAGATAAAATGAATATCAAATACTGAATCAAGCAACTTAAAAACTGTCAGGGGTGCTCACAAAAGCCAGAGTAGATGTTAAAATGACTTGTTCTGAAAGTATCCTTTTAAGTTTGCTGGGGACCTCCTTGATCCCTCTCAATGAGAACCAGTAAAGACCGTGGTCTTATTACTACCGCTCTCAAAACTATTGACATCAAGCAGATGCTTGATGCATTATCTGGGACTCCCAAAATTAATCAAAGTAATGATTGAATAATTATCTCAAGCGCAATTAATTAAACATGCCAATGAACTCATCTTGAACAGCTGTCCTAGCCTCACCGCTTAATCACTTGTGAGAATTACCAAACACAAATGGAGGGACGCAGAGTGCATGCAATAATCTCCGCAAAGTGCATTGTTTACAAACAGTAATTAATATCACACCGTGTATTAGCGAGCTAAGTGACTGCAGTGCACTTCTGTGATTGTCCTGGGGAGAGAACTGGGTTCGTATCCCACTCCTTGCCTCTGCAGGCCCCTTGTTAAAAGGCTGGAGACAGATTATGGGGACCGTTTTGTGGCACCGAGTGCTGACATCATAGGCTAGCAATCAAGCCCATGTTCCAAGCATTCGTGCAGAATTAATTAGCATTCAAGTGTCGAAGAAAATGATCCCTTGGAAGCCGGAGGGGAGAGTTCTTCCTCCGTGCAATTTAGTGGAATTATAGCATGTTTGCTCAGGTTTTCTTTTTTTACTGCTCCATTTTACTTACACGCAGTAAAATGTAGTGGGTCCTGGACGGCGAACCCCTTCTTCCATGCAAAAACGTTATAAATACATAAATAAATACATCATGAAGTGCTGCAGCCATGTGATTAAGCCACGTTGATCTTCCAGACGCCGCAGCCCCCTCCTCCTCTTCGCCACCCAACCCGCCAATTTATCCTTGCATCGCTGCGAAATGGATTCACTTTATGCCCCTTGCCTTAAAAACCCTGAAATGGCTCCCACTTTATTTCTTTGGCGGAAGAACTGCCTGAGTGTGTCAGTCAGTTGCCCCCGTTGCCTCTTGAAAAGGATATAGCGGAGGGGACCGACTGTGCCAACTGTCTGGTGGCTGTTCCTGTGATGAGGTAATTTCGGGCATCACATACACGGCTTTCATGGTCCGCGGAGCCTGACAGTCACTGCGGACTCCAGGAAATGGGCTGTGTGGTTCTGACATATGAGGCATCTATCTCCGGCAGACGAGCGTCTGCCGCGGCAATGAAGACAGACAACTTGTGACGCCAACCAGAGAGCTCTTAGAAATAGACTCAGGGCGGGGGGCGGGGGGAGCATACGTTGTCACTGTCGGGTTCTACTGTACGCGGTCATGTACTGTATATCAGTGGTGCTCAACCTTTTCAGGTCGCGACCCCCAAAATAATCATATTTTAACTGGGGACCCCAACACCCTACGAGCACTAAGAGTTGAGGAACTACATTTTGTATAACTCTCTGAATTACATACCCATAAGGGTCCATTTGGTTCCTAACTATCATTTAGCTGGGGACCCCCTGGAACCCCCTCAAGAACCACTGACGGTCCCCGGACCCCACTTTGAGAACCAATGTGTATACGATGTATAAAATATGCCCACAAGTAACCCGTAGGAGGTATGCGTCACTCATCGCACTGATCTGTCTTTTGTCTTCGCGGAACAATCAGTTAACGTATTGTTATATACGCATCGCTATGATCTGAGTAATTGCATGCACTAATTATGGTTTGCATAAAAATTACACCATTGTGATACTGTAAAACCATTGTGCACTTGTGAATAATAAAGGGTTAATTAGCATATTCATTGCAAATGTAATACCTTGCACAGCATTGTACGTTTCTTACAGTGAGGAAGTAGTCATTTAAATACGCACGCACGCACGCACGCACACGCGCGCACACACACACACACACACACACACACACACACACACACACACACACACACACACACACACACACACACACACACACACACACACACACACACACACACACACACACACACACACACACACACAGAGAGAGAAAGAGAGCTGCATACGGTATTATATACAGTAAGATCAAGTTGTCTGTCTGTCTGTCTGTGCGGTATTGCTTTTTTCGGCCGTTTTTCGGCCGGAGTCGTTGCGGACCACCGCCGCGGACCACCGGAGCGGCGCCGCAAACCACCGCGACCGATAGTAATCCGTGGAGGGGTAGAACGCATGGTAGAACGTAATTTTCTGGCCAGGATTTGTGGATTAAGAGGTTAAAATCCTTCACCATGGTAAACACTGTAGCCAAGCGGAGGCGCTTCCTGGAGACCAGAGCAGATAAGCTGTGATTGGCCGGTAGTGTACCATGTGTGCATGATCGGCGATGTGATTGGGCAACGTATACACAACGTATACAGATGATGCAGATTACGTCATTTTGGCGCGAAATCCGGTCCACGGCCAGGATCATAGAAAACATATAAAGAGAAGGCTTCAGAAGCTGAAAATAACGGAGTGGGTGTTCTAAAACTTTAGCGATTTAACAGTTAGGACAATTTTAAGATTTGTTTTATAAAAAAAGTTACATGGTACAACTTTAAGTTAATCATCTGCGGACCCCCAAAATAATTTGGGGATCCCCCCTGGGGGTCCCGACCTACAGGTTGAGAACCACTGCTGTACATGAACGACCTACAGCACAAACACTTCGCCAGAGAAAAAACGTCGCTTAAAACGGGGGAAATGAAAAGCTATTGAAAGTTCAGACCAGGAAACAACAAAGAAAGCCATCCTACAGTATATGTCCCAGTGGTTCTCATCTCGGTGTAGCTCTTTCCATTTAGCTCCACAATTAACTCCACAGCTGAAAACCTGCTGCTTCCATTTGATGAGACTAAAGCAGCAGGCACGGCCATTAGCCCCGCTCTTTGAATCGCTGCTGCCTCCAGAACAAACTGGACAATGCTGCCGACCGCATTCACCGTTGTGTGTGTGTGTGTAAAATCAATTATTTCAAATTCGGTCTGCGGCGGAGCTCTGCTCTTTAATGGGAAAGGAACGTTCCCGACGCAGGAATGAGATGGAATCAATGACCCTTGTGTTTCTACAAGGAAAGCATTGAAGCCTCCTCTTTTGTCCGACCTGATATTTTGTTTTCCTTGCTGTCTGCGTCACGCTGGAGAGCGTTCACTCGATAGTTTCAACAAATACACATCTTGATTGCAGTCAAAACAAATAAAAAATTATATTAATTCAAAGTGCGGACAAATTTCGCTACTCGTCGTCAGAGTCGTCACAAGCGGAACATCTAATCACTTTGAGGTTTTCATTGTTCGCCCCCGATGTGTTGCTCTGCGGGAATCGATTTGCCACCCCTCCACCCCCGATGTAATTGGTCCTATGCCTGGTTCGCTAAATAAGCTGTTAGGCCAGTGGATACGCTGGCCAGCTAAAAGGGTATATTGTTGATGCTTTGGCTCAGAACATGCACAGCAATTAAACTGGCATCTGAATCCCTCACGAGGCATTTAAAAGCCTTTCTAGGAGTTGTGAGAGCCATTTACTGCCAGATGCTCTGGAGATGACAGTTATGTCTGTGACAGTTCCCTCTGATCTATTCATTGGTTTTAATGATATTTGACCTTGTGCTGCCATGCTATTTACAAGATCTGTTATTTGATGTTGACCGTTATCGCGCCTTCATCTCGGGGACGGCCAGCCTGGTCGAACACGGTCCACGCAATATCGAGATTGTGTACATGGACAGAAATGTGCCATTATCAGATTCCATATGATGTTGTGTGGCTTTAACTTATCTGGCTTGTGCAGACTTTTACTGTAATAATTGCAGTGCATTGTCACGAAATGGCTTCATCCCTGATCATCCAGTGACACTGTGGAAATCTGTAAGCCCCAATTCAATGTCAGCCATTCAGAGGAGCTTAATGCATTTTTTTTGCTAACAGCAGAGTACAAGGTTAAAAGGTTAATATGAGACAGTGAGGCACAATTCTCTATGCTTTTGTAGCAGTACACTGCACTCTCTCTCTCTCTCTCTGTCTTCCTTGCTTCCTTTCTACCCCCCAACATTGCCCCCCCCCCCACACACACACACACACACAGCTTGCTCTCCTCCCCTCGGTGTATAAGATGCAACAGAGCCATCCATCCAAACGCCCTAGACCATGAAATTAGGTTAAGACGTAAAGCTGTGAATGACACAGGTGTGGATACAAAATGAGAACATCCCAAAGAAGACCTACAGATCCGAGACTGGCGATAGCTGCGCCGTTAAAGACATTCAGAATTACATTTCACAGCTTCCCCGCTCTTTTCTTTTTTTTTATTTAGCGCGCCCTTCCTGTTGTGTGTTAGTGGGCAGGACAGGACATTAGCATACATGCTGGGAGGCTAACAGTTAAGGATATTAGGAGCTCTGTCATATTCCAAATCTCATTTCCCACGGAGAACTTTGAAGTCGCTCAAGCTCATCGACGCTGCCCCCGCTCCTCAGATAAATTAGAGAACACACCTTGTCTTTCGCTCTCTGCCTCTTTCTTTTTTACGCTCCCAAGATGCTCAGATGTCGAAATAATCTATTCAGACCCTTTCCTTTTTAATAATCTCCGGGCCATGTACGAGTAAGATTTAACGTGTGACAAGTGCGGTGGCAATCACCGCAACCTGTGTCTTGTCCGACAAAGATTATTAATGTACCTTGCCTAGCGTCACCCACTGATGCAGATGTAAACAAAATGCAGCGATGTCGGGCGGATTGGAAATAAAAGCCTTTGTTGCTGCCTTGACTGTGTGGTTTGGGGCTGAACGGCACGGACAATGTTTGATTGTTGGTCCGATTAGGATTTTAATAACGTTGGCAGGAGTAAGAATTGCAATGTCACAGGCTTTTCAGTAAAACGCACTGGTGTGGCAATATCACAAAGGGGGTTGTTGACTGAAACTGTGTGTGTGTGTGTGTGTGTGTGTGTGTGTGTGTGTGTGTGTGTGTGTGTGTGTGTGTGTGTGTGTGTGTGTGTGTGTGTGTGTGTGTGTGTACATGAATAATTAACGGCAGTAATTTGCTCAGCAGAAACTCACAGATTGAAAACATTGGGACGGATATAAATAGTGCACCGCGGTAAGGAACTGCAACCCATGAACAATGGGAACGCAAGGATTTCAAACGACCAGAGTGACAATGTTACTTACACGCCCACGGAACCCACAAAGTGCTTTTTGAACATAATAAGGGAAAGGGCGGTCATTTGGAGGAAGGCTTACAGTACAGTACGTTGTTCCATATGGGGTAAGGAGACAAGCTATTATAGCATCCATTGGCCTAGATGCCGGTCTGCTCCATCTGCTCATAACTGCAGCAATGGTGGCCCGAGTTTCATCAAGGGGACCAACTGTGTGCTCTTCCAACTTTTCGACAAATTTGCTGAAGAGAGGGAAAATTGGTGAATGACTGAACAATAAGCAGCTACAGCGCTAAGAAGTGAGCAGCTGTGTGTGTGTGTGTGTGTGTGTGTGTGTGTGTGTGTGTGTGTGTGTGTGTGTGTGTGTGTGTGTGTGTGGGGGGGGGGGGTCTGTGTTGCTTAGGCATATCGAAAAGCGTTCCTTCTGCTGATTTGGAGAACAAGCGTTAGGGCTGTCACGATTATGACATTTTACATGACGATTGATTGTCACTCAAATAATTGCGATTAACGATTTAATCGATCGTGTTTTTGTCGTTGACAATTACATTTCTGTTTGGCTTGTAGGCTTCGAAGTGGCACATGGCAGATATGACACATAACCTAAATACACAAAGAAATGAAGGACATATTTGACAACGTTACACTTTAAAAAGAACATTGATAGTGGAAATAGCCGATCTACAAGCTCACAAGCGTTGTGAGCTTGTAGATCTGCTATTTCCAATATTTTTTAAATGTTTGAACACACATAAATATTTTTCAACATGTAGACGATCATGACGATTATGTCAAAATAATTGCGATTGTGTTAAATCATCACAATTAGACGATTATGTAATAATTGTGACAGCCCTAACAAGCGTACAGATCATGCAGTACAGCTTTCACTCATGACAGACATGTATCTAAAGCTCTCTGGCAGGTGTGTGTTGACTGAACAATATATCAGTCTAGCTGATATAGCAGCCAATTTCCCCATTCGATTTGTGGAAATTATACCACTTTCAATCTGGCATCCCTATTTTGGACACGTCTTAGACAAAATAAGTTTCAAAAGTAAAAGAATATGAATTAAAAATACAAAACGTAAAATCTCATAACGTGTAGGTCAACTATTTTCTATTTTTCTTTGAATAGGACTGTGGTTCAATACAATAAAGCAGCTAATGTGCATTTTCTTTTTAATGTATAATTAAAGCTAAATATAACAGTATATAAAATAATCAAAACGTTATTTATGTTTCTTTTTATTTGTTTGTTTAAGTTTAATGTTGTCAAACGGGAACTTGAATCAAATGTAAGTTATTAAAATTTTACAAAATATTGGTGAAGACATTGGTAATCGGTCATCTAGGACTTTCCAAAATCAGGATTGGACCCACAGATCTGGCATGGGTCGAGCTCCAGTTCACTAGCTACAGTATTGCAGCCTCAGTGATGTACTGCTTTCTAGCAAACACGCCTCTAAAAGAGCAGAACTTCTCGAACAAAATCAGCTTGTAAAACATTGGCAGTCGAGATTGAAGTATAATTTGACTCCTTAATGTTGTATACAAGCTTTCACACATGGATGAATCAACACAATGTTTCTGTGTTTTGATGTATTCAAACCCACCGCATCAAATCCTACTTTAGTTCAGACTTCCGCTCCAGTGCTGGCGGCGCTGGTTCTTTTCTCCAGTGACTCTCCACTTGACTCTCCATATTGTTCATCTAGTCACTTAATGCATTAAGACCTCAAATTATTTTATACTTTAGCTATTGAAAAATAGCAGATGTACAGATGCTATTTTTTATCCAAATCTTTGAATATATGTATTTTTAGAGCAAACGTTTGTAACTCAAATATTTGCTTCTGGGGGTCCCAGGAACGAAGATGAGATGGGGGTCCGTGGCCAAATACAAATCATTTGACAGTGGTTTGAGCACCACTGACATAGAAACATAGGTTTCTTCCAAAAACCTTAGAAGGATTTAGAAGACACGTATAGAATTGGGTAAAAAATATTCAAAGACTTGCACAAAGATTTTTCAAAAATAGCAGATCTACAAGCTTGCAGTGCGGCACTCGGTGCCGTGCTGTGAGCTTGTATATCTGATATTTTTTAATGGTTAGAGCATAAAATAATGGTTAAAGTAATAATGCGTAATAATGCATTCCCGGTCTTCATAGATTAATGCAATACAATAAAAGAATGTGCACCGCAGCCTTCAACCAATCTCATCTACGGTAGAGTGCAGCGAGAGAGGTTTGTTGACCTTGTGGCGACGCAATAAAAAGAACCAAAGCATAAAACATACATAAGAAAATCATAACAAGAAAATAGTGCGGCCGTAATATACAACTCATGATTGGACGAGCGTGATTAAGTCTGCGCTTTCCACGGTAAGTCATAGTCAAATCAAAAATACACAGAGCCTACCTGGGTGGTTAAATTGAACACACACAATGAAGAGCTGAACAAGGATTCAGAGGCGGCTATGTCTACATCCTGATGATTGATGGGTACTGAGATGTAACACTTGCTATTTTCAAATAATTTATATAGTAAATCCCTTACACAGTATACCTGTGTATTTGCAGGCCTGCAACAGTACAGCATCATCTTAAACGCAGTGGAACTCAATCTCTTTAATTTCAAGAACCCACAGTTCAATATACATTAGACCACGGACACTCACGGATGCCCCTCGAGCGCCTTCCTAGGAAGGTCCTCGATGCACGTCCCGCTGGGAGGAGACCCCGTGGCAGACCAAAGACCAGGTGGAAGGTTACATCTCCAAACTGGCTTGGGAACGCCTCGGTATACTCCCTGAGGGAGTGGAGGAAGTTGCTCGGGATAAGGAAATCTGGAAGTCTCAGTTGGAACTGTTACCCCCACGACCCGATTCTGGATAAGCGGTTGAAGATGGATGGATAAACACTCACTTAATACGATTTTTATCTTGATCCCAATCACAAAAATCCTAAACAATGCACAAACTTAACCACAATAACAGTACCTAACATTAAAGGTAGGGTAAGTGATTTTCTTTTTTAAATTTAAACAAGAGACCCCTGTTACTGAACAAACACTCTCTAGCAAATGAGTAGCATCAGCACTTATTTTAACAAAAAGCTATCACTTACCCTAGCTTTAACTAAAATGAATACAGTACATGGTATGGCTGTATGCTATCACCATTAAGCCTCCGACATCTGAATATCCACCACCTTTTAAATAACAATCTGAAGAGAGGACAATCACGGAGCCCCATTGTCCATCTGTCTTTCATCAGTCATGCTGTAGGAGTCATTGCTATTGGGAGCAAACACATCCAAAGCTGGGAAATGTTAGCGCGCCATATTGACTATTGCCTTCGCTATAATGGGTATTGACCTCGACATCAGCAGGGAATCTGCTGATATATGCACTCCTTCAAACCCCATTGCGTTCAAACACGCAAAGTTTCTGTTCCAATCACCATTGACTTACATTGACACAAAAGGCCGCTGAGCACTTTAAAGGGAATGTGAAATGCGCATGGTGTGAATGTAATACCATCTGAATATGATTTTGATTGATAGCGCTTTAACGGCTGCATGAAAGGAAGAATCCAGAATAAATCTGCCAGCTAATGATCCTTGCCGTTTTTTGAATTATGTTTAACCTGGGCATTGCAGATACCCTACAGTAGGAGCGAGAAGCGAGGAGAACTTAAAAAAAGTGAAATTGGATTGCCAATCAACTTCTCAAAGCATACGGTGGTGGTAAAGAATCGCTAATGATCAGTGAGAGTTGCCACCAAACCATTCTTTATGCAATGACATGACTGTGCAATACAAAGTAAATGGCAGTAATGGATTTCAGAGAAGCAATTATCAGCATGTAAACGTATCCTTATGGCCCCTTATGCAGACAAAGGTGCTAGCCTATGTTATAATTACATACACATGCCCTGAATGGAGCTATAAAAAATGCATTTCCCACAGCGATAAATCAGCTCATTCAACGTGTCAGGGGCGTGTAATCGCGATGCGTTCGCGCACGCTCGCGGGGACACGCGTGCACGGGCACTTGAGGGACGCCCAGGGTCAAGTGGTTTTTCGGTGCGCACAATGCAAAGTCCTGACGCTAGCTAATATTTCATGATGTGTTCTTTTTTATTTGCATACACGCTGCTGCCTCAGCCCGCTTCCATTGTTGCGGCTCTCTGTTTGAATGTCACCACTGTTATTACAGCAGATGATGCGACAGCACGTCTGCCCCCCCTCGCTTCGCGAGCGTGTGTTCGTCCATCCCCTAATTTTTTCCCCTTTCTTTCTCCCTGCCTCTCTCTCTCCCGCACCCACTCTTTTCCTTGTTTTCTCTACAATTTGGTTTAACGACTGCATTTATCTGTCTGCCAAACTCCTCTCTCATTGAATCAAGTCTGATGCCCTCTCCAAAAAAATCTTTGCTATTCAACCACTCTTCACGCACTACCTGCTCTCTGGCTATAATGGATGAAAAAGAGGAAGCTCCTCGTTCTTCTGTTGTCTTTTTTTCCATCCTTCCTTTCCTGCCTTGTTTGTAGAGGAAACACTGACAAAGTTGCCTCTGGCTGCCTGGGAGAAAATGGACACTTTGACATTTTACGCCCCGGGATGCGGCAGTGCATTATATTCCTAATAAACGCTGTTTATTACCACTTTGACAGCTGACTCAACCCCATTGCCCCTGCCTCTACCCAGAATGCACACAGACGTGCCCGCTTGCCTCCCAGAAATGGCCCACAGCCATGCTTTGCTTTCTGTCTCGAATTCTCTGCCCCTCCCTCTTGTTTTAGTTTTTGGGGAAGAGCGACTCATTACAGTCATGTATGTCTGCATGGACATGTCGCGTGTTTTCAACCCGGGCCCCTTTTGAAGGCAATTAAGCGCCTTAAACAGCAGGATGTATCACGTCTCAGGGAGTGGAAGAGCAACAGTTGAATGATGCAGGAAAATTACTAAATTAATGGATTTGAAGTTATGTGACTCATAGTCTCACGTATTTTCAGAGATCATCGCCTACTGATAGGTGTGGTGACGTTCTTAGTCTGTGTGGGCTAGAGGTGGGTGGTAACAATTCAAAGATTAAAAAACAACAAAAAACTATGTGAAGAACCAAGGTGTGTCCTTCAAAAAAAAAAAAAAAAAAAATGCAGTGGGCATAGTTTGTCACTGGTTCTCTTCGCTGGTCGTCTAAGCCCATACAATGAATTTACAAGTATCCAGATGATTGGTAGGCGGAACATTAGTATATCCAATTTTTCTGCCTATGTGAGAGTAGTGACTCATGGACAGAGTTTTGTCCTGCAGGGACGGCCAGAGAATTCAGCGCATAGAAGTTCCACAATAATAACAGTGTTCACCTACGTATAGGTGATCCACTATACGTGAACTAGTAATGTCTTTTAAGACTGTTTCATATTGCCAACACAAAACATTGGCCTCTACTATGTTTATTTGTTTATTAGGATCCCCATAAGTTGGGTGTCTACTGTCTACACATGAAACCACAAAACACCAACACAAAACAGATTGTACACAAACTATCTGCAACATATCCCACCCAGAAAGCACGGTCAGGACCTGGACCAATCAGTGACGTCTCGATTGGGGCCAGATCAAGTCAAACCATGACTAGTCAGATCTGGCCTAGAATATCACCTGCTTTCAACCAACATAAATTCTGCCCACAAAAATGGACGTCCTGGATTAATCAGAGTGTGTCCGATCGAGGCCAGATAAATATCATAACTAGTCAGAAATGTCCCAGAATATAACCTTACATGCTCATATTTCAAGTAACATTACAAACAATAACAATAATCCTATCCATATGATGTCCTGGTAATGACGTCAAGATCATCCCCATACGGGCTGTGATCTGGTCTAGTTCTGAACCTCACTGGAGTCACCGGAGGACGTTATCATATCGTCATCATGACGTCATCTGGCTTGCAGGGCACATAACTAGAAACTAATCACTCCTGGTCACTTTGTCTCTTCTTGCTGCTGTGAGCTTGGGTTATACTGTAAGAACAGCCGTATGCCCATGTGCGTCCTCCCTGCAAAGTGCCTGCAGATGATCCACATAACTTGATATAATTATAGCATTTCCTCCTTTACAAGGGATATTTAATATCTGGGTAATTAATTAAGCCTTCCTTGGCAAAGTTCATGAGTCACGCTGATCATGCCACGCAGTCAAGGTCAACCTTGGGTTACCTGTCCCGAGTTAACAGAGGAGGGCGGGCGGATGGCCGGGGAGCACTTATGTTGCACGGTGATTACACCACACAATGCAGTCTGCCAGGAAGCAGTCCATGAATTATTTCATTTAAGTCGATGGTGACATCTGAAGGATACGCCGCTGTTTGCGTCTCTGCCAGCTGCACACTTTCAAACACCATGTCGGACACAGATTAAACGAGCGCTGGCAATCAGTCAATATATTCATGGCATCCAGGTACTGCCATTTAAAGGTTAAGACAATAATACCTTACTGTACAATGTTATTGCGACCGTAGGTCACAGTTAACCGTCACATCTTGTCCGTACGTGGGTAACGCCTCAATGTCTTTAGCTGTTGACATTGTGACATCACATTGTTGTGACATCACCTCATCAAAGATCAAACCTGGGATCCTAACCCCATCTCCATTCAGTATATGGAGCTGACCACTACATCTGATTCCCAGGGTAACATGTCTTTGGTTCGAACTCCCTTTGGTCCAACCACCTACAGTAAACCTTACCTTAACCCTAAGCTCAGTAAAACTATGCCTAAACCTAACCTTAACCCTAACCTCAGTCAAACTAATGCTGGTGAGTAGCTAACCTGCTGACGCTGGTGAGTAGCTAACCTGCTGACGCTGGTGAGTAGCTAACCTGCCGACGCTGGTGAGTAGCTAACCTGCTGACGCTGGTGAGTAGCTAACCTGCTGACGCTGGTGAGTAGCTAACCTGCTGACGCTGGTGAGTAGCTAACCTGCCGACGGTGTTCGGACCAACGTGAGATCGAACCATGGGCCAGTCCCCATTCCCAGATGACGTCCTGTTAGGGCAACCACACTAACAGAATCCCTTTTATGCCCATCAATATCAAGTCCATATCTGGGAATGCCCATACAATAGAATCCCTATTATGCCATCAATAAGGGCGAGGTCGCTTTTCACCCTTAGGCGTCTTACTGGTAATGTAGTATGCCACACCACAAGGACTGGGTGTTGCTGCTTCTTTACGTGTAGTTTCTCAATGCTTGTATTGCATACCAAACTGACCTAACACGGGTCATAATACCATGAAAAGGCAAATGCTTGATATGTTTCTGTCAAAGCATGCTATAATGTAATAAAGTAAGCAGCATCGTGATATAATTCTAAAGAAAACAACAAGCTGTGATTCCTTCTCCTTTGAGCACCAGCTGCGTGGTAGTTTAGAGAGGTTAAATGGCCATATGTTCCAGTACTTGCTGATATCTGTGATATACTGTAGCATTGGCTGATATTGGCACAATGCCCACATTTGAGTTCCAGTTGTTGTAGCAGAATGAAACGTGCTTGTGGAGAATATCAGCCCGGAGAATGATTAGAAAAGTTTGTACTTTAATTCTACGAGTCATTGAGTGTGTGTCTGTCAATAATGTACAGTTAGGATGGAGTCGAGTAGTGAAGGGTTTCTCAAAGTGCCGTGATGCCAGTCCAGGGGTGCCTCAGAATACTTTGATAATATTTGTGTTTTATAAAAAAAAAAAAGGGTAACATAATATTTGGAATTCATCAATATCACTTCAGTTTAACCACTTGGACCCTCTGTGCAGGGACGTGTCTAGTGTACAGTATAGTTATTTGTTGCACAGCTTTTTACCCCATGCTCTATGCTCACACTAGCCCAGTTCCAGACCCTGAATCGCTAGCCACACCCCTTTAAAATGTTGTTTTGGCGATTCAGGGGTCTAGAAGTGCTCTCATTGAAGAGGCTTTCCTCGTTCGAAAATCCGTACGGCGAATCAGCGTCGTGGATCAGCGTCTTGTGATCAGCGTGGGTGGGGTTTTCCCAGAACTCATGTGCGTTTCCCAGTAAACAAGCACCGCTGCCGGACCGTACTGCACATCGCCCGTCGCAGTAATATGCGATCGCATCGATCTCGCCATGAAACACCAGTAGCAGGCATGTTATGTTGTGTTTGATTCCTAGTTCGTAGTGCTCCTATTCTGCCAGTGTCTTTGGTTAGCAAGTAGCACTAGCAAGCAACATGCTAGCCACTAGCCAGCCACATAACAACACTACGTCATCTGCTTTGCTACTGTTGTGTTGGTCAGACGGTGAACCAATCGCAGAAGACTGCCTCTTTGGCAACGCCCATCCCAGAAATTGCCTTGGGCGAGAGCAAGTTCAGACTGAATAATGGAGTGAAACGAAATGTCAATTCAGGCTGAGTGTCAGGCTATGCTCACACTGCTCCCAGCTAAAAACATTTCTCTTTGATTTACAGCTTTCAGGGATTAAAGGTAGGGTGAGTGATTTCACTTAAGTTTCAGTTTCAGTTTTCATGTAGGTGACAGGCGGGGGCCTTCCTCCAATCATGATCAAGTGGGAGTGGGCCTTGTGCGCGTAAGGCCCGCCCCCACTCGACCATGATTGGAGGGAGGCCCCACTCTATTCTGATTGGAGGAAAACCTGTCACCCAACAGTTTTGGTGGAGCAACTGAAACTGCTTTTTTTCTCCTCACAGGGGATAAGGCTGAAGTCCAAATAGGGACAAAACACTATCAGAACATTTTGTTATTATTTTAATTACATTAAAACACTTTCCCTACCTTTTAAGCAAAATACAAATCTCACGATTTGTGAAATAGTGCGAAAGGAGCCACACACACTAAACTATTATCACAGTTATGTACAGGTTATGTTTTTGTTAATATTGCTCTAAACCTTTGTTCTTGCTGTTTGACACACAGTAAAACTGGCCAGTTGAAGAAGATTGATGCTTTGCTTTTTGGAAATAAATGCCAGACCCATTAGGATTTTATGGAAGATGCTTCTGAACATGTATTCTATTGCTGGTTTGATCATTTCAAATACTCTTTAAATCTAAAATAACTGAAAATAAGTCTACAAGCTTGTAAATTGGCACATTTTGGTGCGCGTCATGCTTCCATTTAAGACATGCTAACTTCTGTGGAATCCAAATGACTAATTAGTTCACCACTCCTCAAGAAACCAACTCTTGACGCCTCGGACGTCAAGAACTACAGACCGGTATCCCTCCTCTCATTTCTTTCAAAAACCCTTGAACGTGTGGTCTCTAACCAGCTTTCTCTCCATCTCTCACAGAACAACCTGCTGGACCCCAACCAGTCAGGTTTTAAACCGGCCCATTCCACAGAAACGGCACTCCTAGCAGTCACAGAAGCACTCCATGCTGCCCAGGCTGCATCCCACTCTGCAGTCCTGATTCTTCTGGATCTATCAGCGGCATTCGACA
>NC_137821.1:27659379-27983855 GCF_963921795.1 Nannobrachium achirus
CCCTAATAATAATAATAACTTTGGCATTCTGGTTGAGTCAGCCTTCTTTTCCTCAGGCAAGGATAAAAGTAAAACATGGTGCCTTTATTGAGTTTGAAGTCACTAACTGTAGAATTCCCAGGACGGTGGTTCAGCTCTGTTCCCGTTGCTGCGCGCTGCCAGAGCACCATGTGTCCACGAGACATTATTATTGTGTTCAAAGCAGTTGTTTGATGGGCAAATAAAACAGGCTGGTAAACTATTTATGATTTTGTGCAGTCCCGTGCCCGACAACATGGCCAGTGGCCCGAGTGCTGCAGAGCTGCTGTGATTGGTGCTGCTGAGAACCAAAGTTCTCGCATTAACGGCAATTTGTTAGCGCGTCCTCGATTTCCCTAATTGTTCAGCTTTCAACGCAAACAACGGCACACTATATTAAGAATTGCTTAAGGGGGGCGCCCGCTGGCCGACTGGTCCAGGCGCATACCACTTAGGCATTGCCACATAGGCATGGATGCCTGGCGGCGTCGCCGGTTTGATTCCCGATCCGACCTTTGCCGCGTGTCGCTCCCCATCTTTCCCCCATTTCCTGTAAGTCTACTGTCCTATCAATAAAGGCATAAAAGCCTAAAAACAAATCTTAAAAAAAAGGCTTAAGGGAGGACTGGAAGGCAGACCCCTAGACGTCACTTTTACTCAAGACATTACCATAAACAAACACCATACACCCATATACAGGTATACCGTAGGCATGTCACTATGACTCAGACATAACCATAAACAAACCTGATACGCCAATTTAAAGGCATACATATGGAGACCTGGTTGTCCAGAGCAATGTCCGACTGCTATGCACATATTGTATATGGTCATGTGCATATATTATGGGACCAACTGACTTCACATCGGCTCGCACATCGGCAAGAAAGTAAGTAGGTAAAGTTTATTTGTATACCACTTTTCAAAAGAAAGTTTACAAAGTGCTTCAACAACTCGAGGGAGCAAGGACTCGAGGGAGTGCGGTGTCCACCACTGAGTTCTTCGGATAGGCCGTTGTCCAGAACCACTGATTCCACTGATATGTCCATTTATGGGCATGCCAATAGACAGGGTATGGGCATATACTAATGACATCAGGGATCTCCATATATGGGCGTAAAAGGGACACAGACAGGTAGACAGACAGATACAGAGATCCTGATATGTCCATATATGGGCATTTATGATTATCCAGTTGTCCAGAACTGCCTATCCAACCAATATGGCATGCCAATATAGGGTATGGGCATATACTAATGACATTTTGGGCAACCCTGCGGGGATCTCCTTATACAGTATGGGCATAAAAGGGACACAGGTAGATGGGTACTCAAAGCCCAAATGACTCAGACATAATATGTCTGACATATATTATATGTCAGATCGGTGGTGCGAAGTAGGTGTGAGGGTCATAGCAGTTAGACGTCTAAGGGCAAAAAGCGAGGTCGCGCCATCTGTCTTTGCCATCTGTCTTGGCCATATATGGATTCTGTTAGTGTGGTTCTCCTAACAAGGCATCATCTGGGATTCAATCCCTTTTATGCCCATATATGGAGATCCCTAACAGAATCCCTTTTATGCCCTTATATGGAGATACCTGCTCTGACCTGATATCACTGTGATGTCAACTGTTCATGCCCATATATGGAGATCCCTGCTCTGAGTATCTGCCATCACTGTGATGTCACCTGTGATGTCACAGTGATGTGTCAGGGGAACCACAGTGTCAGGCGTATCAACAAAAAAGACTGTTAAGAGTAGTTCCCCTGACATCACAGTGACATCAGAGCGACAAACCCATAGACCGTAAAAAAGTGTAAAACGTCCAGACGGACACGGACAAGCTGTTCCGTTTCTCACAGTAAACTGCGACCTACGGTCACAACAAGGACCCAGGCCTCCCACTCCATGCACCTGGAAGTGAAGCCTTCACCTTTGTCCTCTCACTCATCCCTCTGTCTGTGACACCCCCCCCCCCCCCCCCCCCCCACCACCACCATCCCATCTTTCAAGTGTCTGAAACACACTTCATCCATTGAGTCCATTCCACCGCTCCATCCTTCACATGTTCCAAATTCATTTCTCTCTATCTCTCCGTGCCGGTCAGTCGGCACCCCTTCCTTCGCCTGCTCCCCCCATCTCTCCTATCTCTCTGCTGGCTCTCCTTGCTGGGTGACAGGCTCATCACACTCTATCAATCAGGCTTCTCTGGGTCCGGGGCGTCACAGAGCGCAGCAGTCCTAGTCTGGCCCCATCAGTGTCGGTCAGTCTCCTCCACTCCCTCAGTCACTTTAAAATCGTTTGGGGTTGCCAGATATAGTCCATTTCCCATTTTTGCCAGGTCAGAAGATGGCATTGGATTGAGTTTTGGGAGGGGGGGGGGGGGGGGCTGAATTTTAGGTCACTGTTTAGCATTCGAAACAGTTCCGGGTTTTTGAAATCAAAAGGCAGCTATTACTTAGCTGAGCACGCATGAAGTGATTATGTTGATACTTGGATAAACGATCGACGAGACATTTGACCTAGTATAAAATCAAGTCGGCAAAGGCTGTGTCCCTGAGATCACACACCAAAAAGCAGTGGTGGAAAAAGTACCGACATGTTTTACGTAAGTAAAAGTATCAATACTGCAATGTAGAAATACTCTGTTACAAGTACAAGTCTGGAATTCAAAATGTACTTGTGTAAAAGTATGAAAGTATTGGCATCAATATATACTTAAAGTACCAAAAGTAAAAGCACAAAAATGTTTGAAAATAGCAGTTGTGAGCTTGTAGATCGGCTATTTCCAAATAGCCAAGGTATAAAATAATACTAAAGTAGTATATGTATGATTTATAATATTATAATTTATATCTACAAAGTCACTAGTAACTAAAGTTTTCAAATAAATGTAGTGGAGTAAAAGTACAACATTTGGATCCAAGATGTAGTGGGGTAGAAGTAAAAGTATTGTTAATTGGAAATACTCAAGTAAAGTACAAATACGGGTGCCCTCAGACCAAAATACCTATGAGAGTGGAATCCGCGTTCCGCCAATGCATTTCAATGAGAGTGAAGCGGTTTCATGCCAGCAGAGGATTTCTGCAAAAAAACGCTCCATTCTCATTGAAATGCATTGGCGGAACGCGGATTCCACTCTCATAGGTATTTTGGACACCCTACCTCAACGTTGTACTTAAGTACAGTACTTAAATAAATGTACTTAGTTACTTTACACCACTGCCAAAAAGTGAATGACAACAAAATAACAGGAGTTCATGGTGAGATAGTGGGGGAAACGGCACCGGGCCTTACCTCCACCAAACCTCATGCTGCGGTTGTCGTCTCAGGAAAGAGAACTGCAGGAGAGAAGGGGGGAAAAACACACAGAGAGACAAGATAAGGACGGATACTTTTATCAGCCTGGCATTGAATGGTAGAAGAGCATTGGGCGCTAGCTGGCTGGCTTGCCATTCTCCATATTCATCACTTGCTGTTAATTACTATTTCTGGGCAGCTTTTAAGAGCATTTTTGTTTAACCCATTCAGAACGGGTACACATTTTGTGTATCATTATTTTATGCTATTGAAAAATAGCAGATATACAAGCTCACAGCGCGGCACCGAGTGCCGCGCTGCGAGCTTGCAGATCTGCTATTTTTGAAAAATCTTGAAAATTTGAATTTTGACCCGATTCTATAAGTGTCTTTTGAATCCTTCTAAGATTTTTTTGAAAAACCCATGTTTCTATATGTCAGCAATCTGGCCAGCCATCGTCAAAGAAAAGGTCCTTTTCACTTAACTGGAGCTCAGTTAGTCTGTTCTTGAGAGACTACTAGTGTCAGTGGTTATCAAACCTTTTCATGTGAAGGACCCCCAAAAGGATATTTATTTGGCCACGGACCCCCATCTCAAAATATTTAGTTCCAGGGACCACCCAGAAGCAAAATTTGAGTTACAAACGTTTGCTTTGAAAATACATATATTCAAAGATTTGCACACATTTTCACGATTTCTTAAAAAAATAGCAGATCTACAAGCTCACAGCGCGGCACTCGGTGCCGCGCTGTGATATCTGCTATTTTTCACTGGTTAAAGCATTCAATAATTCTAGGCCTAAATGGGTTTAAATCATACAGCAAAAACTGTGAGTGAAGCTTGATTAAGTGTGGGGTGTTTCTTGGATCCCAATTAGGTCCGTTGCTGTGATCGTTTTGCGGCGGCAATGTTCTTTTACTGATTAAATTAACCATACAGTGTGTATTATGTAAATATTAAAATGGCGCATTAAACACTTGGTATTTTGTTACAAAACCTCTTGTTGGAGGAATAGAAGATTGTGAGCACAATCCCAAATTACTTATCTGCAATTATCGATTGGCTCGGTGAACTATAATGAAAACAAGTGTAATTACATTCTCCTTAAAGCACCACGACAAATTAGACTTGTGAGTTATCCTTTAAGTAATACAAAAAAAATAGCATTTAATGCACTGAGAAGATTTTCTCAGGCTATTTTCTTGCCAAATGCATTAACAGATGCTGCTGTGCTCATGCAAGCCTGTGGACTAATATACTTGTACATGATTAGCTTATTGAACCAATAGGGAGGAATGTGCTTCGGGTTGCTGCAACAAAATGAGTTGGGGATAAACTTTTTCGGTTTATTTCTCTCTCTCTCTCTCTCTCTCTCTCTCTCTCTCTCTCTCTCTCTCTCTCTCTCTCTCTCTCTCTCTCTCTCTCTCTCTCTCTCTCTCTCTCTCTCTCTCTCTCTCTCTCTCTCTCTCTGCTAAATTGGAGTAAGCTTTAATTTGACTCATTATCTTTTAAGGCGTTATTGTTGACTTTTATTGCCATCAAATGAGATGATAAGCGACAGTGATTATGACCGTCATGATTAGAATGCAGTTCTCGTTTAATTTCATTCAGAGAGTCCCGTTTTAGTGTTTACATTAGCGTTTCGCGGTTAAGGGCGGGCCTCACATAAAAACCTTTTGTGTGCGAGTGGAAGCTGGATAAATGACACCGTACTGTCTGTACTCTATAAGCATGAACGTCCGCCGTAGTCAACTCGCTCCAAATAAGATCTTCAGAGATAGAAGCATAAAATACGATCCATCAGGGAGTCATAAAAGGCAAACGACAATTGGGCTTTTAAGCCGTGACATCATTTTGTAGGCAGAGGAGAACTCTGCCCCCAGAGCATTTTCTGTCCCTCGCTATTTCAACAGATCCGAGACAAAAAATAACAACTAAAGTATAATTCTAACACTTTCCTTTCAACAACAAAGAGAAGAAAAATGTGTAAATAGTAAAAATAGCAAAAAGATTCACGGAAACTGGGGGCAGAAATTCTCCTCTGCCTACAAAATGATGTCATACTTAACAGCCCCTGGTTGACGAGGGTGTGGCCAGGGGTGTCGCACCAAATTCTGGGCCCTGGGTGCTTTAACTATTGAAACACAGCAGATATTCAAGCTGACAGAGCGAGCTTGTAGATCTTCTATTTTTGAAAAATCGTGAAAAGTCTTTGAATATTTCAAATCCTTCTAAGGTTTTTTGAAAAAACTATGTTTCTATGTCAGTGGTGCTCAAAATTTTCATGTGAAGGATCCCCAAAATGATATGTATTTGGCCACGGAACCCCATCTCAAAATATTTAGTTCCAGGGACCACCCAGAAGCATGAGTTACAAAATTTTCACTTAAAAAAATACATATATTCAAAGATTTGCACACATTTTCAAGACTTTAAAAAAATTGCAGATCTACAAGCTCGCAGCGCAGCACTCGGTGCCACGCTGTGATCTTGTAGATATGTTATTTTTCAATAGCTAAAGTATACAACAATTCCAGGCTGGGTGTGGCTGTTCCTAGGCTCCTGGGATCCTGATTGAAACAGCGGCGCCGGTTGCTTGGCTCCTGTTATCTGTGTCCCCGTCCGTACACCCTGTTCATGTTAATGAAGCCGGCAAATTAAAATGTAGAACAGAGGAATATTAGGGCGGCTGCCATTTTGACGTGGTGAGGAATACTCAATTAGGCTCGCATTTGGCCCCTGTAATTATGACATTATTATTGCTAAGATACTCTCGAGTGTTCCAAGGCGACGCAGAGCTTTGACGGAGTCTGTCCCGACCATAACGGCGGCAGAGGCTGAGCAGCGACAAAAAAACGTTAAGGCATAACAGGAGAACAACCGGGACTGGGGGGGGGGGGGGGGGGGGGTAGTATTGGGGGGGTGGGGCGAGGATGGGGGGGAAAACTAAGGTGAGAAAGTGACAAGAGCGCTATAGTGCGGATGCCTGTCTCTGCAGTAGCCATATTTCATTACACAGCACCGAAGCTTAGGAGGCAATCAAGCATATTTAGCCATCCCCGTCTCAGCCCCCGAAGCAATTATTACTCCCCAGTTTTTTACTGTGCTTTGCCATGGGGAAAATGAAGCGCAGTGCTTATCAGCTCAATGCATACACAAGTGACTGAGGTGGAGGGCAGGAAGAAGGTACGTAAACGCGGGATTTGTACTTGGCTGCGTGCCGGTGTCGCTCGCTGAAAATAGCCGATCTGTATAAGCTCACGATGCGTTGCGCCTTGGCACGTCGTGCAGCTTTTTAGTTGGGTTGAATCCGATACTTCCGGGACCGTGGAGAGCGAAGGTTCGTTTCTCAGTGGTTTTGTCAACTATGAAGGTTAAATAACAAATTGAGCTCCCATGCCCCTCGCAAAAATGTGAGCAAAATGTTTGACAGCCGCTGAAAGTTTGTATCTCATTCACTTATTATACACTATACTATAAAGGAAAAAAATACCCCCCAATTAATTAAATTTAATTATTCTGAATCCATTGCAAGCATTTTATTGCATGAAAAACATTCCTTGGGCTAAAAACGGACCCCAAAAAACTGTGAAAAGACATGACTCATCACTAAACCATAGTTTTGTCGGGCCGTTTTTAGCCCATGGAATTGTTTTCATGCAAAACCAATGTCAAACATTTTGCTCATATTTTTGCGAGGGGCATGGGAGCTCAATTTGTTATTTAACCTTCATAGTTGACAAAACCACTGAGAAACGGACCTTCACTCTCCACGGTCACAGAGGTATCGGATTCGACCCAGCTGTGTTAGTGTGCCTGCCTCTGCAAAACCAAACTCATGCACGCACGGCGCACGCACGCAGGCAGGCAGGCAGGCACGCACGCCGCAAATGCCTGTGTTTACATTTTGGGAGAGGCACTATACACTTAGGTGAGTGTCGTGACCCGGGCCAGGTTCTGAGACAATAAGGTTACCGCTTGGAAATTAGTTTGGCAACATCAGCACATTTAGGGGCACCGGGCGGAGAGCGAGCGGAGATGGAGATATAACCATAAACATGTCAGCCAAAATGCATTGTTATTTGCATTCATATTGGAAAGGGCCAAATTGATGCGGGGTCAAACAAGGAAGGTGAGGGTTTATGACCTGTGCATAGCTCCGCTGTCAGCATCTCTGATATATCGCACTGGCTGGTCCTGTCAGGCTTTGTGCCTGATGATGTTATCATCGCTGCAGATCGATGAAAATGAATGATCGTTCCGTAACCCCCCCCCACAAAGGCAAATAGAATGCATAAATTATAATGCAAACTACTAGTGATTCAGTGAATGGAAAGCCATTGGCCATTTTAAGATCATTTCACTAAGTGATTATATTAGACAAAAAGCAACGGGCGCTACGCTCGGCGACACTGTCTGCGGAGAAGGCGTTGTGTGCCGGGGCTACACAAAACAAGCTGCTTTCAAACTCTACTTTGATTATTAAGCATCGCAGCGGAAGTTGTTTACTGGGATCACTTAAAAATCACCTATTCATTTTCCCCATAGACTTTTACAAAAATATTTATAACAATTATGTTAAGCCTCGAACAAAGCCATCCAGGATGGCAGTGAATCATCACCAAACAACCTTTGATCCTATGTGAAAACATATGTTAATATTACATTATTTGATATACTACATTTAATAAATACCCTTTGTTTCGCGATTTTCAAAACGTTCTTTTCATAGAAACAAAGGTCTCATGTTCATGATTCACTGCCATCCTGAATGGCTTTGTTCGAGGCTTAACATAATTGTTATAAATATTTTTGTAAAAGTCTATGGGGAAAATGAATGGGCGATTTTTAAGTGACCCCAGTAAACCCCTTTACTGCGATGCTCAATAGCGAGACCTTTTGTTCATTCGGAGCATTATTAAAGCAATACGTAACAAAGAATAACTGTGGAAAGACATGACCCATGGTATGGGGAAGAGAGAAAGAACCCCGGCGTGTTTTACTATTCTGTGGGTTTTAAGTGGCAGAGACGCCGACACAGCAACCATTAGTACCCATCTGGGTTGGGGACTTTGGTGATTTTGGTAGAAGTGCCCGGCCATTTGCGAGAGGCCCTTTCGTTTCTGGGCACCGTCCCCAAACCCATAACTCACCACCCCGCTATCACTCCCATGCCCATTGGCTGTCATAATCATCAGCATTATGCTCCCTCAATGGGACTGATTTACAAGTCTGGACATGGCACCAGCTCCACATCGGGGGTAAACATGAGGCTGTCGCCCAGCATCTTTCTCCCTACTGCATTTACACAAACATTAATGGCTGAGGAGAGAGAGAGAGAGAGAGAGAGAGCGATGATTCACAGGCATTTCAGTTTGTGTTTTTTTGCTCCTCTCATTTATATACTGAGAAGAGGACGGTAGTTGATATAGAATAATTCAAGTGAGAGTGAGTGAGAAAGTGATAATGGCACAGTTTAACCTTCAAGTTCTTTGTTTTATTCACGGTTTCTCTGTGACTTTAATGCCGAGTTCAAATTCAAAATATATCTCATATATCTAGCAAAACATTTGTAGAATTCTACAAGTCTAAGATATTTTGACCTGCGTGGAAGAGTATGTTTAATACAATAGAAATAACACGACTGTGGTGGTTGTATTTGGTCTCTCTGCCGTCCTACAGAGAAATGTAGATCCTGTTGTTGTCTGCAGGACCAGAACTGGTACAGACAAGTGGCAGTATACCACTTGTTAGCACAAGTAGTGCTGCCTGAAAGTCAAAAAGCAACATCTCCCCTGAGAAAACAGGCATGCTCTATTAGCTCAGTGATGAAAAAAAAAACACAAAAAAAAAATCAGCACTTGCACAGGGGACTGGGTTCGAATCCCGGGTAGGACACAAAGGTTCCCAACACTTGGGGTTTACCCTGCCTGAACTCCTGACAAGAGTTATTTAAACCCCCCTACAACATGATCAGGTATTATGATTATACTTGTAAGAAGATCTTTTTCAGTGTGTTAAAATGTTATAGTGTTAAAATTATGTTTTTATGTGGCCACACATAATTAAGTATACCTGGTTTTCAGGTAGGTGGTGACCCAGCTGAAGTTAGCCACAGCCACAGTGTTGCTGTATGGTAAAAAGGGCAAGGGATGATATTATGTCATTAAAGCTGTGTATTTCAATTGGGCCTTTTGACTCAGAGGCTTTCAGCTTTCAGGAATAAACCAAAAAATACACAGGGAAGACATAAACACTTGTCCACCTCTGTTGTTCTTTAGAATCTGCTCATCCCCTCCCATGCCCATGCATACACCACTGTGTTATGGTCGTTTTTACAGCGCAACTTGCCGTCTAACTGCCCATCGCCTAAATGGTCGTTACTACGAACTGTATCTGTGCAAAATTAATAAGGATTGAGTAAATACAGCTGAGGGTAACATTAATTCTATGGCTTTTAAACCTAAGGGTTTCTGGGCGCCAGCATGATGTTAGTTGTACTGGGGTTGTCCATGCTAGAACACTGTAACATCTAAATGAAACACACCAATCATATAGCCTTCAGCTATGTTTGTTTGTTTACCCATCTAAGAGATGTTAAACTGTCTGCAGTGGCTCTAAGGAGAGGTGCCACAAGGGAGGAAGGGAGCTGACTTATTTTTAACACACAGGTAAGAGGTTGTTATCATAATTCCCCTTGTTTATAGAGACAGACACATTTCTTTAATATTATTATTCAAATTTTCAAATTGTGAATATGTTATTTTTTTCCCCTCCACTGCACTGTGTGTGCCATTGGTATTTATTTCTATCCCATGGGTAGCCTCTGTACTATATTACACTGCCGTTACCCCGCCTGCAGTAATGGCAAGTCTCGTGCTACGTCGGGGACTTTGATCATTCTTGATCAGCCTCGGGGCAAAACCTGGCCCCTTCCTCAACCCTCACCCATTCCACAATATTATATTAGCCCACATTCACCCGCATGATTGTGCCTCCTAAGTGATAGGCCACATAAATCTGTTTTTATATACACACACAATAACAGTTATATGTGGCTTTCAAACCTCCTGCTGATAGCTGCCATTTCTTATCACGGCGGTTGAATACGGCGGCATTATGAAGGCACTTTGGGCCCGGCGTCTAAATGGAAGGCACCCGGAGAGAGAATGAATTTACGTTTAGATTACTTATGCAGGCTGGGAAGCCCACATCTTTGGTGAAAATTCTCCTAATAATGAATCTTTTTTTCCCCCCCGTTGGCGATAGGGAATAAACAAAAAATACTATTCAGCCTTCACATTCGTAGGACACTTCCTAAGTTACCTTAGTTTACAAATGTTCTTGCATGTCGCTTATTGTTATACTAACTTGAATTGTGAACCTCTGGGCCATCGAGCACTGGGCCTCAAAGGAATTTGGTTTCATTTGTACACTCAGAGTTACATACTTGTAAGGGTCCATTTGGCACACCTCAACCACTCTTTGACAACTACTGTCCTATCACATTCAGAGGAGCTTCTCTCAAAAAATAATGAGTCTGTGTGCATGGTACGACATGCACATTCCCCTCAAAGGCATATAAAATCACTTCCTCCCTTGCTGTCATGACACATGAATAGCGTGCCTCACTCTCCCCATTTCTTCTTACTTTCTGCTTCTCAAGAAATTGCGATTCCCTGACATCCCTATTCATCATAGTGTTTATTAGTTGAGCAACAGAGCAATCTCCTCTGCGCTGTGCATAACTGTAGTCCCAGGTTTCCAAAAGGTGGCATCTCATAATCTTTTTTAAAGGTCTTTGGGGGAGTTTTGTGCCTTTATTGATAGGACAGTAGAGTGACAGGAGATGGGGAGTGACATGCAGCAAAGGTCATCGGGAACGGGACTCGAACCCGTGACACACTGTCAGGCATCAGAACTTACAGTATGTGGTATGTTACTGGATCGTTGTGCCAGCAGGCACCCCTGTGTCTCATAATCTTTGTCTGATTGGCTCGGCAGGAAACACAAATGACACCTTCCTGTGGGTTTACTGTTCAAACCTGCTGCTGAGCCAATCAAATGAAGCTAGCAGTGTGGAACAATGAACCGAATCAGGAAATACGTATACCTTCTGGAAACCTGGGACTACAGTACAGACAAGCACGGAGCGGAGCCTCTTCAAAACTAATGCAGTGCCCACCAGAGGGTGCTGAAAACACATAAACATACTCTGCATAACTGAGCTCACCTCTAGGTGGCATTGATTGATTGATTGATTGATTGATTGAATACCTTATTAGAAGTTTGCATAGGAAAAAGTACAGGGCAGTTCCGATACAAGGTCTACTAATAGGATTTAAACCACAAGAAAGCCTAATGGATTGTATACATTGGGGTCCTTTTGTACGTAGTATGATGAGGCATACCTCACCAACATCACTATGTAATATCAAAAACACGTGTGTTTCATGCTGGCGAGGTGTGATGGAAGCACTAGAGACAAGGATGATCCGTTTGCTTCGGTAAGTAGCAAACAGCCCTGAAACAGACCTCAAAGACGAGAGCCGCAACGGAGCTGCATTGTTGTTTTTACCCACGAACACGAAGAGCACAAAAGACTACTATAGCGATTAAACTGCAGGTTTCACAAGATGAGAGAGTCAGAGAGGACCCGGCGGGGAGGCGAGAGCATCTCTCTAGACGGATGCCGTTGTGACGGCACGAGATCCTTCGGCGGAGAGATGCGACGTGCCGCGCAAGGGAGAGGAGGAAGTGTGGGATTCAAAGACGCTCCCTTCTAACTCCCAACCGCTCCCAGTGCCAGAGACACGGGCCACTGCACAGACAGATGGCGAGGTGCTTGTGTGTGTGTGTGTGTGTGTGTGTGTGTGTGCCGGTGCCTCTGAAGTCTATATGGGTGTGTGTGTGTGTGTGTGTGTGTGTGTGTGTGCGTGCGTGCGTGCGTGTGTGTGTTGTGTGGGTGGTAACGCCACTTGGCTTGGTACACAGAGGGGGAGAGATGAAGGGAGAGAGAATCCATCCCAGGAGTAAATTAATAAAAACAAATGCCGTAGATAGGTGTGTGTGTGTGCGTGTGTGTGCGTGCGTGCGTGCATGCATGTGCGTGCGTGCGCACGTGCACACGAGGGGGACTTCCTCGGGAAGGCATTAATCTTGCATGTGCTCCTTTTTGCATGACCAAATAAGCTGTGTACTTCATTACAGCGGTAAATAAAAGTTAATTCTCGCTGTCACTTCCCGTTCGCCCCTCTCTCTGCCGCTGTGCAGAGGACGGCTGAGAGACCCCGCCCATGTCTTGATTGAGAGTGTTGAGAGAGCGGGGAGAGCGAGCAGCTGATAGAACGGCAGACAGAGAGAGAGAGAGGGAGAGGCTGGTGTTGGGGAAGCCGCGAGGACAGACTGCCATCTGCCGGCTAGGGCCGCTTCTCAGCTTCTGTTCTTCATATCGCTGTTGTCGGGTGGAAACCTTGTATGTCCAAAACCGTTCGTTTTGTATTGATCGTTTTAATGATGATTGAAACTAGTGAAAGTTGTGAAACTGGTGAAAATAGCCAATCTACAAGCACACAACGCCTCGCGGCGCGAGGCGTTGTGTGCTTGTAGATCTGCTGTTTTCTCTAGTCTTGTGCGAGCAGTCTTGTATGATGAAGCAGGGCTTACTTTACGAAAAGAAAAAAAAAACATACACATTTGAAACTTGGAGATAACAGGTTTCTGCCCGACAGTGATGACATGTACCAACTGTGTTCTTTTTCAGTGGAAGTGGAGAAAGGAGAACCTGTGTTCCAAATGGATCCAGTGTAGTTATTGTTTAATCGTTTTGATTGTTTCACTACCCACATTCACTTAACCACATTCACTTAAAAAAGAGGCAAAAAATTTTGATCTACAAGATCTGGAATTTTGCTCAACACTGTTGTACACCAAAGTAGGGCATTCATTCATGGAAAAAAAAGAAAAGATAAAATGTGGAGATTTCTGCTGGATGGTGACGTCTTGTTATATGAGTCTCTTTGATCGACTCTTCCGCCCGTGCTGCATCATCCATTTACATTTTGTCACTGTCGGGCAGAAACATCGTATCTCCAAGTTTCAAATGTGTATGTTTTTTTCTTAAAGTAAAGCCCTGCTTCATCATACAAGAAATAGCCGATCTGGCCAATCGATCTGTTTTCACGATTTTAAATAATATTTAAAATGATAAAGGTTTCCACTCAACAACGACAATTTCCTTTGTTTGACTTTAGCACAGTGAATCCACATTACTGTAGCAAGACCTCCATGGATTGTAATAAATAGGCTAAATAAATAGCCTACGGGACAACCAATTTCAAAGATTTGCTCTAACAGAATCTGACTCTTAATGAATTTGTCAGAGGACGATTATGAAGGAAATATACTGTATTGTTGCTATTGGGCACAAACCTTGTATATCCAATCATTTTAAATTGTATTTATTTATAAACAACTAAATTATTAGGTATGTGAGATCACTGCACCTGGGGATTTACATTAGAAAACACTGTAGTCACGATTCATTAGAAGCTATGCATTATTATAATCAACACTTGATCAGTTAAATTCAAACAGATGAGATGAATGCAGTATCCATGTTGAAGTCTCTAATGTGGAATTTGTAGGGTCCTGTTTTATCTATCATTGCTGTCAGGTAGAAACCTTGTACTGTAACTCTATATGTTAAACTTTTTAATATTATTTTCTGTAAATGAATGCCTTACTTCGTACAGTGTCACACAAAAGTAACAGTATCTACAATAGCAGATCTACAAGCTCAAAATACATTGCATTTTGAGCTTGTATATCTGCTATTTCTCTTTTTTTCCCCCACCTGAATGCAAGGCTAATTGTAACCTAGTGTTAAGTTTGTCTTACAAAAGAACACTAGTGCTAAGACAGTCAGTGTATTGGGCCTAGTTGATTTGTGACGGTGAAACGGAGAGCAACAGCACCATCTTGTGGCTGTATCACACTTGTGATACAGGGAGGATGCATTATACAGTATGACACATGTCTAATGAACAACTGGGAAAATGTGATTTCACTTGGAAGCCACAATGGTTAGGGTTAGTAATAGATTTTCTTTTTTAATCCGTTTTTTTTTTAATATATAATTGGATTAGTTGTGAAATTATTTTCAATTAAATGATAATAACACTCACAGTAATTATGCAGACAATGGCAGCAAATGCTTACACAATGATGTGACGGGGGAATCTACCTAATTACTCAGAGTCGTGTCCATGAGTGTCCTATTTTACAGACGTTTGTACGTGCGTGTGCATGTGTGTGTGTGCGCATACATGCGTACAATAACAGTATGTGTGTCCCCATCTGTAATGTAGCTGTCTGTGCTGACACAGTGTTTGTGTGCACATTGGTAACTGTTTGTAAGTGTATCTATGCAAATAATACTGTGTCCGTGTGTGTATGTGTGCGTGAGTGTCTGTGCAAGTGCAGTATGTGTGGGAGTGATTGAACATGCACAAAAGTGAGAGTGAGAAAGTGTGCGTGGCCGCTTGCACGCGCGCGTGTTTGATCTAACATGCACTGGAGAGCCTCTACCTGTCACACAGCTAATGAGCAGCCGGTCTGCAGTTAACAGTCATGAAATATGCACCAGACTTAAACACCTCATCCATACCGCCCAGAGACATATCCGCGCGTTCCATTACACTGACACACACCGGTATACAGTATCTGCACCGCGCGGCTGTTCCGCCTCCACACGGGGAGGATAAAATGAGTCTTGCACGCGGGCTTCTTAATAAACATTTTAACGCGGTAATAGCGATGCATTTTGTCACCGTCTGCCGGAAAACCTCGCATGTCCAAAGCTGTCTGCTTTTACAGAAAATGGAAAGAAAGACCCTGAGTTACCAGTGGCTCCAATGTTAGATACTATTTAGTCACAAACTGTTGTTAAAGGAGTAGTTCACCCCCAAAATGACTTTTTTTCTATTGATTACTCAGGCCATGGTGAGTTCAATAATATTTTTTGGTTTTTGTCACATTCCTAAGACAAAAATGTGATAACAATAAATTCACCCCCATTGATTCCGGATGGTGACCCGTTTCGAAACGGGTCACCATCCGGAATCAATGGGGGTAAATTTACTCGAATCAAAATTTTGTCTTAGGAATGTGACAAAAACCAAAAAATATTATTGAACTCTACTCTCCATGGCCTGAGTAATCAATAGAAAAAAAGTCATTTTGGGGGTGAACTACTCCTTTAATGTTTTCAGTAACCACTTGAACCGCCAATACTTAATAAACTTGACCTTTCACTCTGTCCATAGCACAGACACTTGAACTTCCCCACGGGGATCAATAAAGTACCTACCTACCTAGCACAAAACATTTTCAGATGGGGGTCCGCGGCCAAATACATATCATTTTGGGGGTCCTTGGCCTTGAAAGGTTTGGGAATGACTGGTTTTGTAGAATTTTAGAATCAGAGATCTCCGCCCACTGATACATTTGGTGACATCACAATTCAATCAATGGTCTAAAACCTGGTGGAAACCATTCGGAAATGTAATCACCCTCTATTCTTAGTGAAATAGACCTGAGTTACTACTGTACGGCACACTTTTTCCTGATCTACAAGCTCACTCACAATGTGACGCGTTGAGCTTGTAGATAGGCTATTTTTTTAGACTATTCCCCCCAGAATAGGCATGATGGGGTTCAAGCTGTTAAAAAAAAGAACAGCATCGCAAGCCCTTACATTGAATTTAGATTTCCCCAGATGCATCATTAGGTGGAGATCTCTGATCATCTGGCTATGCGAGACTACTTGAACCCTGGTGCCCCTATGTTCTCGGCCTGTCATAATAGGTGAACATTCGGTGAATGCAGTAGATACTGTATACTAACAATATGAGCTTGTAGATTGGCTGTTTACGCCAAAGAGAATTGCAGCTATATTTTCGTCCATGCCTTACCCTTTATCCCTGATCTTTTTTGCATTTTCTTTTTTTTTTTTTACTATTTTGACAAACATTTTATATCAAATAGCCAATCTACATCGAAATGTTGTGAGCTGAACTGGGGAGGATAGCGTGTACCTCCACATGCGTTACGCCCCCCCCGGTGATGCTCCTCAATGTCAGGTGAAAAAAAGATAGTGGCATGACGGCTCAGGTATCGGAGGAGACCTGTCGTTGTCTTCACCCTCCCAATGACTACTGTGGGGATTAGCATGGATAGATCTAGCATAGAGCAACAGGGCTTGTAGCGAGGCAGATAAAGTGCATATTACAGGTGAATCGTTCACTTGCGGATACAAGCACCAGAATTGGCACACATACTCCTTAGGCATTGCTCTTTTCAGAAAACCATCTGGCCAAAAAAAAAATCAAGATGGCGGCCAATTTTCATGATGGCCGCCATTGAATATACAGTAATCTTGCATTCCGCAATAAAATCCCATAGACTTGTCCTATTTGAATAATTTTGGTGTCAAATCATACATTTATCACTATGTAGAATCCAAATTTGGACCCATGGACTTACTCAATGGCTTCCTTGTACCATATATCAGTCCCGGAATCTTAATATTCTGCTAATAGTGTGGTGCGATGCGTCCAAAAAACAGCTCCCGTAGGATTTTTGTGCTAAAATTGATCTTTTTGCAGATCCTGGTTCTATAGAGTCCAAACTATGAGAAAATGATGGGTGTCAACTTTTCCGGACCCCCACCCCCTTTCTGGGGGTCATCTAGTTTGGGACCTGCATGCCAGAACGCCAGCCAGTTAATGTCCAATTTTCTTAATATTAGGGTTGTTTTGTAGGTTTTAAAACATTCTGAGTTCATTTATTACACTTTTGAAGCAGCCAGAATAAGCTTTCTGACTTTTGGTTGGGGTCTTTCCTCACCTGGGACCCCCCCAGATGGACCCCTGAGCCTATCTCAGTACTCGCTCTGCTCCTGCTCCAGAACAATGTTATATTAGATCATAATTGAAGCATAAACTTTTTTTCTGAAAACAAAAAAAAAGTAGTAACAAATACCAGGGGTCTTCCACAGGGGCTTCGGGACCCCTGGGGGTCCTCGGAGTTACTACCTAGTGTGATAAGAAGTGTACTTCTAAGGATTTCTTTGCTAAAATGTATTTTTTTACTGCTTTGGCATTTATAGGGACCAAACTGTCAGAAAATGATGGGTGTCAGATTTTCCTGACCCCAGCCCCCTTTCTGGGGGGTCATCTATGTTAGGACCTCGCAGAACAGTATGTCAGCCAGTTAATGTCCAATTCTCATAATATTAGAGTTGTTTTGAAGGTTTTAAAACATTCTAAGTTCATATATTGCACTTTTGAAGCAGCCAGAATAACCTTTATGACTTTTGGTGGGGGTCTCTCCTCACCTGGGACCCCCAGAATGACCCCTGAGCCTATCTCAGTACAGTCCTTGCTCTGCTCCTGCTCCAGAACAATTAGATCATACTTGAAGCATAAAAGCTTTTGTACCTGTACCTGGGCTCTGTAGCTAATACCAGGGGTCTTCCACAGGGTCCGGGACCCCCAGGTGTCCTCAGCGTTACTACAGGGGGCCATCCAAACGGCTGTTTACCCATATATGGAGACCCCCTGGTACCCATATATGGAGGTCCATGTACTGTATATGGAGATATGCTGTGAGAGCCCAAACATGCTTACTCAGTTATTTGTTATGTGAAAGTACTATGATGTCCATGACAACTGACAACATACCCTTTTATGCCCATACATGGAGATCCCTGTCTGTAGAACCAGTCACACAGATATGGGCTGTCTTGGCCATCTGTCTTGGCCATATATGGATTCTGTTAGTGTGGTATGTGGCCAATGTGTCCTCCATATATGGGCATTCCCATATGAAGTCCTGTTAGATATGGGCTTAATATTGAAGACATCAGGGAACTCCATATATGGACCTTGTCATACATCTTGAATCTATGACCTCAGCATCAAAGGCTGGATTGGGGTATGTCCCTGTGACAAACTATTATCATGTCCACTAGGGGTACTTAATGTACATCAAGCAGCCTCACAGAAACAGGACATAGACTCCTGCCCTATGAGCCTCAGGGCTGGACAGTGGGTTGCCTTTGGCCAAAGACAGAACTTAAAGTGGATTCTGTTCATGACCTGTGTTGCACTCTTGCAGAAAAGAGCAAAGGGATGCTCTTCTTCCATGCCTTCACTGGCTGCGATGTTGTTTCAGCATTCCGCGTAAAGGGGAAGAAGTCTGCGTGGCAAACCTGGAATGTTTGTGATGAGGCTTCTGGTGTCTTCAGCAAACTCAGCCATTACCCACCTGTAGTGGATGATGAAGACCTGAAAACCTTGGAGAAGTTTGTGGTCATGATGTACGACCGATCCAGCACAGCTGAAGGTGTCAATGATGCGAGGTTGGACTTGTTTGCTCGGAAGCAGAGGCCATACGAAGCCATTCCTCCAACGCAAGCAGCACTGAAGCAACATGTGAAGCGCGCTTCCTATCAAGCGGCCTGCATCTGGAGTCAGTCAACAGTATGTCAACCAGAAATGCAGACTCCTGACAACTGGGGCTGGACCAAGAAAGGAGATCTGTGGCAGATTGATTGGACTGAGCTCCCACCCATTGCAGAGAGTTGCCAGCAGCTGACCAAGTGTGGATGCAAGTTGGAATGCTGCAGTCGATGCAAATGCTACCACTTTGGTCTGACCTGCACGGCACTGTGCAGCTGCAGGTGCGAGGTTTAGAAGCGTTGTAGTATAGGCCTACTATACTATTGTACTATACTGCCTAGGCCCTAGAAAAAAAGAAAAAAAAAAGAAAAGACAAAAAAAAAACTACCTCCTGCCTCGACGGGATCATCACCTTATCGTGGTGAGGCAGTTTGCGTGTCTCCATGACCCCCAGAGCTATGTCGGCAGGAGTCTTGTACTCCTGTACTCCTGGCAGGGTTACCCAAGTCGAAAAGGTCGAAGAATAGAGACTAGACAAAGAGTGATCCCACGGCGCTATTATATCTACCATGCATTTTAGCCGCGTCAGCCGCTGTGCATTGAAATCCGCTCTGTTGAGTTACTACATTACTACATTACCCCCCCCCCCCACACACACACACACATACACACACACACACACACACACACACACACACACACACACACACACACACACACACACTATAAACCTCTAACAATACTAAGATATACACTACCACCCATTTTATCCGAGTCAGACATAACACAAACCTCTAATTTAGCAGAATATTAGGATTCCGGGACTGATATATGGTACAAGGAAGCCAGTGAGTAAGTCCATGGGTCCAAATTTGGATTCTACATAGTGAATAATGTATGATTTGACACCAAGATCATTCAAATAGGACAGGTCTATGGTATTTTATGGCGGCCATCTTGAAAAATGGCCGCCATCTTGAAATTTGATTTGGCCAGATGGTTTTATGAAAAGAGCAAACCCTAAGGAGTATGTGTGCCAATTTTGGTGCTTGTATCCGCAAGTGAACGATTATTTCTGTTATCTGCCCGGCTATTGGGGAATTGGCTTCAATACTAAATTGGGAATACAGAAGGGAAAAAATGTTTTCTTTTATTACCCTTTTTTATGGGCAGGATTCTCTTCATTCTATATTAGAATGTTATGTTCTATGATAGCTTCAAATCTCATGCTACTTTGTGTCAATAACCATTGTGATGGGAATGGGATTTGAGGTGTCATCACTTTGTATACCTGCCTTAACACAACACTGCAATAAAAAGATTTGAAAAGAAATGTTGTGAGCTTGTAGATCAGCTATTTCAAATATTTTAAAATGTTTTTCAACATGGTGTAGCCCTGTTATTATTCTGGGTTAATAAGAAGAGACATTATTTGAAACGCTGTTATTTTGAAGTATGCCAAAAAGAGATACTGTAACAGTTTTGAGTGATTTTGATATAATGTGACATTGTTTATTGTTCAAAAGAAATGGGTATACTTACTTTTATTACATACCTTTATTACCTACTTTGAAACTACCTCGGAAAGTGTTATATTTACCTGTGGGTTTATTCTATATTTACTGGGTTTATTTCTGTGAAGTTCTGTATTTTGTCCATCTGCACTTACCGTAGCAGAGTGGCTGAGCCAATCAGGAGTGTCCTAGCACGTCATGTGATGGGAAGTGACAAGCGCGCGTTGTCTTCAGAGAGAGGAGATGCCGGTGATAAGAGATCAGAGACGTTGTGAATGAACAAAAAGTGATATAAAGGAAACGTAACAAACGGTTTAATTTGGAGAGTTTTACAGTCCCGTGTGACAACTCATTACAAGGAGGACTGAAAGCTGTACTGTGGTGTGCTAGTGCCTTCAACAGGATCGTGACTGTGTCATTCTGCAGTGAGTGTTTGAGCAGCTAGCTGGCTAAAGTTAGCTGCGTGCGTCTGTACTGGCCCGCAGTATTTTGAGTGGACGGCTAGTTAGCCAAAGCTAGCCGATACAGTAGTGTTGTTAAGCCAGCAACGTGAGCTGTGGTTGAGAGAGACTGGAGCTAGGGGTGGACCCCTTTGACTCGTCAGCGGAGCATCAAAGTCAGTTTTGTGAAGAGCATCATCCGTCGGTCTTTTGAAGATTCAACGTGTAAACAAGTAACGTCTGAACAGTGAGTAAATCCCTTGTGAGGACGCCATCTACAGACAGTAAACAGGCCTGCAACGTGGGTGGGGTTTTTGTTTTGTTTTATTTGTATTAGATGCCGGCTTAGGTAATACAGTGCACTGTGGTATTATTGATTAACTATTTTGAGGTATTGGTGAAACTATTGCATTTGAAGGTATTGATTGATTGTTTGAAGAGAACCAAGGTTATTGCACTACATAGTGAATGTATGTGTTTTATTTTGCACCTTAAGCCAATTTGTATTTTACTTTCTAATTACCTTTTCCCTAACTACATTTTCCTAACTAAAGATTCTTACATTTATGTCCTGGTGTCTGACTCAAATTACTGAAGGTACATTTAAGGTTGTTCCATTAAAGTGTTACCTGGGGATTACTTATTTTGAAAACTCAAACTTAGCATTATACAACTCGGGAACCCTTCTCCATAGATACGTGGGGATTAGATGGGCTACATATGGAGGCACTGCTGAGATGCTATTGTTTTGAGATAATTGCATGCATTGTAATTCCCAATAAAACAAAAAAGTTAAAGGGGAAGTAAAAAAAAAAAAAAATCAATTTAATTTAAACTACCAGTCCATGTGGTTTAAAAGAGCAGACACCAAAGTAAGTAGTGCTACCTGCCTGCCAATTTATTTTAAAATAGCAGTCAAAACCCAATCACAATGTTTGCCAAAAAGTTAAAGCACTGGTGTCGGGGAGAGGGGCTGGATGAGTCCTACGCACTCCTGACTGTTGTCCCAGAAGAGACAGAAATAAGTCACATTGAAGAAGTCCTACAGAGCATAAAGTGCCTTGGAGCTGTCCGCGTGAGGGGCAGGATGCTAAATGATGAAGGAGATGCGCTCATGGTGCTCTGTGAGTGCAAAGAAAAGGTGACAGAAGCACAGTCTATTCCACCTGAAGCGTGTTTTACGGAAGGCTCTGAGTCTAAAGCCTGGCCAATCTATACAGTGACAGAGAGCCCAAAAGCCACTGGAGACGATTTTAACAGTAAATTGAGTGCTCTGCTTACAGCAGAGGGAAAGTCTATGGAAGACGTGCAGGCTTTGTACACAGGGCAAGAGGCAGTCCCAACCCCAGGCTCAGTAGAGTCAATAATCCGTGCTGTTGGTGACCTGCTAGAGAAAACAGGAAAGCCACCTCCTGAGAGTGGAGGATATCGGCGCCTGCGTGTGTTCTCAGGTACTGTACCTACTCCAGCCGGGGAAGAGCAGTTCGACCATTGGATGGAGCAGGCCTACTTGATGGTGGAGGAGAGTGATTGCCCACCAAAAGAGAAACGCAGGAGGATAATGGAAAGCCTGAAGGGGCAGGCACTTGAAGTTGTCAAAGCTGTGCGAATATCTGAACCAGACGTCACCCCAGATAAATGTTTGGAAGCACTAGAGAGTGCATTTGGACTGGCTGAATCAGGTGATGATTTATATTTCTCCTTCCGTCTGCTGCGCCAGCAGCCAGGAGAGAAACTGTCAGAGTTCTTAAGAAGATTAGAGCGCTGTCTGTCCAAAGTCGTACAACGAGGTGGTCTTCCAGCCAGCGGCATGGATAGAGCCCGCATTGAGCAACTACTTAAAGGGGCAGTAGGTGCAGACTTGATGTTAATTCAGTTACGACTGAGGGAAAAGAAGGACAACCCTCCAACATTCCTCCAACTGCTGCGTGATATCCGCACAGAAGAGGAGTATGAAGCCTCTAAAGCTAAGCTAAACCAGTCTGTGCGCACAGTCTATGCCAAACCACAGGCTGAAAACCAATCAGAAATACAAACCCTGAGAGCGGAGTTAAAAGAAATTAAGTCCATGTTCGCTACACTGGCGACGGAATCTCACCCAGTCAAAGAAGAAACGGCTGAGACACCCCCTGCCCCAGCACAAGACACAGAGACTAGTCAAGACCCTGAAGTAATTGCCCTCAGGAAGCAAGTGAGGCAATTAACCCAGAAAATGAACTCCAAAATGTTCCATGCAGCTGCAGCCTCACCAGCAGTGATGACCGTGGGCAGCACCAGTCCTGCACCCTGTAACCATCCTGCATCCAGTAACTGTCCTGCACCCAACACCCCAACAAGAGGAGCAACTAACTCAGCTGACTTCATCTGTTACCGGTGTGGGGAGAATGGACATATTGCAGGAAGGTGCAGGAATGCTGAGAACCCCAGCAAAGTGATCCTGAAGCTTATTGGAGCACTCAAAAAGGCTAACACTACTGACTCACAGCCCGCCGGTGCTGAGCCTACAGCTAATGTGGACTGTAAGAAGAGTGCATTGGAGTTTCACAAGACAACCGACCTACCAGAAGGCTTGATAGGGCCTCCAGCCTTGGAGCCACTAAAAGTAAATGGCCACCTGTGTGACGCACTGTTGGACAGTGGCTCACGTGTCAGCATCATCTTCGAGTCCTGGTATAAGCAGCACCTGTCCGATGTGCCGATCCACCCAGTGAGCAGATTGGATATATGGGGCCTAAGTGACTCTAGCTACCCGTACCTCGGCTATGCAGTAGTCGACATTGAGTTTCCGAAGAAAGTGACAGGAGCCCCGACCACTGTTTCAGTCCTGGCCCTGATTTGTCCTGACCCTGCGGGTCCCGACAAGACCCCTGTGATTCTGGGAACTAATGCTAAAGCCAGTCTTCCCAAACGCCTTGCACAGCTGTGTGAAGACATGCCTGGGACATGTATGGCTCGAACAATGGCCGTTCAAAGCACCTGCACAGAGCCCTCAAGATTTCCCCAAAGCAACGAGGAAGTAGGATCTGTAAAGTGGCGGGGCCCTGGTCCATTGGTGATACCTGCTGGACGCAGCTGTCATGCCATTTGCAAAGTTGAGGCCAATGACCCACTACCGGATGAGATCCTGATGGTTGAAGCCTCCTCCACAAGCCCCCTTCCTGCAGGCGTGCTGTTGCAGCCCATAGTAATTCCAAGCCATGCAGTTGATGTTAACAAGTTCACAGTCATCCTCCAGAACGAATCCCTTAAAGACACAACCATACCTGTGGGGTCCGTTGTTGGCTGCCTGTATCCCACTGATGTAGTCACCACAATGTCAAAGCAACAGCCAGTCTCTGAAGATTTTGACATCAGTCTGCTCAACTTTGGAGACTCCCCTGCTCCTGAAGAGTGGAAAGCAAGACTGAGACAGGAGCTGTCTGAGAGATCAGAAGTATTCTCTCTAGATGAACTAGATGTGGGGCTAGCAAAAGATGTGGAGCATACTATTCGCCTGGAAGACGCGCGACCTTTCCGTGAGCGCTCTAGACGCCTTGCTCCTGCAGATATCGATGATGTGAGGAGTCATATACAGAAGCTATTGGCTACAGGCATCATCAAGGAATCCAGAAGTCCATACGCTTCCCCAATAGTGGTGGTCAGGAAGAAAAGTGGAGCAGTGCGGATGTGCATAGACTACCGCACACTAAATAGTCGAACAATCCCTGATCAGTACACCACTCCCCGGATCGACGAGGCTCTGGACTGCTTAACCGGCAGCAAGTGGTTCTCTGTCTTAGACTTAAGGAGCGGCTACTATCAAATTGCCATGAAGGAGGAGGACAAAGAAAAAACGGCCTTCATATGTCCTCTGGGCTTTTATGAGTTCGAGAGAATGCCTCAAGGGATTACCGGAGCACCTGCGACTTTCCAAAGATTAATGGAAAAGGCAGTTGGAGATATGAACCTCCTCCAAGTTCTCGTTTACCTGGACGACCTGATCATCTTTGGAAAGACATTGGAAGAACATGAGTGCAGACTCCTGAAAGTCCTAGACCGGCTCAGAGAAGTTGGTCTCAAGATTTCTCTCGACAAATGTGTCTTCTGTCAGACCAGGGTCAAATATGTGGGTCATATCGTGTCAGCAGATGGTGTCGCTACAGATCCCAGCAAGGTCGAAGCTGTTACCAACTGGCCCAGGCCCACAAACCTAAAGACTCTAAGATCGTATTTGGGCTTCTGTGGATATTATCGCAGATTTATCTACAACTACTCAGCCATTGTCCGTCCCCTAACGGAGCTGACTAAGGGGTACGCTCCCACACAGAAGGGAAGGAAACCAAAGAAAGGGAAAAGTGAAGTCTACCTGGATGAGAAGGAACCGTTCGGAGAAAGATGGGATCAAGCGTGCACAGATGCATTCGAACACATCAAACACTGTCTCACTAATGCTCCAGTGCTGGCTTTCGCTGACCCCAGCAAACCCTACGTGGTGCACGTGGATGCCAGTCTCGCAGGGCTTGGCGCAGTTCTATATCAAGCCCACCCAGAAGGTCTAAGGCCAGTGGCCTTTGCCAGCCGAAAACTGAGCTCTTCGGAAAGAAACTACCCCATACATCAGTTAGAGTTCTTGTCTCTCAAGTGGGCCATTGTGGAGAAGTTCCACGACTATCTCTATGGAGACAATTTCACAGTCCGCACTGACAACAATCCGCTGACGTACGTCCTTACAACTGCCAAGCTCAATGCCCATGGACATCGGTGGCTGTCGGATTTGTCAGTCTACAGCTTCGATATCCTCTACCGACCTGGAAGAAACAACATTGATGCGGATCTGTTGTCGAGGATGGAGCCAAGAGAAGAGGATACAGACTGGAAAAGTATATCCCAGTCTGGTGTCAAGTCTATATGTCAGCAGGTTGGTGTTCTGGGATCCCCTCAAGCCTCTCCAAGATACGTAGAACAACTTGGAGCATCCCCTGAGTGTGTGCCAGATGTGTATGCCTTCCCTACGCGGGTGCAGCTGAACACACTAGGCCAGTTGTCCAGACAAGAATTGATTCTGGCTCAAGGAAAAGACACAGTAATAGGACCGACCATCCATGCAGTGAAGCAAGGGAAGTGGCCAGATGATGTAGAGTCTGATCCTGAGATCTCGGCCATGAAGAGACAAATGGCAAAGTTGGTCATGGAGGACGGACTACTACACCGTGTGAGCCAAAGCCAGTCTGGAGAGCAGAATCGTCAGCTCGTGCTGCCAGCTGAGTTCAGACCAGTTGTGTTAAAGTCCCTTCATGACGACCTCGGTCACTTGGGAGCGGAAAGGACTGTTGACATGATAAGAAGCCGGTTCTACTGGCCGAAGATGGCTGCCAGTGTCGAGCAGTATGTCAGAAACTGTGGAGAGTGCATTCTGAGGAAAGCTCCTGCACACAAAGCTGCTCCCCTACATCAAATAGTCAGCAATGGGCCCCTGGACCTCGTGTGTATAGACTTCCTTTCAATGGAGCCAGATTCAAGAGGAATCAGCAATGTTCTGGTCATAACTGATCATTTCACGAGGTACGCCCAAGCCTTCCCTACCAAGAACCAAAAGGCCCTCACAGTCGCCAAAATCCTTGTTGACAAGTACTTTGTTCACTATGGCCTTCCTACCAGAATCCATTCTGACCAAGGGCGGGATTTTGAGTCGCGATTGATCAAAGAACTCCTGAAGATAATGGGCATAAGAAAGTCCCGAACAACCCCCTATCACCCCCAGGGTGATCCGCAGCCGGAACGGTTCAACCGGACTTTATTGTCCATGTTGGGCACATTGAACCAGGAGAAGAAAAGACAGTGGAGTCAACATGTTGTGCATCTGGTGCATGCGTACAACAGCACCACAAGTGACGCTACGGGATACTCCCCTTACTTCCTAATGTTTGGGAGGGAAGCACGACTCCCCGTTGATGTGTGCTTCGGCACCCAGCCTGAAGATCAAGTAGAACGTCAACACTCATCCTACGTCACTAAGCTAAAGCAAGACTTGCAGAAGGCTTATCAGCTAGCAGAAGAAGCCTCGAACAAGTTACACCTCCGCAACAAAAAGGCCTATGACAAGAGAGTGAGGTGTCAAAACCTAGAGCCTGGTGACCGGGTGTTGCTCAAGAACCTAGCCTTTACTGGGAAACACAAGCTCCAGAATCGCTGGTGTGACATTCCCTATGTGGTCACAGAGAAAATGCCAAACCTACCCGTTTACAAGTTGAAGCCTGAGAACGGGATGGGCAAGTTGAAAACCCTGCACCGAGATCATCTATTGCCTGTCGGAGAACTGGTGCGAATGCCAGTGTTGGACAAAGATGAAGATTTGCCATCCAAGCCCAGAACTCGAGCACAAGTTCGGAGTAAGCGCACAACCTCTGATCACTCAGTGCAACAAGAACAAGAATCATCCTCGGAATCAGAGTCTGATCTGGAGTATCCCCAGCGTAGGTCGTACCGTACTTACCTGGAAGAGATCTTGTCCCGAAAGGAAAAGCCCCCTCACGGCCAGAGTGGAGCACAGATGGAGACAAGTGACAGTCCTTTGGAGTCAGCAAGTGACAGTTCTTCAGAGCCAGAACCCCCTCCGAAGAGAGAAGAAACGCCTCATATCCCTGACACCGAATCAGACCCTGAACCAGTTTCAAGTGATCAGGATTATAGGAGGCAGTCTAGTAGCACTAATATAGGATGCCCTCCTACACACACTAGGCCCAAAAGATCGCGTAAACCAGTTATGAGACTTACCTATGATAAGCCTGGTAAGGCCAGTGAGGAACCCCTTACTATTGTCCATAGAGGGGTTGTTATTAAGATTGGGAAGAATAAAAGTACACTTGCTTGCATGCCAACCTTTGTGTTTGAGTTAAGTCCCGTTGATTGAGTCTGATGAGGACATCAGACATTTAAAAGGGGGAGGGTGTAGCCCTGTTATTATTCTGGGTTAATAAGAAGAGACATTATTTGAAACGCTGTTATTTTGAAGTATGCCAAAAAGAGATACTGTAACAGTTTTGAGTGATTTTGATATAATGTGACATTGTTTATTGTTCAAAAGAAATGGGTATACTTACTTTTATTACATACCTTTATTACCTACTTTGAAACTACCTCGGAAAGTGTTATATTTACCTGTGGGTTTATTCTATATTTACTGGGTTTATTTCTGTGAAGTTCTGTATTTTGTCCATCTGCACTTACCGTAGCAGAGTGGCTGAGCCAATCAGGAGTGTCCTAGCACGTCATGTGATGGGAAGTGACAAGCGCGCGTTGTCTTCAGAGAGAGGAGATGCCGGTGATAAGAGATCAGAGACGTTGTGAATGAACAAAAAGTGATATAAAGGAAACGTAACAAACGGTTTAATTTGGAGAGTTTTACAGTCCCGTGTGACAACTCATTACAAGGAGGACTGAAAGCTGTACTGTGGTGTGCCAGTGCCTTCAACAGGATCGTGACTGTGTCATTCTGCAGTGAGTGTTTGAGCAGCTAGCTGGCTAAAGTTAGCTGCGTGCGTCTGTACTGGCCCGCAGTATTTTGAGTGGACGGCTAGTTAGCCAAAGCTAGCCGATACAGTAGTGTTGTTAAGCCAGCAACGTGAGCTGTGGTTGAGAGAGACTGGAGCTAGGGGTGGACCCCTTTGACTCGTCAGCGGAGCATCAAAGTCAGTTTTGTGAAGAGCATCATCCGTCGGTCTTTTGAAGATTCAACGTGTAAACAAGTAACGTCTGAACAGTGAGTAAATCCCTTGTGAGGACGCCATCTACAGACAGTAAACAGGCCTGCAACGTGGGTGGGGTTTTTGTTTTGTTTTATTTGTATTAGATGCCGGCTTAGGTAATACAGTGCACTGTGGTATTATTGATTAACTATTTTGAGGTATTGGTGAAACTATTGCATTTGAAGGTATTGATTGATTGTTTGAAGAGAACCAAGGTTATTGCACTACATAGTGAATGTATGTGTTTTATTTTGCACCTTAAGCCAATTTGTATTTTACTTTCTAATTACCTTTTCCCTAACTACATTTTCCTAACTAAAGATTCTTACATTTATGTCCTGGTGTCTGACTCAAATTACTGAAGGTACATTTAAGGTTGTTCCATTAAAGTGTTACCTGGGGATTACTTATTTTGAAAACTCAAACTTAGCATTATACAACTCGGGAACCCTTCTCCATAGATACGGGTGGATTAGATGGGCTACAATGGTAAAAAATGGCAAATGAGTTTAGGGATAAGGGGTAAGGCATGGACGAAAATAGGGTCCATGGTGTGAAAAATAGGAAGGGACCAAGCATAGGTCCCTGGGGGACACTGGTCAGTGAATAAGGTTTAAGTGGCTAAGATTCAGTAAAACCTGAGCAGAACTTGTAGGTATATATGTTACAATATATGTTACAGTTAGTTTGGGTAACTCAGTTAGATTGGGGTAGGAGCGCTTGTTTTTGTTCACCTGGATGTGGAAGAAGCTCATTTCCCAGTGGAAGAAGCTCATGTCCTAGTGGTAGAGCATTTGACTGCATTAGTCCCATGCTGGTGAATGCTACTATGCCTAAACCTAACCCCAAACCTAACCCTAAACCTAACCCTAACCCCAAACCTAACCTCAGTAAAACTATGCCTAACCCTATAACCTAATCCTAACCCTAACCTCAGTAAAACTATGCCTAAACCTAACCCTAACCTCAGTAAAACTATGCCTAAACCTAACCATAATCCTAACCCTAACCTCAGTCAAATTATTCCTAGTTCCCCGAAGGAGGCACCGCCTGCTCCACCTTGTGCACAAAAACGAGCGCTCCTGTTCTCAATCTAACTGAATCTCAAACTAACTGTGACATATATACTAGAAGGGTAGGAGGTTATCAAGTATTATGAAACAATTTCCTTCGAATGTCCTTTTTCTTCTCATCCATTTAGCTCAGTGGTTCAACCTTGTCTGGATCAATTCAGATCATCGTCTTGGCATAGCTAATATGCCAACATCTATGCTTATTTGGGTGTATTTGTCCAATACTATGTTATGTTAGGCTATTTGATATGCTACATTGCATGACGATTCTGGAACTATTAATATTTGGCCGCCTCACATAACTCTGAGGACCCAAGGGGTCCCTGACCACCTGTTGAGGATGTAATGATATATAATAATGATATAATGATAAACAATTCTACCAGCCAGCAAGGAGTGTTCTCCCAGATTTCAATAAGTTGGATTGTTAGACAGAGCCTAGTACTACAGTGAAACAATAAATTGTTTGGAAATTAAATGTAATGCATTTTTAGTAATTTTTTGGGGGGGAAATTTACATGGGCTTTAATATAAATCCTTTGCATTGTGTTGAATCGCACCGAATCGTGAATCGTATCGCATCGTAAGGACCAGGGGTGTATCGCAAAATATCGTGAATCATATCGCATCGTATCGGGGTCAGGGGTGTATCGTGATGTATCGTATCGGCAAGATTTCAATGTATCGCAATTATATCGTATCGCTGGGAGTGTATCGTGATGCGTATCGTATCGCCTCAGTGGTCGAGATTCGCATCCCTAGTTTGTATACACACAGACTTGCCTATAGTTCCCCTACAAAAATAAAAATCAATGATAACATAATTATTTGGGGGCCCACTTGCAATTCCCTTGCAGCCCACCAGTGGGCACCGGGACCACAGGTTGAGACCACTGATTTAGCTGATTTTAATGTGGTCCATCGTTTTAAGCCGTTCTCTGAAGCCGCCTGTTGGTTTGGCATAGCAGGGTTCACCCAGGGGAGAACGCTCGCTCGTGTCTGACATGAAACAGATTTGATCCATTTTACGAAGCAGTATCTGTCTTTTTCTGACAGGAGCTTTTCAAAAGAAATTATGTCAGCAGTCGGGGGATTATGCATTTCTTTTTTTGCTAATCACCAAAAGACCGGGCGTGTTGCCTGTATTTGACAATGCACTGTGCAGAGAGAGAGAGAGAGAAAACCTTTCTCATTCTAATTCTTATTTTGATCTTCTGTTATTTGCATTAGTATAATCAGATGTAATAACTATTAGGCTTCACGCTCTGCTGAATTACATGGTTAGATTATGCAAATTATATAATGAAAAAATGGGGATAAACAAAGGACAAACTGTCGAGAACAGCTGACAGCGATTGCAGAAGATTTGTTTCTTGCACCACCAGACTCTGGTCTGACTTCTAATCATTGCTGTCATCATTCACTCAGATTATCTCAAAAAATAATAAAATCAAATACAAAAATAAAACAACAAAGGCTTGGCACAGTTTACACTACTGTGGGAGGCCATTCAAGACCATCCATCAAATCATACTGTACACATAACACACAGACACATAAAAAGCACTGATAAAAAATGTTTAGGCTAAAAGGATGCAATATAATTGACAAAAAAGGCTACACCGTCAGTGCGACAGTAAAGTAACACAGTAGTAACAGTGCAGTTGAACAGCCTCTTCTGGCAATCATTTATACTTCAAAGACCACGAAAACACTGACAACCACAAGCACGCCCACAAAATGTGTGGAACCATGATTGAAACTGACGAGACCGACACCTGTTTGTTTGATATCCCATTATGGGCGTCTGCAACACAATCCTCTGCCATAACCAGGCGCACATGATTATAGAGTGGATGTGGGGATAAACAACTCTTAACTACCAGATGAAAATGCCTCCATATTGTTGTCGTTGTTGTCGGGCAAAAACTTGTATCTCCATCCAACTTGCTTTAGTAAAGTAATGCCCAGCTTTGTCAGACAAATCTCACAACAACGTATTACGCAAAAGTACCAAAAATAGAAAAGATAGCAGATCTACAACCTCACAATGTGTCGTGACGCGCTGTGAGGTTGGTTATAGATCTGCTGTTTTTTTCCATTTAAAATAAGGAAATAAGTGAAAGAGTGAAAGTGTATTTCACTTAAAAAAAAAACTCTTTGTCATTTTATTGTCTAATCAGGCTTTTATGAACATCTTGGACAGTTTTTAATTTGCTTTCAGTATTTAGATATTTGATATAAATGTTACCAGGCCCTCCTCCTCCAGGGCCTCTCCCCATACACACCCATTGTAACTTCAAAATCCATTTTAACCATGATAGATTCATTAACTTCTTCAGTGCCATATTTAACCCTCTAAGGCCCAAATATAGAAATACTTGAAATAAAAAATTGAAAAAAATCAGATGGTATTGTAGGAGTCCTAATAAGAGGAAAATGTAATGTTTTTTTCAAAAAAATGTTTTTGTAAGGTTTTATAGCCATAAATCATAAATGGGGGATAATTTTCACAATAATAACATATGTACATGTTCTAGACATTCTAATGATCACCAAAAAAAATAGTACAGGCAATTCACTAGGAATAGCTTCCATGAAAAAGTGAGATGTTGTTCGTCAAAACTCTGGAATGTCAGCGGGTGTGACGGGTGTGAATATCAGCCCCTGTGGGGGGTATTTATATGCAAATATTGTGGCCAATGGCATTGTAATACTAAACAATAGAATCCAATGGTGATGTTTAGGTGGTAGGGGGAGCTAAAATAAAATGATTTAAACCATTTTTTGGATAAAATACAAATGTTGTAATATTACAACAGTGGGCCTTAGAGGGTTAAAGTGGGACCTCTTATATTGCCGGTTCGCCAACAAAGGGTTAAAAAAATAGTGTGCACACTGGTGCACACATTCGTGCACAGATCATGCACTATGCATGTGCATGCTTTTCACAGCTTTCAAACAAAAAAATCCGCTTGAAAATCCGTTCAGGCATTCAGGAGAAGGCAGCCCCTATGTTTTCTTCAAATGTAAACAAACATGGCTGCCATGTTTGAAAGATGGGGTTGGTATGGGGGTTAAACATGCAATTTCGCGATCGCGATCATGGCTAGTACACTGTTGGAGGTCCAATTTTTTTTATTTTTTTTTTATTTTTTTTAAAAAGACTTCCAGAAGACGTCTGGCAGGGAGGTCCATAGTTAAAAAGACGTTTTTATTATAGAAAACATATTTTTTGGCAGGGTATGAGTTAAAGACACCCCATTATTTTTTTCTGGTGACTCATAATACCCTCCTGACAAGTGAGCTGGCCGTGTTTTTTCTTTCTTTTTTTATTGTATTTAACATTTTTCCATTTTCCCAAAGAATTATTAAAAATAAATGAAAAAAGTTACAGAAGAAAACAAAACAAAAAACACGGCCAGCTCACGTATTAGGAGGGTATTATGAGTCATATAAATAAAATTATAAATATTAAACCAATGAAACGTGGTAACATGTCATTAGGTCGAACACCATTTGGATCGACCACCAAACTCTAACCCAAACCCTAATCCTAACCTCAGTAAAACTATGCCTAACTCTAACACTAACCCTAAACCTAAACCTAACCTCAGTAACCGTGACGCGGGTGATTATCTAACTTGCCGACAGTCGCGGGTGATTATCTAACGTGCTGTTCGACCCAACGGGAGTTCGACCTATGGGGCAGTCCCAATGAAACGTATTAACGAGCTTGTGATTAAATAATAACTACATTGGCTCCAGTAGAACACAGGCTCTATTGTCTATCTCCTGAAAAGTTACATTGTTGAACAGGCAACGTTCTTTACTTGTGAGCTCACGTGCACACCAGACTCAAGTTGCGTGGCGGTTGAGTGTGATATGCCGGCGACATCAATGACGCAAACGCTGCTATTTTTGCTTGGTATGTATGACTGAAATTGTCCAGCCACAGTTTGGAGCAGGGCGAAGCAAAGTCAGATATACTCCGAGGCTTGCGTAAAGCCACTCTACTTAACTAATTCATGGGCAGAAAGCCCCACTGTACACTTGACTTGCAATATTTATACCCAGTTGAATTTCTTTTCTGAGCCCTGTCAGAGCCCTATTTTTTTCTTTTTTTTACCCCCTTCAGCTTTTGCCATTTCAAGCTCACATTGGGAAGTACAGTCCCAGGAAATAGTTCTAGTCCTTCCATTCTTGTCTGCTCAGGATGTTAAGTGTTGCAGATTTGATTTTGAACAGCATGCTTCTGCAAAAGCGTGCTGAGCCATCATGAGAGATGTGGATTTGGTTAAGGAGTTAAAGTGAGAGTCTAAACAGCAACCACCAAGACAGATAGCACAGGAATAAACCACCAACAGATTACGGCGGGAAGTGACAGCGACTGGAGGTTACCCCGGCGAGCTGAGCACCTTTATAGTAGGCGAGATGGGCAGTGGTATAAGGTAACCAAGTACATTTACTTAAAGGAGTCATCCAGACCAAAACACATATAGGGTTAAATCTGTCTTTTATCATACCCCTTTATACCTGCTTTATTCCATTTTTTTCATAGCTGCCCTTGTTGCTAGATTTCGGCTGCCCCTGTTGCTAGATTTCGCAGGCCCTCTCATAACTAACAGAGTATATAGACTTTATACTAGAGCGGTTATTTCTTCAGCTCCGAAGTTAGTATTTTTTTATTGGATTGTGTTTACACAACGTCCTGAGACCAACCAAACCGCTGTTTTGACCTCACAGGCACCCTTACTTGTCAAACCGACCCCTCCCTCCCCTCCCTTTCTAGCCTCTCCTCTCCCTGCTCTGGTGCAGAGCAGAAGCCGTTTGACAAGTAAGGGTGCCTGGCTGTGAGGTCAAAACATCACTGAACTTATTTGATCATTTTAGTCACTATAGTTACTTTAGATATTGATTATTATTACAAAAAATACATTAACCACTTCAGCCCTATATACAGTACATTTCAACCTTTTGAAAATAGTCAATCTACAAGCTCACAATGTGTCGCGATGGGACGCATTCAGAGCTTGTATATCAGATATTTTCAAAAGAATTTTAAACTTTTGAAAACTTCAAATAGGAAATTCTGCCTAATGAGTACTTTTACTCTTGGTACTTTAAGTACATTTTTACGCCAATACTTTTATAGTTTTACTCAAGTACATTATGAATTCTGGTAACAGAGTATTAATACTTTTACTTAATTAAACAATATCTATACTTTTTCCACCACTGGAGATGGGTTGAATGCACACTTACAGTATGGATATGCTGAACGCCAGGAGAGACATATCCCTCGGGATGTTAAAATTATTTTCAGATTACTTACCAAGGTTCTCATTTGTCTTGATTAAAATTAAAATGTTCTAAGGCAGTCTTTAATGACTGGTGATTAACGCCATGGCTCTAAGTTATGGCACTAAAATGGAAGGGGGGGATCCATTTTCATGGTATAAAATCATTCTTTTTTGCCCCTCAGGTAACATACGAGACAGAATGGGAGAAATATGCAACAAGGTGAAATTAACCCTCTCGAAAGAGAAAACAGTCTGTAATTAAAATGTCTAAACTATGTACATGATATTCTAGAAATTATGTCCACAGGCTTGTTGTTAGTCTTCATTGTTATTTTTGTGTGTCGTATTTTGATCAACGGTTATTCAATTGCAGTTCAGTAGTTCAATCGTTTTCATTATCTAATGGCCCAAACAAGGTTAAGTACATTTGAATTTGCCATGTAGGCTAGTGTGGCTTTCATAATTTATATCTTGCTGAATTGTTATGTTTCTTTTAGTTTTACTCAATTATATCAGGACCTTAATAGTTTTATTTGCATACTTGTTCTGTACAGGGTTTTATAATGTGTAGACCATATTAATCCTAACATTTTAAATCTATTTCACCCAGCAGCCCATGAGTGAAACTGATAACGTGGTCATATTGAGCACTTGAGTGGGAACCGTTGCTCATGGACACTTCGTCACAAAGCCGGGGCCAGGAATCAAACCTGGGACCTTCTGTTTCCCAGGCAGCCTCACGCTACCCATTCAGCTATGGCCAACCTCTATCTGTAAGGTCAGCTTTGACTGGTAATTGAAGTTAACTTAAAGGAGTACTTCACCACTTTTCAACCTATCTTCATATAATTGGTCCTCACTAAAAATAGCTTTTTTTCCACTCTCATTGGAGGGTTGTTGAACAGCCATTGTTCTCGAGATAATACAAATCTAAATATTTTTTTTCAAAAATATTGATTATTACTGATATTGATTCACAGCTCTCCTAAGAGAGTTGGACCGAGTAGATTTTTTTTTTGCTATTTTATTATGAACATTAGTGAGGACCTATTATATGAAGATGGGTTGAAAAGTGGCAAAGTCCTCCTTTAACTATACTTAGAAAAGGGTGTTCCAATGACAATAAAGTTGGTGTGATTGACTCATATGTCTTTCAATATTTTCTGTTTTTTTCACCTCATCAAACACCTCTTTATTGCAGTTATATCAATTTGTTTCCATAAAAGATACGGTATAAGATTGAACAACTGCAATTGTCTATTGTATTGTATATTGAGGAAGAACTGCCCTGTGTGATGCCTTTGTTATGAAAGTCAACGGTACAGCACGAAGCGTGCCCTACTTACCCAGAACTGAGGCTGCTCTGTCGGGTTCATGCAGGTGCCAACATGCTGCCCGATGCCCTGGCTTTTCCTCGCCAACACACCAGTCAAACGTGTGCCCCCTTTGTCCCCACCTATAGGACCCAAAGAGAAGAAGAGAGAGGTGAAGTGTGGAAAAATAGCCTCAATGAGGATTACGTTAGACAGTTAGGGGCCGATCACACCGGACTCTGTGTGCGTCTTTTTGTAATTGTCATCAATGCGAATGGTGTGTTTTGTTTGGTGCTTTTGCATTGCATGTCTCCTTGTGTTTATGCATTCTATGCACCAGGGCGCCTCCAGCTGAAAATAATATAAAGATAAACTTGAAACAGATAAGCGCACCAAATCATTTCTGCTTTTCCCCCTCTGTCCAATCGGATGAGTTTAGAGGTGGCCATTCTTTTTATATATATATTTTTTGGGGAGGCTTTTTCTGCCTTTATTGATAGTATACTGTAATCAGTCAGGAAATGGGGAGAGAGAGAAGGGGAGTGACACGCAGCAAAGGTAGTCGGGATCAGGACTCGAACCTGCGACCTGCTGTCAGACTGCAATGAGCAGACGTGCCCGGACCGCTACTCCAGCCATCCAGTTCTGTCTGGAACTGAGAAGAACATCTAATGGCAGTGAACATGGTGGAAAAGTTGGTCGTGGCTGTTGCTTCGTGCCTGGAGCAGCTGTACAATTTTGTTACTTTAAAACAGTAGCTAAGAAAACAACGGCAAAGAGATTTGCTCTAGAGACAAACTGAAAGTGAGTGACAGGTGTGAATCTGGCTGCCTGGCAAGATCAAGACAGAAGGCGCTGCAAGGTGCAATGCTTTGTAGACTGCACATAAAAGGCGGTACACTCGCATCAGCCTGCAAATAAAACTAAAATTGTGTGCAGTGTGATACATGGCTGCTTCGGCATGTATACCCTTCTGCTGAGCTGGTCGAATCAGCACTGTGATAAAAAAAAAAGTCAGCTATATCCATATATGGAGTCCGTGAGGTCAGATGTAGAGGTATTGACCAGCTCCATATATGGAGATCTAGGGGATGATCCAGTCGTCTCCATGTGTGGATATCCAGGGTTTGATGAGGTCAGTGTCGTGATCTTCATATATGGAGATCCAGGTGATGACAGTCAGCAGTCTTGATTTGCAAATTAATTCTGTCTTGGCCATATGGCGTCCATATACGGGCATTGCCAAATATGGGCATTCCCAGATATGCGCTTAATATTGATGACATCGGGACAGGGATAGAATTAAGTGTGACTTGTGTCGCGTCAACCACACTGGTTGGACTGACACAATATGTCCATATATGGGCATTCCCAGATATGGGCTTAATATTGATGGGCATAAAAGGGATGCTATTAGTGTGGTTGCAGTAACAGGGCATCATCTGGGAATCAGATGTAGATGTCAGCTCCATATATTGATTTGTATTAACACATGCCTGCGAGGTATTAATTAATTAATTCATTCATCTGCCTCTGACAGGGTTTTAAACACATGCTGTCTGTAACGTCCGACGATCTTTTCTTCTTTCACCCGGGAAAGACATTTTTTAACCGTGATGCAATCAGTAATCATATGTTACAAACTTAAGTTTTTCAGAAAACTGTTAGGATTAACTCATTCTGTGCCAGATGCCAAAATGGCTCCAAGGTAGCTGTGCCGAGATTTTGTATGTTTTTCTTTACTATGCAATGAAAAAAAATGATTTTTTTTTTATATAATTTTTTCCCCCACAGAAACAGACACAGTTGTTGTGATTCAGTGGCAAAAAGAATTTTGTCAATCGGACAAATGGTTCCAGAGATAGAGCTGTTTGAATGAAAAAAAGTGTCCATCCACTAGAATGGACACACAAGAACACACATTTTCTCAATCAGCTAAACGAGGGAGCGAACACACAAACAGAGAAAAGCATCTCTCTGATCTCAGGTCATTTTGACATCTTTAAAAAAAAAAAAAAAAAAGGTTTTTTTTCTATGTAAAAAACACAAAAACCGTCATAAGCCGTCATTGGCACACAGGGCTATTGGAAAAAAAACGTCATAAGCCGTCATTGGCACAGAATGAGTTTTAACAAGAGATTTTTCAAATAAATCAGCCTCAGGTCTTAATAGGTCAACGTCAAAAAGTGACAAGCAGTGAACAAAGCAAACATAGATCCCTACAAGCACAATTGTCTTCGGAGGAAGATTCAACATGAAATTCCGACTCGAGCTACAGATCAGTTGAAAAGTTTCTCTTGAAACCCAACCAAGAGTCATTAAAAAAATAAGATCGGGCCAGCTTAGGGCCTTTTGACAACAACAACCCAGATCTGACATGATTTTGGAACAGCCGCCGAGTATTTGATAATGCTTGACTAGTGGTGTACAGGTTTGTGTGTGTGCGCGTGTGCGTGTGCGCGTGTGTGTGTGTGTGTAAGTGTGCGCGCGCGTGCGTGCACGTGCGTGTTTGTGTGTGCGTGCGTGCAATGTGTTTTAGCTGTCCTGGCATGCCTCCCTATCACCAGCAGGGCTGAAGAGCACAGCGTGCCGTGCCCGACTGGCACACTAAGTCACGTGACCTCATAAAGTAAGAGTCCCCTTGAGCGGCGTAATAAATCATAGTGGTCCTGCTTGGCCAAGCACCACAACACGTGCCTCTGCTCCTGTACACACTCCAACACACACATTGCAGACACGTCGCAGACACACACACACATGCACATACGCACGCACGCGCACGGACAGTACAGTACTGTATATGTGTCAAAAACGCATCTAATAGAACATTCACAATAGCTGCGTTTCCATAAAGCTTTAAAAAAATAGGAGGCGAATTATCAGAAATTCGAAAAAAGACAAAGCGAATTTAGCCTGTTTCCATCCACTGATAAAATGCAATTATTGGGAGATATAGTTCATGAAATAAGCAGTCGGTGGCGGCGCTATTTTTCCAGTCAAGTGAGACACATTATTGAACATGCAACAAGCTCCCAGCTCATTGCGGATGTGACTGTTGTGACTGTGAGCTTGGACTTGGAGGTCTGCTGTTCTCGGCCAATCTGTGCTTGCGACGCCGTTGCGGGACGGAGAATGAATGAATGATGACGAATGGTTTTAGTTTTGAGGACAACTGCTTTGAACATAGGCGCGACTGGGGGTGGCTGGTGTTGGTACAAGAGGCGGCCCCCCAGCACCCCTTCCCACGAGTTCGATGCATTTTAATTCGCTAAGTGTTTCCATTCTCCTTTTGCACATTTTTTCCCTCGATAAAGCCCCCAAATCCACCTCCTCCAAGTGCAAAGTGTGTTTTTTCAAAATTGGAATGTTTCCATTAAAAGATTAATGCGCAAAAGCCAAAATGCGCAAAAAATGGCTTTATGGAAACGCCACTAATGTCTCAAACAGCGCTGCTAATTTAGTGCCAAATATTATGTCCTAACATTAAGAAGTGAAGAGTATACTATTGTATACAACAGCTGTTTGTTTTGTTTAGTTTTCCCCATTGTACCAGTCCTCGCTGTTGACCACTATTTTCTTTTTCTTTTTCTTTTTTTAAGATTTGTTTTTGGGCTTTTTATGCCTTTATTGATAGGACAGTGGACTGACAGGAAATGGGGGAGAGACGGGGAGTGAAATGCGGCAAAGGTCATCCGGATCGGGAATCGAACCGGCGACGCCGCTAGGCATCCATGCCTATGTGGCATTGCCTAAGTGGTATGCGCCTAGACCAGTAGGCCAGCGGGCGCCCCCACTATTTTCTTTTTTAGCTCTGGCAGATTCGTCTGGTATCTATTTGTTACCAACTGTCGAAAGTAGCCTTTGGAAATGTCGTTGGCCTCCATCTACAGCAGCGAACTGTTCAAATAATACACCCACAGTAGGTTTATCAGGAGTGAGGCTTGGTTAATGTGATGTCAGCTGCATCAGCTGCACATTTTAATTTGGTGAACTGCAGTGCATGACACTACACTCTCTGGGTAATTTTGTTTTTCATAATTTATTCAGAGCATTGTTCACGTCCCTATTTATCCTACGCAAACCACTTAATGCTAGCAAAGATTTAGATTCATATAACACACCTGCAGTTTAGTTGTTAGTGAAGTTGATTTTACACAAAGTCTTTAGACTTAGTTTAAGATTGTTTTGGCTTTTTTCTTTTTTGCTTTTAGAGTACTTTCCTCCTGAGGACCAAAGGTTTTGGGATTGGATTGACTGACCGATACTTCTACTCAACTTACTTCATTCACTGCTATGTTACTGCGACGTCAGGTCTGTTTATCTGTGCAAACTCTAGTTTGAGAGATCCACATGTAGCCAGAAATTCCAACTTAAATGGCCATTCCTTTGCACTGTTTAAAGGACCTACACCATGAATTTTCACTTTTTCTATTTTAAAACCTTTTTTGGGGTCCCACTGGCACCTTCTATCCTCACAAAGTCCTATTTCTGACCGTTGTGTCTTTCTCTGGTTTTGGGCAGACAGAGATGAAAAGCTTTCCACGGGTTCTCAGAACAGTGCTGTTCTGAGAGTTGACGAGAGTGACGTCACTCTCGGATTCCCGTTTTTTTTTCAGAGTCAAAAAAAAATTTTTTTCAAAAAAAATATTTTTTTCAAAACTTTTTTTTTTCAAAACTTTTTTTTCCCAAAGAAATGCAATGCAGTCAAAAAAAATTCAAAAGTGACGTCACTCTCGGATTCCCGTTTTTTTTTCAGAGTCAAAAAACTTTTTTTTTCAAAAAACTTTTTTTTTTCAAAAAACTTTTTTTTCAAAAACTTTTTTTTTCAAAAACTTTTTCTTTTTCAAAAAACTTCTTTTTTTTCTGGAAAAACCCCACTAGATGCGCCCCTGAGCAAACAGAGGCCGTTTTGGTATTGCAGCTGGAGAGCCTCATTATAGTAGAGCTAGAACAAACAAAAAGAATGGTCAGAGTGTTTTTTGAGGGTTAAAACCTGTCTAAGACTCAATTTTGAGCATATATTTATACAAAAAATATAGTTTTAAAAGCATGGTGTAGGCCCTTTAAGGTGAAGGTCAGATCTTTTCAGACTTCAATGGAATACACCATTAGTACCAGCAGAGGGTTCACTGGGGTTCATAAATGACCTAGTCAGGACAGGGGGAGCCAAGCTTAGACCGAGGTTAAGAAAGCACTTTAGTACATGAGAAGAATTTGAATACATTTTTGTATTAAGCAAACACCTGTATACATGTATCTGAACTAAGGGAGCTTGATGTTCAGTGTTATAAATCAATTAATATTGTATTGATGTCCCTGGTGTGTCTTGTCAGTTCAGACGAGTTGAATTCATTTTTGGTTCAGTTCTTTTGTCTCTATTTCTGGCATACACGATTCTCAGTTATTGACACCAGTTGCCTGGGGCAGACTAGTTTTGGCTAAATGTTTTTATTTTATTTTATGTTTTTGTTGTAATACATTATCATCATGCACTCATGCACACATCATGAAATGGTTTTGTTATCATTCTGTTAATCTATTGGGACAATAAAAGCCCTCATTGTTGCTCCCTAACAGCCACTTGCAGAGCCATGCCAGCTTAATTCCTCACAGTTAACAAAACTGTGAACTAAAACATTTACAAAAGTGGATTTGAAAAGGAAGGGCTTTCCAGTTCTTCCAAAAACAGCAGACAGGGCAAAACCATACAGTACACACACAACTGACGGAAAAAGGCTGCGGCATTCATGCCACTGTCCATTCCACTACTTTAAGATGCAAAGTTGCTCTTACTCCCGATCTGTACTTAACTGTTCTCTTTCTCCTTGACCGAGCCACATTTGTAACTGTCACCTCACATTGAAGTCACCTCGCCACCTGAGCACCCCTCCCTCCCCAGCAAGATTTCACAGAAGCGAGTGCCATGGGGGACATGGGGCATTATGGGGAGTGAAATGCCCTGTTAAGCATCATCGCCCTCCTAGCTTCTACGCCCACCCATCTGACACAGTCGGGCATTTATTCTCGACTTGACAGGAAGAAGTACAAGGGAGGGGCGCCATATCCCCGGGGCAAGCCAACGGGTGAGCAAGGTGTTGTACAAGAGGCGGAAAAGGGCCCACACTGTAAATTGAGCTCAAAATAGCACGCCGCTAAACCTTCCATGGCAGCCCGTTTGACAAGTTCATTGGAGATTCTATGGACATGTGTAAGAGGAACATCTGGCTCTGCCGTACGCCAGTCTCTGCTTAGGGAACGAGGACTCCCAGGCTAAGAGGGAAAAACAATTACGACTGTACCCACAATCCCCTTGAGGACGAGAACAACGGCACTTCTCATTGATCTGAAAGAGCAGCACTTGCTTCAGGGCTTTGCCGTTTTCTACATGGGGATAAATAATAACTTAACTGGGATAATAGTTGTTACTGACTCTGACCTCTAATGACATTCCTAGGGAGGGGTTCCTGTGCCGCTTATGCTGTGAGAACATATGTCACTTCTCTTGCTTTTTGCACTGACCAATGGACACTTTTGTTTGGCTCTGCACTATTAGTAGTATTTTAAGTACCTGTGTTTGATATAACAGTGAGACACTTACAGTATGTATCATTGACTGTTATGGACACTTCTTTTTTTACTATTTTTATTAGGGTCACGTAACGTTCTTTGTTTGGCACTGCATTGATTGATACATTAAGTAGTGCTACAAGTATTACTATTTGTGTTATGTAGCATTGACTGTTCTCGACACTTTTCATACTTTCCTGTAACTTTGTAACTTTAACTGCTGTAAATGTTATCTATCTATCTATTGATAACACTGTACAGACTTGTCTGTATCTTAAAACGAATATGATAACCTTGACGCCAATCAAGATTACCAAGGTTTGGGTTATCTTCTTTATATAAAGGCCTCTATGTCTGTCTCTCTCTCTCCTGTGTCCCCTCTCTGTCTCTCTCCCGAGCTCTGATCTGACGTCACATACAAGAGACACTGTTGGTTAACAATGCTACATCTGCTGCAGCTGAAGCCATGTCCATATTTGAGCATAATCTGGGCATGCAGTGAGATGATGGCATACAGACACACCCACAGACAATTTCAGCTTTTTTCATTTTTTTTTTCACGTAAACGTCAGGTCCGGGGGCCACGGGTCTGTAACTCTGAGAGTAGACATCTGGTACATTCTCTGGACCCTATTCTGCAAGTCTTAATTACCAAGCTCACCGTGCTTTGTGAGCTTGTAGATCAGCTATTTTCATCATTGCAACCAAGTGTAAAATCAGGCATTAGCCTACGAAGCATGCCAAAATAGGCCACCAAAACGGGGGCCGCTCTCCATTCCGACATGCTGCCATTCATACATTGACTTCTAATTGTCTGAATGGCGACACTTCCATAGAGGTTAGAATTAGTGTTAGGTATAGGGTTAGTGTCTGAATGGGGGGATGTCTGAATGGCAGCATGTCTGAATTGGGGGATGCACGCGACCAAAACTAGACCAAAACTAAAACATTTCAGATGACTAAAATAAGACTAAAACTAAGACTAACTAAAGATTAAATCAAAACTTGCTGTCAAAATCCACACCATCATGTTGCTACAGCAGTAAAAAAGAAAAAAAAAAAAAAAAAAGGAAAAGCAAATACAAGTTACAAATACAAATCACAAGTTGCCAGTGTACTGTAAATGTCATGCCATGGGAACAGGTCACTCGGGTTGATGAACATGCTTCAGTGTGTCTCTTCTATCTATACGACTGAGCTTTCAGTGCAGTGTTTTTACGCATGTTGTGACAGTGTGAAAGTGTACGCTCAATCCCAGTGGTTCTCAAAGTGGATTTCAGGGACCTCTAGGTTTCCTTTATGGGGGTCTAAATTGACCCTTTTACAAGTCTGTAACTTCCAGTGTACAAAACGAGTACTGTAACTTCCAGTGTACAAATGGGTCCATTTGGTTCCATTTGTACACTGTCAAAGATAAGGGGAGACCTTCAAATTTAAAAGTTTGAGAACCACAGCTCAGGCCTAAGAGGGCATTTTCTCTTTTTGTATTACTGCTCTGTGTGCAATAAAGAACCTAAGAGCAATCGGAGCCTCAGAAGAACAGTGAGGGAAAAGCTATCTGCTCTAAATGGCAGTAGAGACACTTGCACTCCAGGGGGCACCATTAGCATGCTTCATGTGAATCACTGAGCAATAGGCTGCAGCAGCCAGCAGCACTAAGAAGATCTCAACCAACCAATTAAGCACCACGTTTGCCCTCTAGTATAGTCATAGAACACATCACAAGATCAGACCAGTTCTCCCAAAGCCTGTGTGAAACAAAGCCATAAAAAGTGTGTGGAAATGATTTTCTGAACCAAAATAATTGGGATATTCTCTTAGTGAAAGCATTGTGGCTATGAATGTACAGCCTATATAAGACGGTGTTTTACAGTAGGTATTATATAAAACGGTACAGGTTTTGTATATGGCTTTGGCACAAATTATATTTTGGGGGTTTTCATTTTGTGGCGTGTACTTTGGTGGACAGTAGATGGAAGTGTGCACATGTCACGTGTTTGTAACGTGGAAACTAACTGATGTCTATGGCATCAATACAAGTCCAATCTTAGCGGCAATGCCAGAACAGGAGCATATTACTGTACTGCAGGCTCTTTGTTTTCAAGACAGAGTAAAAGTCACCAAGCAAGGGAAATGCGTTTAAACTGTAACTGACAATGCGTCATGCGCTGACATTTGACAAGATGTCTATTGTAACTAAATGTAACCGATCCTTTATTCGATTTTGATGATTTGCGGTTATTAGCTCCTTGAATGAATCCCACGCATTGACATTTGGACATGACAAATTGGATTATGGCTACAAGGTGAATGTCACCGGGGTTCAGGAAAATACATTCCGCAACGTGAAAGGTTATTCATTATAACTTAGTTGTCGGGTGGAAACCTTGTATGTCCAAAACCGTTTGTTTTGTATTTATCATTTTTAAAATGATTTAAACTAGTGAAAACAGCCGATCTACAAGCACACAACGCCTCACACGTGTGCTTGTAGATCAGCTGTTTTCACTACTTTTGTGCGACACCCTTGTGTGATGATGCGGTGCTTTACTTTGCGAAAAGATTTACACATTTGAAACTTGGAGATACAAGGTTTCAGCCCGACAGTGACGATAAACATCTAACATTTTGCCCAAATTTGTGTGACAGCTTTTCCTGAACAACTGCACCTTTCCCTGTGGCCATTATTGGTGTGCATTCTTTTTCTTTTCTTTTTTCTATAGGTCAATGCCAAACATAAGAGGGTTAACACAATTCATGTTCAAGGGCACGTCATACTGCACTTTTATTCTACCTATGACTGAGGGTGGATTCTGCCAATGCGTGTCAATGGGAATGGGGCGTTTTTTTTCACAAATGGCAACAAACAACCTCCCTCATAGGTATAATAAAAGAGTGGTGTGACCGGGCCCTAAAGGCTTTATCATAGTCCGAGGTGAAGGGTGATCACCTCAACTTTTAGGTGATAAGTTATCACCTAAAAATGTAATAACAAGTGGCGGCCATCATAGTCACGGACTCACGGTGAAGTCCTATCACCGTGACTATGACGCCTCTGTGACTCTGAAACCAAGGGGCACACACTGATTGGTCTAGAATCGACCAACCAGTGAACGGGGTGATGGGGAGGATGTCTGAAGGTAAAATCAGAGAGAGATGTCTAGGTTTGCTCTTCACCGTGGCGAATGACCTATATGTTGTAGTTTTCTGACTTTAAAAGACTACACTGCGGTGATGGCCTATCACCCCAGACTGCACTATGATAGGGCCTTAGTTATGGTGAGGATTCTGCCAACGCTTTCCACTGGAAACGGAGCGGTTTGTTGCCATTTGTGGATTTCCGCAAAAACAATCTGCTTTTTTTTCTCTCTCTCTTTTGTGAATGCTTTGAATCTTTTTCTCCTTTTTTTCTACACCAGGGAAACATTTACCCATGATGACAAGCCCAAAGAATGGTTGCCAGGCTGAAAAGTGGTTGAGAAAGCTGGATCTTACCCGTTTTGGAATACACAGCTGCGATTGCTGCCCCAGACCAGAGTGATGAAAGAAGAGAACTCCTCAGAAAGTCCCTGGAAAGGAGAGAGCGAGACAGACAGAGAGAGAGAGAGAGAGAGAGAGAGAGAGAGAGGATGGAGAGAAACGAGGGGAAAAGGTCAGGTTGTGTAATGCTCAAGTACATTATATCATCGCCTCATTCATCACAAAGCACACAGTGAACACAGATAAATGCCAGGGCTGTAGATCAGCGTTCCCATGCAGTGTCATCCAGTCTACAGGCCCTGGAAGGAAACGTGTTGGATAATACCGGGGCGGCCCCCGCCGCCAGTGATAGAAGAACTACTCAGTTATGTTTTTTACTTAAGTAAAAGGAGCATTAAGACAATGTCTGTTGGGTGTTCAAAACTGACTTGGGTAAAAATACAAAAGTATTAGCATCAAAAATGTACTTTAAAGTACCACAAGTAAAACACTTATTAGGCAGAATGCCCCTTTTCACATCTTCAAAATGTATAAAACAATACTATGAAAATAGCAGATCTACAAAGTGTATTTTGAATTCATGTCAATTTGTGTTTTCAGATATTTAATCACTTGAACCGTCAATACTTATACTTAATAAACTTGTCTGTACTTAGTCTGCTCTTTTTCCCCTCTACACCAAAGCTATTTGCCAAAAATAGCCGATCTACGAGCTTGTAGATCTGCTATTTGTGGCCAAAGTTCTCTGAATATGGATGCTGGGGTTCAAGTGGTTAATACAAAAAAGGAGGAAAAAAAGTTTCTATCACACAAAGTTTTGGAGGACCCTCTGTAGTGACTCTGAGGACCCCCTAGGGGTCCTGGACCCCCTGATGAAAACCCCTGGGCTACAGTACTGTACATGTACTTAATGTAGTTACGTTCCACCCCTGCTCACTGTGCATACTGTATGCACTATTACCATATCTGCAGATTTCTGATACTGTACAGTATGTTTGTTCACACGCTTGATGTGCTCGGAGTCTGAGCAGATGCATTTTCTACTGCGCATAATGAGAGGAGAGATTCTATATATAGCCTCTTTGTTCTCTGCATATTAGACATGGAACCATGGGTGATACAATTGCGATTCGGCAATCGATAGAATCTATATGTTCTTGTTCATTGGTTTATACTGTACAATGCAAGCAGTGATGCGTCTTAGAGGAGTGGTTCTCGACGTGGGGTCTGGGGTCTCCCAGGGGTCCTTGAGGGGGTTCCACGGGTCCCCCAGACATTTCTGTGGCCAAATACATTGGGGGTCAACCTTAACATGAAGAGGTTTGACAACCACTGTTTTAGAGCGCTATTACGTCAATTAATTCATGCTATTCTTTCCTACGAAGCCTGCCATTTCTTTCTCCTCTGAAACCTGGAGCCTGCTGTCAGGATTTGTAACAAGCGTTAACAGAGTGTTGACAGCGAGCAGATGGGTACAATCCAGCAGACTGTCCACGGACGCTTGCCTTTCACAGTTGAGTGTACTCAAAGCATACTTTATAGACAACATTTCCTACAGTATTACGGGCAGGTACAGTAATGTACAGTACAGCAGTGATACTCAAACTCAGGCCCGCAGGCCATTTTCGGCCCGTGGCACAATTTTGACTGGCCCACCAATCAACCAATCATCCAATAAAAAAATAATAAGGATTTTTTTTTTAGACAGAACGAAGATATTATCTCCCCCCCTCCCACATTCACAAACAGGCACGTGCACACATATACATCAAAGGGGGCTTGAGCCCCTGCCCTTTTATCCGTCTGTAAAAGCTGCCCTTTCTCCAGACCATGAATGCAGTTTTCACTATGGTGAAAGAAACACAAACGCCCTCTTTCCATGCCATATACAGTATACCTGAAGGCAGCATTCAAGAGAATGGCCTTGTCCAAACTCTCCTGAACTTGAATGCAGCATCTTTTGTTGAAAGAATTTCCCTCTCTGTGTAGAAATACATGCGTACGCCACATCTCCAGTATTGACTTGATAATGCTTAGTTGGATGTGGTATCAAGCGCCGAAAATAGCCGACCTCTGGTCTGCTATTTTCGATATTTTCACCAAAAGGCCCTTTTAGAAATTTCGGCCCCTGCCTCTCTAACATTCTCTGCACGTCCCTGTTCACCAACCCAATATTATCTGACTGTTCCATGAACAATGTGGTCTGGATCTAACTCAAGTCAATGTGGTATCGATTTCTTTTACCTCGATTTACCTATTTATTCTTTTTTGCCGATTGGCTAATTGTTCTTGATTGTTTTTCTCTTCACCAAACCATGTAAACATCATCTGTTTACATTTGAGATCAAAGTTCTCTGCCCTCCTCCTCATTCTAAGTCTAACCATCTTATATTGTGTACACCGACAGAGAGTGAATGCCAAGCTCAGGCACTCCACTTGAGGCATACTGATTAATTAGCTTGTATAATTAGTTTAATGATTTAGATGAACATGGCCGTGCCCACCCACCACTCTATGCTAATGAACCTCTGTCTATAGCAATTAAAATGCCCATAACTTAACATTGGCATCTGAGAAGTCCGATGCAGTGGGGGTTGGTGGGAAGTGGACTTTGAAAGCTAGCTATGGTATACCATAGGCCCTTTTCACAGCAGGAACATTGAAATAAATAGTTGTGTAATACAGATAATGTGATTTGACAACATGAGCCCTAGCATCCCTCTTCTGGGAAATGGGCATGTCATTATCGGCAACCAACCGGTCAGCGAAATAGTTGAAAACAGCTACCTACTGTACCTGTACCCATTTAGGCCTAGAATTATTGAATGCTTTAACCAGTGAAAAATAGCAGATATACAAGCTGCGAGCTTGTAGATCTGCTATTTTTGAAAAAGTCGTGAAAATGTGTGCAAATCTTTGAATATATATATTTTCGAAGCGAACGTTTGTATCTCGAATTTTGCTTCTGGGGGGTCCCTGGAACTAAATATTTTGAGTTGGGGGTCCGTGGCCAAATACATGTAATTTTGGGGGTCCTTCTTATGAAAAAGTTTGACATAGTAGTCTCTCAAGAACAGACTAACTGAGCTCCAGTTGAGTGAAAAGGACCTTTTCTTTGACGATGGCTGGCCAGATTGCTGACATAGAAACATCGTTTTTTCAAAAAACCTTAGAAGGATTCAAAAGACACTTATAGAATCGGGTCAAAATTCTAATTTTCACGATTTTTCAAAAAAATCGTGAAAATTACAAGCTCGCAGCGCGGCACTCGGTGCCGCGCTGTGAGCTTGTATATCTGCTATTTTTCAATAGTTAAAGCATAAAATAATGATACACAATAATGTGTACTCATTCTAAATGGGTTAAATCGATTTGGTACAGAGGAGGGAAAAGGACGGAGCCTATATAAAATGTTTCCCAATGCCTCCCTGCTTGGCATTCAGCATCAATGACAACAGATTATATGGACAGCGCCTATATACTGTATAGAAATGTTACCCAATGCTTCCTTCCTGGCAGTCAGCATCAAGGGTTGCATTGGGGCTTGGAAGAAATCCTCAAATTAGAGCACACACCAAATACAGTACGGTACTGACAAAGGGAAAATTAATTGTCAGGGCTCTGGCTGTCACAGCAAGCTACAGTATATGAGCACCGAAAGTCTGACATCACTGCCGCTAGAGGGCGCCATACCCCTGGGTGTCATTTCTTTCTCTTGAAAATCCCATGGGGGAATTTTATTCATATGGATATGAAGCATCAACTGATGGTGAAAAAGTACTACTTTATCCACAGGGTAAGATAAATAACTCAGTAACTCATAGATTTGTTTGCTCCTGATGCCATTACGGTTAGACAATAGACTCAATTTTTGGGCGTAGCTGCCAATTTGGGCATAGCGGCCAATCTTTTTGGTATATTCTTATAAAAAGTAAAATATAAATGAATCTTGATTTCATTCACCCGTTTGATTCCCATCGTTGGTTCACGTTCCGTCAAACAAAGCTACATCTTTTTGAATCTCTGTCAAGATGATGTCCAGACGGTGTATTATTCATTTTAAACTTAATCAGCACACTAAAATATGTATCTGAAAACATTTTAGGTAAGAAATAAGCAAAGTAGTAACAAACATGCTTCACACTGGCCGTCTCTCTCTCTCTCTCCCTTGGGCAGCATGAGCAGCAGGCTACAAACACTGGCCCTCTGCCGCACACAGCTGCAGTGAGATTCCAGCGTCCCATAGCCTGAAGGGATGGGACTTTCTGATTGGTTGAGACCAGGCTGAGACGTAGTTTCAGACTGAAAACTGTGACAGAAAAAGACATTTCACCAGGACTTTAAAGCCCCTATCAGCAGTCGGTACCGCGGTGAAGAGCTATCCACCGCGGTGTAGTCTTTTTGAGTCATAAAACTACACCGTTACGTCATTACTCGCGGTGAAGAGCTTTCCACCGCAATCCCGACACATCACTCTGTTTTTACTTTCAGACAGACAGGCTCTTCACCTCGTTCACTGATTGGTCGATCTAGACCAGTCAGTCACGGTGAATAGGACTTCACCGTGACTGACTATGATGGCCTCCACTTATTTTCTCACTTTAGTTGGATAGCTTTACACCTAAAATTTGCGGTGAATAGCTCTTCACCCTGGACTCTGATGGAGGCTTAAGGCTCTGTTCAGTCTAGTGTAGCAGAGCCTTTCCAGTGAGACAGCCTTAACCTAAACCCTTAATTAGTATCAGTGGTAACACCTGTTGAGTTGGCGAGCATCAGCGTTCCTATACCATCCCCCAATCGAAACAAGCCAACTGAAGTTGCAGGTCATGCGTTTTAGGTTGAGTCATACTGGAGAGCACGAGTTACTGGAGGAGAAACTCTCTCATCCCAATTAACACCAGCGCTGAAGGCACATTCACCGCCTTAAACCTCAAATTAGACAGGAAGTGTGATGTAAGATTCAGAAAGTCAGAGAGACCGCGGCATATTCTCAGCATTACAAAGGGCTAATTAACTCATCCAGTGCCTTTCGCGTGATGTCACGCAATAAGTACTAGAGTACGTATAGTGCCGAATGCGCGATGTCGCGCGAAAAGTAATATATTACTGTAACGGCGAGTAAAAATACCTAGTACAATGGCCGACGCTCCGGAGACGAAATCCGCGCTGATTTGTCATCATCACGGCTCCACGAGCACACAATAGTCATCCCATAACATTGAGGTGGACGGCCGATCTCATCTTTAATGTCCATTATCTCAAAACAACACTTTAGAAGCGAAGATGGAGGCAGATGCTCGCTTATAAAACACATGTATAAACGCTCCTATGCAATCCAGCATGGCACCACGTAAACAATGATCGCTTCCGTCGCAGGATCCGATGACGTCAGACCGGAAGTACTTCCGGTCTAGACTTCTGGCCTTCAAAATAAGACAATGGCCGTTAATGGGGCCGGGAGGGGGCACTCTGGACCCCCTAATCCGTTAATGTCCTGGGCTCTGGATGAGTTAACACACTAAAACTTGGTTCTGCGCCCGAGTGCTTAGATATTTTTGGGGTTCAGGCATGCACCTGCAGGCAAAACCAAGGTTTCTCAAATCTGATCATTATTACACCTGACTGACTCTACAACATCATGTGCAAGTGATCAGATCAGATTTGTGGATCCCAGACATCGTCGGCCTATATCTGCAATGGTCGCTGTGGTAGCAACGTAATGGAATAGGGGTGAGTAATGCCCCATTGTATATAGAAGTATAAATCAGCAAAAAATTACAAAATAAAGCTGAATGCAGATACGTCCCTCTGACCCAGACCTTCATCAGGTACTGTATATCTGGGGTCAAGTAGTAAACAGACACACGAGAGATCTGATCTGCTACTGCTACTAAGTTTTTCTACCAATATTTATTGTATTGTAGTATTACTAGTATTGTAGTATTACTATTACTGATGAGTTGAATACAATGGACCTCAAAAGCCACAGGGAGCGCACACAACGATCTGATAACACAAACCCATAAAACAAATATGGGTAAATTCTCCTTCTACACCACTGCCACCCAGGTGTGGAATTCCTTGACTACGTCCTCCCTTAAAACATGTAGCTCGCTGGCATACTTCAAAACTGCCCTGAAAACTCACCTTTCAGGAGGCCAGACACAGAGGTAGTTATCACTTCTCCCATAGACAGGCGAGAAGTGAGCACACCCCCTATTACCTTAGCCCCCTCCCCCTTGTTTTCCCTATCCTGTATAGTGTTTTTATAACTGTGATGTTATTGAATGTTTTCTTTGCTTGAAATGAATACCTAGGACTTCCAACGTAAAAAAAGACCGTAAAAGGACTTATTTGGGGTGTTCCTTTAGGCATGTGTTTAACTGTACTTGTACATTTCTATTGTATTGACTATACTGTACTTGTACTGTTCTCCGTTTTTGTCTAATAACATTTTTTTTCAATCAATCAATCAATCAAAAAGGGAAAGTTGGAAACAAGAGCCTTTTTTTGTTATCCTTTTAGCATAACCTTTGACTACTCTGTACTGTTAACAATAAAGTATCCAATCAATCAATGTCATCAAATAATCAAATAAATAAATACATTGCCCTCCAGCTGAGATGGACTAAGAAATGGGAGGAGCCAAACCAAGTTCCTGTTTCTACACAAAAAAGGATGTGGTTCCCCCAGGGGAAAATATATATTGTTTTTTTTTATACCGAATGGTTTCCCAGATTGCCTATCCAGTAACATACAGTATGGTTAAGAGAAACTAAACATTTTCCAATCAATAAACTCAAAACTGAAAGTGAAACCTGTACCAACAGTACAGTATCTCTCTCTCTCTCTCCCTCTTCCCGACAGTAGCATCAGCATCAGCATCCTCATCCACAAGACATAAATCGGGGCATTTATGACCTCCCCCCGCACAGTTAAGTAACGCCGACATGGGCTCAGCTCATAAAACCACAAGTAACAGGAGATGGATATTACTTGCCTATACACTACTCTGCTACCTCCAAAAGGGCCAGCCAAATGGGAGCAGTCTGAAAAAATGGGATCCTCCTCTCCCCAGTACATTGCCTCATTGCTGGGAAGAACTCCACCCTCCACCCAAGTCGTAAAAAGAGGTAATTTACTACAAAGTTTGCTGCTGACAGGGCGTACGAATTACAGCACTGTCAGGCCTCAACAAACAGCACAGGAAATGGGATATGGAATGCGATAGTGGGAGATGGCGGGGCTTCATATCGTAATATTTTATTACGAGACCACTTGAAGGCAGGCTTGAAGCCAGACAAAAAGTGCCAGTTCTTTGGCGCATCCAGAAATCGAAATGAAATAAAAACACAACGACATGTCACTGTGTTAAAACGCGTTGATCGCAATTCTGTCTGATCTTGTAGAATTAAACAGTGTTGTCAATGCACGATCCCGAGTGCGTTGCTCCTGGCTCTGTGAGCGGCGACATGCTCCAGATGCCACCTCCCTAAAAAGCCTCTTTAAATGAAACAATGTGGGGCAAACACATGGCATTAGGAATAGTCGTATTCCCCAAAGCTGCTAATTGCTGCACGCTCAAAAAAACAGCTTGTGTCTGTGTGCAAGTTGCCGGCAGGTGCAGACACGGCTCCACTTGTGTGAGCCACCATCACAGTTCTCAAGTTTGACACCATTGTGTCAAAAACTCGATGTACGGCTTGTCAGCTCTATGCAGTGCTATGCTCAAACACGCCATCTAAAATAAGAACTGGCTATGGAGCTTATTCTCTCTGTCTCTCTCTCTCTCTCTCTCTCTCCCTGTCCTCACAGCTGGCGGGGTGGCACACAATGGCGTCACTCCTAGCCGTAGAAGGAGGTAGTTAGCACATCATATGTCTGCCTGATGGACATCGATGAGGGTGTCATGCTGAAGGCTGCCACGCCGGTCACGATTTGCGTCACGCTTCCCCCCAAAAAAGACACGTTTCGGGTAGGCGGCGAGGAGGGATATGTTGCGGACATTGGCAAAGCTTTTGAGAGAGCCAGTTCCCCGGGGAATATTCATCCATCCAAGAACTTCCAAGATGCACATCTCCCCCACTGCTTGTGATATGGTGTATCCGCTGCAGTGAACGGGCCAGCGTGAAAACACCATATGTTAATTTACACCGCGACAGAGTCAGATGGCCGTCGGTGTTCCTTTAGAAAGTCTGTCTTTGATCCACCACAACGGCTGGTGCTTTGACGAAGACGTTTTACAGACTTTCAGTGAACACAGACTCCTCTCTCTTAAGCGGGATGGATGATGCCGTGAGCGGAGAGAGCTCAGGAGAAGTGTGGAATGGTGGATGGGGTGTGTGTGTGTGTGTGTGTGTGTGTGTGTGTGTGTGTGTGTGTGTGTGTGTATGAATGTTGTGGTGCAGGTGGGGTGTGGTGGGTGGTTGCAGTGGAAAGAGTGAAAAGGCGAGTGAACACACAATTAAATGGCAGATGTTGAGCGAATCAATCATGAGAAGTGAATCAAGATGAGAATAGACTCCACACACTGCTCCCATATCCCAGGTTGTTGATGCAATTTAGCAATCGACAGGTTACATGACAGTGTAGGCATAGGGACGCCAAAAACACACACACGCACGCACGCGCGTGCGCGCGCACACACACACACACACACACACACACACACACACACACACACACACACACACACACACACACACACACACACACACACACACACACACACACACACACACACACACACACACACACACACACACACACACACACACACACACAAATTACACAAATGCAAATGTTGCAACCTAATTAGCTACCAAGCACATGAGTAGGAAAGCCAGGAAACACTATAGTGGCCATAGGCCATATGGAGTTATGGACAAAATCAAATAATCCCAATACTAACCTCCATATCAAGAGTGTGACAATAAGCCTCATATCAGGACGTTTACAATGATACATTGTCCAGCATATTGGCTTATTGACAAAGCAGGGGAATGAATGTCAGGGCCTTTTATACACGCATCTCTCTTCCCAAAAGTCTATCATAATCTGCTCATCGTGTACAATAAGCATTAAAATGGGAGAAAAAAACATAATTACACAGCAACTTTCAGTGCACAGAGGTCAACATGAGACGTTAAAGCGAGGCGGGGGAAAAAAAAGACTAAAGTGGGAAACGCAAGGACATGATGGAGGATAGACAGATTGAGAGACGGAAGAGAGAGAGAGGGGCTTGGCATTAGAAGGAGGGAGCGAGAGGCAGACGGGAGATGAAAGTGAGCGCTAAGGAGGAAGAAACACACGGAGGACAGGAGGATACAGAGAAGCAAAACACATTAAAGGCTGAAGTGGAGAAATTAGATAAAGAGACGCGAGACAGAGAAAGGGGGGCAGATGTGTTGGGGGCTCTTAAGAAACCCTATGCCCCGATCACCTTCTCTTTTCCAGTCAGCCGCGCAGAAGATGATAGCATTGATCATCTTTTTAAAAGACTGCTTTTTCCTGTCACTGTATCACCGCGTGTCATAAAGATGACTGGTCGAATTGCCTTAAAAGGTTTCTTGCGCGAGATCCGTTAACTTAGATCGCCTTCCCGCGACCGTACCTCCTTTCATGTGGCGAGACTTGCGGATGAATGAAAGCTCACTTAGGGTGTCCTTCACATCGATTTTCAGCGATTTTCTATTTTTGCACATTAATATCGAATTGTCGGAAGAACAAAATGACTCGGAGGGATGTCAAAGGGAGAGGTGGACATGTTCGGACTGTTTGAGGAACGGCACACGCGTCCACATCAATCAAAGCTGCGTGCTTCCAACACATGACTCCTCTCTCTTTCCTTTATGACAGATTTTAGCTTTCTATTGTCCTGAATGATGAATTGTTTCTGGTCTGCATCTGCCCCCCCTGGTCCCATCAACACCCCACCCCCACCTGGAATTCCCACCCTCAAATCACGTGAGCAGGGGGGCGGGGGGGCGAAAAAAAGTAAATAGATTTTGTTCTGCAGATCTCTCACATTTCCTCCAATATAAATCCACTCGTCGACGCATATATCTTGGGGAAGAAGAAGTTTGTGGGCCGTCCCATGCTTCAGCTTATTAGCCGACCGGGGGATCAATTCATCACCTTTGAGGACAAAGAACGGAGGCGTCGGGGGGATTCTCTCTGTCTCCGTGATTTATGGTGTCGGACGGGAGGCAGGGCATTTTTGGGTCATGCAAATTCCTGCCACCACAAGAGCCCCCGCTACCTCCTACAGTCCTCCTCCTCTTGCATTAATTTGCTCCGCCGCCGAGAGGCCGGTGGGGAGCGGGTACCGAATGGGTGGGCGTTAGTTATTCAAATAAAGATAAAGGATGGAGAGACACACATGCAAGCTGTCCCCTGATCAGCTGACAGACTAAAATCAGCTAGCTTTCTGGAATTTAACCTCATTCTGGCTTAGAATTATTGCTTTGTGAAGAAACCGCAGAATCCTGTGCAGCAAACATTATACTAAACACTTAAACCCTTCGATGACCCGGGGTCCCCCAGGCAGGCACGTGCACACATACTGTAGACATCAAAGGGGGCTTGAGCCCCTGCCCTTTTATCTGTCTGTAAAAAGTGCCCTCTCCAGACCACAAATGCAGTTTTTACTATGGTGAAAGAAATGCAAATGCCCCCTCTTCCCATGCCATACCTGAAGGCAGCATTCAAGAGAAATACCTTGTCCAAACTCTCCTGAACTTGAATGCAGCATCTTATTTTGAAAGAATTGCCCTCTCTGTGTAGAAGTCCATGCCGTTACGCCACATTGTATTGACTTGATTATGCTTAGTTCAGTGTGGTATCAAGCACCGGAAATAGGAGGTCTGCTATTTTCGATATTTCCACCAAAAGGCCCTTTTAGAAGTTTCAGCCCCTGCCTCTCTAACATTCTTTGCACGTCCCTGCCCCCAGGTGTCTATCATCGGCCCCCTTGTTTTTTTTTCCGTCTACACCAAATCTCTTGACCAAATTAGACAAATTAAAAGCTCAAAACACGTTGCAGTGCGACGTGTTGTGAGCTTGTGATATCCAGAATAGGGACGCTAGGGTTCAAGTGATGAACAGATGCTGCCCTTTGTGAAGATGTTCCTGTCATTTGCCACTAGTCTGTGCTGTTGGTCCAGTAATGCTCCACTCGCTCTCTCATGACCCACTTATTACTGTGAGGCTGTGGAAGCCAGTGGAATGTGACTGCCTCGCCTCACCTGTGCTAAGCAGCTTCCTCGCCTCGGCTGAGGACTACAGGGCCGGGCTCCTGTCTTACTCTCGCCTCATTTGTAATCGTCCTCATGTAAATGACAGGCTGGTTCACAGGAGGCTTGTGGGAAATGTATTCCTATACCGAAGAAGAAGAAGGGCCAGTGTGGAGCTGTTTGCAGCGCGCGGTTGATGGAGTGTGGCTTGCTTTTATTTTGCACACAGCGGTTACAGGGCAGGTTTGACTCGTTGCATCACCTACAGCTCTTGGCGTAGCAGAGCGCTACAAACCCTCTCATCATTACACACCGAGGGAGGGAGGGAACGGGGGAGCATTATGACATGGGAACGAGCAACGAGGATGACGTTCTGTGATTTGAGGTTTCGGAGTGTATGCAAATGTGCGTGCGCGTGCATGCATGCCACGCATTACGCAGTGTGTGTGTGTGTGTGTGTGTGTGTGTGTGTGTGTGTGTGTGTGTGTGTGTGTGTGTGTGTGTGTGTGTGTGTGTGTATGCTTGTATGTTTGCATGTATGTCTGGAGAATAGTGTCAGAAAAATATCTTACATGCCAAACTAACATGCATAAATAAGCTTGTGTATGCATAGGCTTATACAAAATTGTGTGTGTGTGTGCGTGCGTGCGTGCGTGCGTGTGTGCGTGCGTGCGTGCGTGCGTGCGTTGCATCTACATGCCTGCCTGCCTGCATGGGTGTGTGCGTAACTGAACGTGATCTCCTAATCCCCACAGGTTCGCAACATACATCCATACCCAATCCCCACCCATGTGCAAGGCTTTAGCTGTGGGTGCATCTTAACTACAGGGGTGTGCGCGCGCGCCCGCCAGCTTTAACCTCACAGCTCACTTGCCACTGTCTTGGCTCCCGTCCACCCCCATCCCTCCTGGTAACAAACGAGCGTGCACCGGCCAGCAGATCTCTCCAACACCTTACCTTGGTCCACTCATCTCTGTCTATCTACTGTATCTCTCTCTCTCTCTCTCTCTGCTTCCCTTTCTCTCCATGTTTCCGCTGCTCGCTCGCTCTATCTTGCTCTCACACTCACTCGCTCACTCACTCACTCACACACACATTCTCAATTATGTTTTTCCTCTCGTTCATGGTGCTCCGTTCCTTTTTTTAGCACTCTATACCCTTTTAGTGGAGGAGTGTCCAAGACTCTCCGTTCGCTGAGTGGGCAGTAATGAGTGGCGGGCAAAAGCAAAGAGAAGCGGTGAAGGTGTGTGTGCGTGCGTGAGCGTGCGTGCGTGCGCGTGCCTGTGTGTGCGCGAGAAAGAACGGGAGATAGGACGAGAGGGGCTAGAAGGAGGGAGGATGAGTGTTATCTAACAGGATTAAAGGAGAACAATAGGATGAAGCACACTTAAAATACTCATGACATGAGCCCTCCTGCAAGAAGAAGAGGATGAGTAACAAAAGCTGGAGCACTCTGGAGACTCTCTCTCTCTCTTTCACACAATACCCCTCCTCCATCTCTCTCTCTCTCTCTCTCTCTCTCTCTCTCTCTCTCTCTCTCTCTCTCTCTCTCTCTCTCTCTCTCTCTCTCTCTCTCTCTCTCTCTCTCTTCCTGTGTCACAATCAGTCTCTCCTCTCCCTCCTACCGTATGTTTATTCTTACAGTATGTACTGTACAGTATATGATGCATGCTAACCCTAACCCTGAGTGTGAGTGTGAGTGTGAGTGTGTGCGTGTGCGTGCGTGAGCGTGCGTGCGGGTGTGTCGAGAGAGGGAGTGGCTTTAATTAACCAATGTAAGAGATGGGGCTTCTACTCAGGTGGAGTGACACAGAGCATTATGCTCAGACACACCGCGACCACCATGCCCTGAAGAAGGCTGTGGGGCTGCCACGCGTGGGTTATCCCAGTCACAGCTTTAACTCGATTCAATGACGAAATAGCCACCCACCTTAATGAAGCCTTTTAACAAGAGAGCCTTGTTTTTCTCCTTTGTTACACCGCAAGGTTAGCTGAAGGAATAAGAGAGGGAGTGAGAGAGAGCGGCAGATAGATGATGAAAGATTTCCTGTCATAAATCTGGCTCCATCTTACTGTTTGATCCAATTCTGGTCCAATCTCGGGGAGGAAGTGAAAGTCTGTATCACAGCACGGCCAGATATGTGTTAGCTACCTTTACTGGTCTGCTACACACAGTATGTGTGAGCAGACAGATGTCACAAACCACCTGCCCAGTGCCCACCCATCCTCCAACAAACAGAACTCCGAAAGGTGGAACAACACGACAACACACCCTCCAGGTGGACAGATAGATCTTCTGGGAGAGGGTGAGAAAAAGGAGCGAGCGAGAGAGAGAGAGTGAGAGTAAGAAAGAGAGAGCGAGAACTTCAAATGATCAGCCCGCTCGCTAGCGCCAACAATATCCAAACGCACTCCACAGTCCAACGATACATGCACACTTTTGCTTTTGCCCCCAAAGACCTACACGTGCTTGCGCAAAGGTTCAGACCGCTTGGAGTATAAACGTGCATGCATGCCTGCTTACGCAAACATTCATACAGTATGTATAGGTAAACAACGTACATATATTCGCACTGACCTACACACGATGCGGGCACAGCCCTTTGTCAGAGAAGTTGTGATATACTGTACTTTTCAGGATTCAAATAAGAGCTTTCAGCCCGACAGCAACGATACACCGCGATTGACTAAACTTTGAGAGCATTTTAAGGGTGGTAAACGAATGTGTTTACTCTTGCTGTAAAGAAAGCTTCTACTTGGCAGATAATGTATGTGGACGAGGTCTCTGGAGTTTGTGCCAACTCCCTTTTTATATCACACAACAAACATGTGACGGCGGAAGGGGGGGGGGGGGGGGGGGGGGAGAGAGGGAGAGGGGGGAGAGAGGGAGAGGAGGTTCAGCCGCTTTTGTAAATAGGGCGGCATTTGAATATTTCTTGCACGGCTTGTGTTTATCGCCCTTTCATTCCTTTTGGAACATCAGCTTTTTCCGTGCGGGAAAGATAAGTAAATAAGAGACATACGTAAATAAATAAGATTGTGCACCGCTGTGGGTGGGTGTGCATCTGCATGTGTGGGTGCCGGGGGAATCTTTATCTCTATGTGTGCGTGCATGCGTGTGCGCGCGTATGTGTGTGGGTGTGCGTGTGCATGTGCGTATGTATGTGTGTCTTTGTCCTTCTCTGTCGTGTCCTTGGCGAGTTGTAATTATAGCGTTGGGCCATGGTCATATGCAGAAAGCAATGGCATCTCATCGGCCAAGTTCTGTATGGTGTCTAGCTACACTACGGGCCAACAGCATCATTTAGCTGTACATTGAAAACACGTGTGCATCAAATTATTTTAAAAAAATCAATCAATCACAATATAAAATGTGAAGATGTATTTTGGACCTTTATGGATTTTTATATTGCCCATTTAATGATGGCAATCACAGCAATAAAAAGGAACATGGAGCCTGTGTTGGGTAATATTATGACTTATTAGTAATGTGTTACATTGCACTATTACTTTCCCAGCTAAGTAATTCATAAAACACTCTCAAATGAAGTATAAAGGGACTAGGCATAGGAAGAGGGAAATAGAAAAGCTCCACCGAGAGTCAGTCTGACAGTCTGTCCGTCTCACGTCACACTTTTGCCCTACTAATATCTCCGCCACCGTTACCCCTATCCATGCCAGACTTTGCACACACACTCCTTGGCTGCCAAACCACAACCTCCACCCCTCAAATGTACCTCTTCTAGCGCCACCATGAGTCCGATTCTTGCAAAACACATTTTTGGACACTGATCCTACAGACTTTGCCCTACTATCACGCAAAGCGGTACACAGTATCTCTAAAGTCATGTCATCAACATGGATCTGTCCCATTTCCCATATTCCCTCCTGATTGGCTACCATTGCCTTCTAAAGTTTGTGCATGCGACCTGACGGTCGCATACACAAACGATCTTACTGGTGTTATTGGTATTAACTAGATGTGTGTTTAAACTATTTGTTCAGAATAATATTTGACAAAATAATTTCACCCAATATTGCAATACTGAGAGACAACATCCCAAAGACATTTCCTTCTCTGTCAATATCGCCCAGGACTGCTCCAGACTGAGGCGAGAAAGAAGGGAGAGATGAGAACGTAAACCAGGGAAAGTCTAGAGGTATAAAAATAACCGGTTTAGACCGGGAACGCATCTGTATCACTTTAGATTTGAACCACTTTAACCATTATTTTATCCTTTAGCTATTCAAAAATAGCAGATCTACAGGCTCATAACGTGGCACTCGGTGCCACGCTATGAGCTTGTAGATCTGCTATTTTTGAAAAATAATGTAAATGTGTGCAAATCTTTGAATATACGGTATATACGTTTGCTTCTGGGGGTCCCTGAAACATCATATTTTGAGATGGGGGTCCGCAGGCCAAATACATATAATTTTGTGGGTCTTAGACATGAAAAAGATTGAGAACCACTTATCATAGAGGCATATACAGTTTTCAAAAACCTCAGACGGATATAGAAGACACTTGTAGAATCGGCCTCATGTCTTAAAAGGGATAAATCGACTATACTACTGGAGTGCCCTGGAACAAGCAAGTGAGTCCCCAGCTGCTGCTGGGCTGTGGAGCCGCTGTTGAAACGGCGTGGAGGTGGTGGTGTCGGGCAGCTCCTGGGCGCCGCCGCTGCTCTGTGAATGCGAGCGGCGCGGCGTCCCAGCACAACTGCTGCCCCCGGGCCACTCCTGTAAATAAGCGTGTACTTGCTTGGTCGAGTGAGGGCTAAACAGGGAACAAAGCGAGCACCGGAGAGACGGAGAGAAACAGAGTCAGAGAGAGAGAGACCAATGTGAGAAGGGGGAAAACAGGAGGGGAACTTTCACACAGACGGGAAGATGGATGAAAAGGGAGCGAGGGAAGACGGTGGGAAAGAAATGGAACGCGTGTGAACGGGAACACGCTTTGTCGCGGTAACTGGAGTGACAGCAGAGACTGATCACTGACGGTACAGAACGCTGAGGTCAAGGATCAAGGGCATCCTCCCAGTCCCCTGACTGCTGATCTGAGACCTGAGATGGAGGCACGTGGGGGGGGTTGGGGTGGGGTGGGGGCTTCACCACCTGCATGCAGTGGTGTAAAGCAGTGGTTCTCAAATTTTGAAATTTGAAAGTCTCCACTTAACTTTGACAAAGTTACATACTTGCAGGGTCAATTTAGACCCACATAATGGAACCTAGCTACAGAGTCCCTGAAATCCACTTTGAGAACCACTGGTGTAAAGTAACCAAGTACATTTACTTAAGTACTGTACTTAAGTAACATTTTGAGGTATTTGTACTTTACTTGAGTATTTCTATTTTCCAATATTTTTACTTCTACTCCACTACATCTCAGATCTTTTAGTCCACTACATTTATTTGACAACTTTAGTTACTATGTACTTTGTAGATAAGTTATAACATTATAAAATATACATAAACCACCTAAGCCCTATTTTATGCCTTGGATATATGAAAATAGCCGATCTACAAGCTCACAATGCGTCGCATCGCGGCACGTTGTGAGCTTGTAGATCTGCTATTTTCAAATATTTTGTACTTTTACTTTTGGTATTTTAAGTACATTTTGATGCCAACACTTTCATACTTTCACTCGAGTACATTTTGAATTTCTGACTTTTACTTGAAAGGCTGAAGCCACACCAAAGTACCTATGAGGGTGGATTCCCATTCCGCCAATGCATTTCAATGAGAATGGAGCTTTTTCATGCCAGCAGAGGATTTCTGAAAAAAAAAAAGCTCCATTCTCATTCAAACGCATTGGCGGAAGGGGGAATCCACTTAGGTACTTTGGTGTGGGACCAGTATATTGGAGTATATTGCAGTATTGATACTTTTACTTAGGTACAATTTCCACCACTTCCTGCATGGTAGGGTGGGGGACCTGACCTGGTAAAGAACAAAAGACAGCCCCCCCCCCCCCCCCCCCTGCAGAGGAATGGATGGAGAGAGGGATGGAACAGAGGACATGAAGGACGAGGAGAGGGAAGCCCCGAGGAAGGCAGCAGGCCACACCAGGAAGTTTCCCCGCATGTAGGAGGACTTCGTCGCACAACGAAATATAAATTTGGCTTGAGGAGTGTTGAAGGAGAGAGCGGAGCAACGGAGAAGTGATACTGACACAGAGAGCGAGAGAGAGAGAGAGAGAGAGAGAGGAGTGATGAAATATTAAAGGGGTGTTGATGCAGACAAAGGGAGGAGACGTGGCAGGGGGACGAGGCAGGCTTTAATAGCGGGGGATGTGTGCAAACGAGAGATATGAAGACTTTCCCTCCTCCAGGGGAAGAGAAAATATACGAAAGAGAAAGAAAAGAAAAAAAACACACTTCCATGTGAGAAAGACAGGTGAGATAGAGGAAGAGTGAGAGTGTGAAAGAATTGAGAGAGTGGGAAGGCGAGGAAAAAGTAAAGAGGAAAGGTGAGAGCGAAAAAATGCGGTGGGGGTGGGGGGGTCGGAGATAAAAATATCGTCGTTGTCGGGTGGAAACCTTGTATCTCCAAGTTTCAAATGTGTACGTTCTTTCGCAAAGCAAAGCCCTGTTTCATCATACAAGGGCGTCGCACAAAAGTAGTGAAAACATAGTATAAATCATTTTTAAAATGATAAATACAAAATGAATGGTTTTGGACATACAAGGTTTTCACCCGACAACGACGATATGGATGGGATGTGTGTGACTCTGTGTTTGTGTGTGTGTGTGTGTGTGTGTGTGTGTGTGTGTGTGTGCGCGTGTGTGCGTGCGTGCATGCGTGCGTGCGTGCGTGCGTGGTTTGTGGGGTTACAGACGGTTAAGGGTAAAGACACCGAGGCATTCAGAGGCTAGTCTTGACTATCTCTCCACAACACACTTATCTCCCGAACAGCGTGCGCCACATAATCACAACACACACGGAGAAAGCAACCTGCATAATCATTATGGGCTACTATGAAACCCGTCGCAAGGCAAAGGCGAGACTAACGGTTGGCAGCGCAGCGGCGTGTAAAAAAAAAGAGATTGAAATGTGACGGCGATGAGAGGATGATGTCTCCACGGGCAGATGATGATGTCTCATTCTCCGACCGTGCCTCGGTTATCAACGCAACAGCCGGTCGACCGCCTAATTAGCGCCGATGGGCACGAAATGCCAAAACCGTGATGAAATGGCGAGATGGCGGAGTGGGGGGTGTTAGCCGGAATAACAATCCGCTTCAGCCCAGCATAACTTTACCCCCTGATTAGTTGGAACAGAGAGAATGGGGGGCGGAGGGGGGGCGAGTAGACTGTTCCTCATTCTGCATTTCTTTGTCTTTTTCTTCCCTTTCCTCTTCTCTCTCTTTTGCTCCCTTTCCCTCCCGCGTTCTTTCTTCCTCCCAGATCTGTACCCTCCTCCCTCTCAGTGCCCTTAATGAAGATTCGTTCCCTCTGCTGTGTGGCCCCATTCTCCTTGCTTTCTCTCCCCTTAACCGCTGAGTGCTGTGTCCTAATTCCATCCTGATAGATGGAGAAAGGGAAAGGGAGGCTCATTAAAAATGGCTTTGCTGATTGTGCTGCTGCTGCCGGTGTATTTTGCGGCATGTGTCTGTGTGCGTTTGCGTGTCTGTGTGCGCATACGCGTGGTTGTACGAGCATGCGCATAGCTGCAGTCTCCTCTGAAAAGAGTGCGTTGTTCAGGTGCCGTTTTGGGCAGGACTGCGTGCGTGAGGGCGGGGGGTGTAGGGTCGATTCAGCATGTGGTACGAGAAGAAGAAGCATTATTTACTGTGTTTGTACTGCATTGTGCCCGAGGCGAAACCCGAGTGTTGGCCGGTGGTTTATCTCTCCTGTGCGTTTATACCGTCTGAGTGGCCCCTTTCAGCAGGACGGAGCCTAGCTGGGCTCAGACAGAAAAAGGATGCGGCTGCGTCGCTGCCCGTGGAAATTGCCATCCCGAAAGGCCAATTGCCGATGACGGCGGCGATAGCCAGGCTCGATATCACGGCGGGAGCTGAGACGATACTACATAATGTGCTGTGTTTATACTTAACCTCTGAAAGGAACAATAGATGAGGGGAAGTTCACTTATTGTCTTCTATACATGTAGCTGTGGTTCTCAAAGTGGGGTCCGGTAAAATCTTACCCAGGGGTCCTCCTTGGGGATTTGGTTCCAGGGAGTCCCCAGCTAGTATAGCAACAAAATCTATTTCAGTGTTTCTCAAACTGGATTTCAACGACTCTGTGTTCCTTTTGGGGGGTCAGAATGTACCTTTACAAGTCTCTAACTCTGACAGTGTACAAATGGAACATAACAGGTCCATTTGGTTCCATTTGTATACTGTCAGAGTATATTATTTTTGAAACATTTTAACAACATACATTTTGCATGGGGATCTGGGGCCAAATACATATCAGTCTGGGGGTCCTTGATATATGAAAAAGGTTTGAGAACCACTGCTCTATTAGTTCTTGCCTTTTCTTGGAAAGTGAGGCTATGAGCAGACTAAACCGAAAAATAAACAAACAATTGTGTTTTGGTGCAGAACATCTTATTTCCTGAGTGTCTGCTGTACACACAATGTTGTTGAGTGTTTTCTGCTATCAAAGGAGTCATTGGGGGCTCTGAGCCAAGTCCTTCAGGTGAAGCAACGTCTCCAGCAGGAAAAGTAATCTCACGGTTTTGTCCAAAAAATATTTTCATGCACTGGAGGCTTTCCTGGCAACGACGCAGAATAAAGCTTTGCAACAACAACACAGTCAAATAAATTCAGTGTAGTACACACAGCAAAACCCCCAGTGTTCGTTTTGAACCCATAGTGTCCCCAGCAGCAGATCTACAAGCTCACAACATGCAGACCTGCAGATTAATGTGGTGTAGAGGACAAAAAAGGAGGTACTGTATATATACACCCCTAGGGGACAAAAATAGGGCATTAAGTCGGAGACTATTAGCTATTAGTCTTATTAGGGACAGTGTTGGGTTAATAACAAAAAAGTGATACATTACTCGAGTCGTTACACTTTTCGAATGTAAGATTATTACTTTAATTGCCAACAGTAACTACTACTTCTTACTTTTCCGTTACGCCCCGCAAAATGTGTAATTGCATCCTTTCTCCTCAATATTCTGAATGTGCAATTGTGCAATAATAGCATTTCTTTTCCATCGGCTAAAATCTTTACCATTTGGGTAAATGTGTACACTAAATGGAGTTAAATGAGCACTAAGAAGAATGATAGCCTATGTCTCATTGTCCCCGCAAGGTCATTGAGATCAGAAGGCAAGCTGCTGCTGGTTGTCCCCAGGACCAGGCTTAACATAGGGGGATTGAGCCTTCACTGTTGATGCCCCCAAACTCTGGAACGAGCTCCCTCCCACGTAAAGCTGGCTCGCTCATCTAAAACCCATTTTACTCTCTAGCTTCTAACCCAGTTTGAGAGTTTTACTTTGTTTTCATGAGTTTATTTGAAAACAGAAAACAATGAAGTTGCACTGTAGAAAGCATTTAGATATACAGTTCTTACACTATTTGGACTGATAAACAATTAAGGTTTTCTCAGACCGAGTGGAGATGAAGCGTTAACAAGCTCACAAGTCACAAGTTCGTATTAAGCTTATAACGCGTTGCAGTTCCATCAAGGGGCGAGTTACTTTTTGAGGAAGGGTAACTAACTTTATAACAGAAATGTTAGTTATATTACTCTTCACTGAAAGAAGTAATGTATTATGACATTAACAAGTTACTTATGTCGCCCCTGCACTGAATAGAGGTAAAACTAAACAAAAGTAAAAATGGCTCAGTAAGGCTGCAGCTCTTTCAGAGTTCATTGTGCTCTGAACAAAAAGTCAAGACTGTAGCCACAAATAAACACTACATTATGATTTTGCCCATCTGCAGCTGTATGTACATTAAACTATTTTTGCGCGACTCCCCTTTGTATCTCTTCCCAAGTTAATTGCTCCTGCGCACCTGTCCATTTCAGTAGGTGTGCAAAAGGACCTTTTCTCCTATACTAAACCTGTCTGTGACAAATCGCTGGTATTGTATAATTGCAGGTTTGTAGTGTCACTGTCACCATCTGCGAGCAAAATGACACGGGCAACTGTAACCACCACCGGCACAGAGACCAGGTAGAGCGACCTTCAGTGCTGAAAGGCAACCAGGTACTGTACATTTACAATGTAGTTACAGTAAGTACAGTTTTGAGGTAATTTTACCTTACTTCATTTTTCAATACTTTTTCAATACTTTATACTTCTACTCCACCACATCTGTTAACTTTTTTAAAACATATTTTAAAGTTACTTAGAGTAGAGTTAGATTATTACAAAACATATATCAACCAATTAAGCCCTATTTTATAGTTCTTCTATTCAAAATTAGACGATCTAAGAGCTTGCTTGTAGATAGTCTATTTTAGAAATATTTTGACAATTTCCGCCATGAGAGTGGGAGGTTGGGGTTCGCTCCCTGGCCGGGTCATACCAAAGGGGACCCTGCTTGGCACTCAGCCTGCAATGGTTGATTCAATACTAGTGTCATGTCCAGGGGGTGTACTTGTACATCAAGCTGCTTCACGCTACAGAAACAGGATAGGCTCCCGTCTCCTGCCCTATGGGCCACACGGTTCGGCAAGGCTTATTTACCTAGGCTACCTAATACATCAGAGTAGTTTTTTTCCCCCACCCACTGGTGAACGTTAAGTAAAATGTGGATCTTCAGTAATTCATTCTGCCAAATGCTCCAGGTAAATGGTTCCACTGAAAGCACAGTACTGAATACCTGATGAGTTAAACTTTTCTTTACAAGTGCTAATGGGTTCGCACTCGCGTTCCCGAATTAACAGCTGCCTTGTTGATCAAGTGCGATAAGGAAAGTAATTGAGAAATATTAATTGTGATGGCTCCATGGAGAGGTGAACACAAGGGTGCAAAACAAACTGAAATGCAATAGTATTTACAGTTACAACAATCAAATCAGGCAAAACATGTATTTAAAATTCATGAATGTATTACATAATAATACACATACGGTATTTCAGTTCAACAGCAGTTGTTCTTAAAGTGGGGTTCAGGGACCCTCAGCGGGTTCAAAATGTACCCTTACATGTCTGTAACTCTGAGAATGCACAAATGGAACCAAACTGACTTTGTGCAAGGTTTGAGATAGCGGACCTCTGCTTTACACAGTATACAGTATGTATGGATTGCTCTAAGCTGACGGCTATTTCAACAGCGGTAAAATGTATATTATGTATCTCACTGATGTACACATATTATGTGTATGCACGCACGTCTGCGGCCGTAAGTTGTGTAATAGCATCAGGGGTGTCGCACCAAATTCTGGGCCCTGGGGACAAGGATTCACTGCGGGCCCCCCATGAGTGTTCTTCATATAGGGGGAGGGGCTTTAACCCATTTAGACTGGGAACGCATTATTTTGTGCTTTAACTATTGAAAAATAACAGATATACAAGCTCACAGCGCAGCACAGAGTGCCGCGCGGCGAGCTTGTAGATCTGCTATTGTTGAAAAAATCGTGACATTTGTGTAAGTCTGTTTCTATGTCAGTGGTGCTCAAACCTTTTCATGTGAAGGACACCCAAAATGGCCAAGGACCCCCATCTCAAAATATTTACTTCCAGGGACCCCCCTAGAAGCAAAATTTGAGTTACAAATGTTCGCTTAAAAAATACATATATTCAAAGATTTGCAAACATTTTCACGACTTTTCAAAAAATAGCAGATCTACAAGCTCACAGCGCAGCACTCGGTGCCGTGCTGTGAGCTTGTATGTCTGCTATTTTTCAATAGCTAAAGTATAAAAAAAAATAAGGCCCCTCCACCTTGGGCCCTAGTAACTCAATCCCAACGCCCCTGAATAGCATCACTTTGGGTTTGTCCTCCCACATGAGAACCTATCACGAATAACACTCATACACGGAAGGGCAGTGCAGCTGCAGCAGAGATACAGCAACAGTAATCTCACGCAGAGCGCTGCCAGAGGGGAAGCTTGCCTTTATGCACAATCTGTAGATCAGCGGGCCATGGGCCACTTGCTCCATTTGTGCTACACGTGTACCTGGAGTAGGGCTGGGCGATAGGACTTCAAATCTATATCATGATTATTAAAAAACCTTTGCCTCGATTAAAAAAGAGAAAATATCAGATCTACACGTTCACAACGCATGTTATAAACTTCTGCTCTCAATCTGCTAGCGTAATTTTTTGTGAGCTTGTAGATGTAGAGCTATTTCCACCATTTTTGCATGCCACCATTGTACAACAAAGTATTATACAGGGTTAAGTTTAACTAGGGTGTTTCTGAATGGAGGTCTGCCCCCACTAGGAAGACGCCTCAGGGCGACATGTGACCTCACCCTAAAGGGCGAGGTCGTGCCAATTCTTGGCCATCTGGCCAGTGATGTATATTTGACCAGTTACCCATATATGGAGATCCCTGCATGATAGTCAACAATGTGATGTCAGAACATGCCCATATATGGGCATTACCAAATATGGGCATTCCCAGATGCCCTTAATATTGATGACATCGGGACAGGGATCTCCATAGATGGGCATAAAACGGACCAGGACGTAATTAATTTGCATGTGTGACTCGTGATGACATCAGCGATCTCCATACAGTATATGGGTATAAAAGGGACATCAAGCCAGAGCGTGATGTCAGAGCAGCAAACCCATTCTGTTAAGAGTGTTTCCCCTGACATCACAGTGACATCAGAGCATGATGTCAGAGCGACAAACCCATAGAACGACAGACAAACCCATAGAACCACAGACAAACCCATAGAACCACAGACAAACTCATAGAACCACAGTGTCATGCTTAACGTACAGCCAGAGATATGTGGACAAGATGTGCCGGTTTTCATATTAAACTTAAAACGATTTAAACGATCATAAAACATAAGTTTTAAGTTTTTTGTTGATTCGATGTAAGAAAAAAAAAAGATCCTGACCTGGAGCCTTCAGCATACCGAATCTATCTATCAATCTATACATTCTGTTTGTGTTTGTGTTTGTGTGTGTGTGTGTGTGTGTGTGTGTGTGTGTGTGTGTGTGTGTGTGTGTGTGTGTGTGTGTGTGTGTGTGTGTGTGTGTGTGTGTGTGTGTGTGTGTGTGTGTGCACGCTCATGTGTATGTGTGTCTGTCTCTCTCGATTCCCAGACATGATGCCTGGGGTCAAAGGCATTTATATTCCCTCACGACTTGCATTGGTTCCAGAACGACATGCATGGCCCTGAATAGTCTAGTATATGAACACACACAATCTATATAGATTCAGTGTCAATGGCAACCGTTCCTCCTGTCTCCAGAGTGGATTTCAACAACATTATGCTCTGAGTCTGCACTGTGAAGTTTACTGCACAGTGAATCCACAGAGTTAGTATTCAACTCTTATTCACTCTGCAGACAATTCCACTAATTGGCTAATTGTGGACGTTGAAATGACAATCGGACTGCACAGAAACCGGGGGGCAAAAGTGCATAACGAGCCTGCACTGCACTGCACGCACGCGCGCACACACGCAAACATAAATTGAGATTGAGGCTTGTGCATGTTCAAGCATGTGATCATGGCTTATTCTTTAGTCGATATTTATTTTCTTTTTTTGTTGCAAAGACTTGCCTGACTTGCCTACACACCACCATAGCAATGTCATGTTGAGTGCAAGCTGACTTGTCCTGACTACTAAAGACCAAGACCAATCAAGTCAAACGTCGGGTGGCATAAAGTATCTGTGTAAATGCTGAGTACAAGCGGCACAGATGGCCAGATGATGACCGTGAGAGGCAATAACTCCATGCCGGCAGGTGGCAGTAGTTTGCAGATATCGTCTGTGTAAAAAGAAAACTGGAAGGTTTTCAGAAATACAGTACATTTTCACACTGCTCCTCTGAATCTCTCTCTCTCCCTCTCTCTCTCTCACACACACACACTCTCACACACACTCTCTCACACACACACACACACACACACACACACACACACACACACACACACACACACACACACACACACACACACACACACACACACACACACACACACACACACACACACACACACACACACACACACACACACACAAGGAGGACAGGTAATACTGCATAGCAATAAAGCACCAAAACCGAAGGAGATACATGTAAAAGTAGGTTTGTATGGGCTATTAACAGATATACAGTACTACAGATAGTTGTAGTCATAGTGCACTAATAATAAACCTGCACGTCTCTCTCTCTCTCTCTCTCTCTTTCTCTTTCTCCCTCCCATACACACACCCACACAGCCGTATAGAGCTATACCCCCCCACACACATCAATACCAGTGATGGGTGTACATACACACGGACATTCTACAACAGAAATCCGGTCACAGACACGTATCGGTGTGTTTTGCCATAAGGTAGAGTGAAGGTGTGCATGTTTTAATGGGCTAGCTATTATAATTGTAAGGGATATTTGAAGCGACCGTGTTAGTTTATGCAGGACAAGGGAGTCGTCCCGCCCAGCTGTAGTCAGCTGTCAGCTCTGTTCTCATTCCTCATGTCAATGTTGTTAAGCACTGTGATTTTGACTAATTGATTATATGTCAATTGCTATTGTTCTGCTATTGTATCCCTATGGGGGGTATTGTGTTCCCTGATTTTGCTTAGCATGCTCAAAAAGCATGCACAAAACTCAGGGAACATCTCAGAATGTGAGCCCATTAACGCCAAGATTAACTGTATTCCATTTATGCAATAATACATTCACAGATGTTTTCAGCTCTCTATGATAAGTAAGAACTGTGAGAGATTTCTGTAGAGGTAGTAGAAAGGGAGATTTTAGAGATTCTTCTTTCTTTTTGTCTTTTTTTTACCTTGGCATCCCATTATTAAAAGGCAAATTGTTAAAAGATATAGGACATTTTCCAAAATATCAGAGTATAACATGTGGACACAATTGTGAGCTTATAGATCTACTATTCTCGCTATTTGTTGCACGTGCGTACGACCCGAGGGTTGTGGAGTATGCAGTGCGGTTGAGAATGTACCAAGTGAACCGTCATCAGCATATTCTTACTTTATGGTACCTGTCACAGCGACTCAACAGATTTACTGGACTCACTGACCAGAAATAAAACTGTAACGTTTGACAAATTTGCTGAGCGGAGCAATAAAGCACCCAGTAGTAATGGTCATAGGAGAACAAGTAGTGTGTGTGTGTGTGTGTGTGTGTGTGTGTGTGTGTGTGTGTGTGTGTGTGTGCGCGCGTGCGTGCGTGCGTGCGTGCGTGCGTGTGTGTGTGTGTGCGTGTGTGTGGCGAAAGGAGCCTGCAGAGTGAGTTGAGTTGCATGCTTATTGCCCGGACTGGAGCTCTAGTTAACGGTGCTAATGTATTCCTGAACATCAAAGGCTCAAAGTTGAGAGCTTTAACGGGAGCTCGTCACTATTGATTTTGCACTAAGTGAAACTCCCCGTCGTTCATTAGATGGGAGAGCGCTCGGCCCATAATTTAGGCAGCCGCGGTGCGCTGCGGTCGTCCCATAAACAGTGGGGATCCTGGGTGGCAGGAGCTCGGGGAGATCCTTTGTTGTTTAGAGACCAAACAAAAGTCAACGAGTTTTTCCGTTTTCTACTTTGCATTCCCAGACTATAAGCCGTGGCTAATGAATACAACCCAAATGACTCAACTCCCAGAGGCGCCCTCTCAATTAATACACATTTTAATTGAGCACGGATGAAGGAGACCGGTTGGTGCCTAGCAATGACAAAAATCTTGTTTTCTGTTCTGTCAAGGAGAAACCATTTTTTTCTGCTTTGAATTTTTGAGTATTTGAGTCTGCCAAATTGTCTAAAAAGCCATAAATCACATTATCATCATTTTTGGGTTATCTTGGTTAAATTATCATTATTAATACATATGTGAAGTATTTATATTATGACATACTAGTACTTTAAAATAACATAAGATGCTTCATAGCTGAGTCGCAGGGCCAGTTTCTCGAATGTGCATGAACTGCTGGTCAATAATGCTCACATTGGACTTGGCGAGTATTAGACAAGGAAAAGTGTTAAACATCAGTATGTACAATCAATATCTCATTAGGGGGTCTTGTTTGGTTCATGTTTTGTCGCTTTGCATTCCCCACACACGCTTTATCAGCCCAGTTGATGGTAGCGTTCACTAGAGGAAAGCTCTATAGTGCGAGAGCAAGGTGTATAAGATACTACTGTACAAAATTGACACGCACTGATCCCTGCATGCTCTGTGCTCTCCCCCAGCCTGGAGTCCGTCATGCTGTGATATAATCTGCAAGTAAAAAAAAGCCACCTGAATTTCCAGCAATGCCATCATCCTGTTTAGCATACTTTTAGGAGCAGTTGAGGGTGGGGGCAGCAAGATAGCTAGCGGCAGCGCGTACATTGGAAGATAATGCTAGCTGAGCCGTGGGTGTAGGGGGGGCTGGAGGACTCTCCATGTCACTTTAGATAAGGAGAAGGAAATGTGACTTGTAGCTAAGGGAACGGTTCAGTGCCTGTCGCTGTCCCTTTTGCTTTGGCCACAGTAGACCACTTGAGCACATATAATATGGACCAGTAGACACAGACTATATACAATTCTCCTCTAACAATTAGCGCTGTGGAACTGAATGAAAAATGGTATTCCGCTGAGAAGTTATGGGGGACTGAAGGGGAGTCAGTGCCAAGGCTGAGCGGAACATCAAGGACGTTCATCACCCCGGCTACAAACTGTTCACACCAGGCACGTGCACACATAGACATCAAAGGGTGCTTGAGCCCCTGCCCTTTTATCCGTCTGTAAAAAGTGCCCTCTCTCCAGACCATGAATGCAGTTTTCACTATGGTGAAAGAAACGCAAATTGCCCTCTTTCCATGCCATAATATACCTGAAGGCAGCATTCAAGAGAATTTCCTTGTCCAAACTCTCCTGAACTTGAATGCAGCATCTTTTGTTGAAAGAATTTCCCTCTCTGTGTAGAAATCCATGTGTACCTACCGTACAACACATCTCCAATATTGACTTGATAATGCTTAGTTGGATGTGGTATCAAGCACCAAAAATAGCCGACCTCCAAGCTTACAACGCGTCGCAGCGCGGTGCGTTGTGAGCTCTCTAACATTCCCTGCTCTCTAACATTCTCTGCACGTCCCTGGTTCACAACGCTGCTGCTGCGGCTGTGACCAGGCAAGTGGTGCCGGGGCATCAGAAGCTGCTCCAACTGGGTCTTCTGAACACTTTTTTAGCAAGACACCAGTCATGTTGCCATACCTTAGCCATACATTAGCAACAGGCATGATGAATTTATTTTAAAGGAGTGGTGACACCGGCCGAAATTTAACATTATGGTACAGTAGGTCACGTGGTCTTTGTTGAAACGGTTTGGAAAGGGGGTGGAGCTCAAAGTATGCAGTACAATCAACAGCCTATTCTGCCGACACGCCCATACAGCTACTGTAGCTGTATGGGCGTGTCAGCAGCATAATTTGATTGGATAATTTAACATGGGGGTACATGACATCATTAAAAAAAAATGCTAATTTAATAGCCATAATTAGCTGTTTTGGCCGTGTCACGCCCCCTTTAAGTAAAGTACATTTTATTTTTTCCCCCCCGTAGGCAGCTGCCATACCTTGCCATACCCAATTGACACATCTGCATCAGACTGCTGAACAAGTGCTGAGCCCTGTTGTCATGTTGTATTGTGATGCAGTCCTTCAATCAGGAGTATCACTTACTAGAAGGCAGTGCTGTAAATTAACTAAGTATATTTAATTAAGCACTGTACTTAAGTACAATTTTGAGATACTTTACTTGAGTATTTCCAATTTCCAATACTTTTACTCCACTACATCTCGGATCCAAATATTGCACTTTTACTCCACTACATTTATTTGAAAACGTTAGTTACTAGTTACTTTGCAGATATATTCATTATAATATTAAAAATCACTTTAGCCATATGTGATACTAGGCTATTTGAAAATAGCCGATCTATAAGCTATGCAACGCATTATGAGCTTGTAGATATGCTATTTTCAAACATTTTGTACTTTTACTTTTGGTACTTTAAAACTCATACCCTGCCAAAAAATATGTTTCTATGATAAAAACGTCTTTAAAACGTCTTTTTCACTATGGACCTCCCTGCCAGACGTCTTCTGAACGTCTTTAAAAAAAATAAAATAAAAAAAAAAAAATTTTTTTTTTGAAAAAAAAAATGTTGAAAATTTTTTTTTTGGACCTCCAACAGTGTACTAGGCATGATCGCGATCGCGAAATTGCATGTTTAACCCCCATACCAACCCCATCTTTCAAACATGGCAGCCATGTTTGTTTACATTTGAAGAAAACATAAGGGCTCCTTTCTCCTGAATGCCTGAACGGATTTCCAAGCGGATTTTTTTGTTTGAAAGCTGTGAAAAGCATGCACATGCATAGTGCCTGATCTGTGCACGAATGTGTGCACCAGCGTGCACACTATTTTTTTAACCCTTTGTTGGCGAACCGGCAATATAAGAGGTCATCCCCACTTTAAATATGGCACCGACTGAGTTAAGTACATTCTAATGCCAATACTTTCATACTTTTACTTAAGTACAGTTTGAATTACGGACTTTTACTTGTAACAGAGTAGGCCTACTTCTACATTGCAGTATTGATACTTTTAGTTAAATAAACAAATTGAGTACTTTTTCCACCACTGCTAGAAGGCTCTGTTGTGGCACTAGCTCTATCAGTTATGTACAGTATATTATACCGTACAGTTCCTATCATACACAAGAGATGGTAACTCAATAACCACTGCAGGATTGCTACGCTCTTCGTAAATCATGCCACTTTAACTGTGTGTGCGTGCGTGCGTGCGTGTGTGCGTGCGTGCGTGCGTGCGTGCGTGCGCGTGTGTGTGCGCGTGTGTGTAATATGTTTCTTTTGCAAGGGAATTGATAAGGTGGTAACACAAATGGACATACAGTACCATTGTTTAAGTCAAGGACTAAAATATTTGTATTTGGCCGTGGACCACCATGAAAAAAAAATATTCCAAATGGCGAAAATAGCAGCTCCACATGCTCATCAGCTATTTTCAAATAATCTAAGTAATGGGGTTAAAGTGGTTCAAATGATTCTATATTAACTCATTTAGCTGGGGGGCCCCTGGAACCCCCCCAAGGACCCCTGGGGTTCCCCGGACCCCACGTTGAGAACCGCTGGTTTAAAGGATGGTTTCGGAAACACTGGAAGAGAGGGGGAGGTGATGTTACGTCTGATTACACTTCATTGGCGGTTCCATCTTCAAAGACTCCTCATTTGCAAAGGCTGCTTGGCTTTGCCCCGTGGCAAAGACATGGCCCAGGACGAACAGTGCCGTTATCTGTGTTACATGTATGTAAAGAATCATATCTACTTTAATTACCACTGCTTAAATCCAGAGCGATTACCCACCCCTTTCATTATTCAATTTAGCGTGTGTGATCCCATCACGGGCTTTCAATTGCAACCACTGTGATAATCTCCCCAGAAGGCAGTCTGTTCCTTGGTGTAAAAGCTAAATACCGCATTTGAAAGGATTTGGTTCTCATGACTCTGAGATAATGAGAGTTAAAGTATGTTCATTAGCCAACATGTCTGATGAAACTGATATTATGTTAATTGCAGGTGTGGAAGCCCCCGCCGTCATCCCAAGTCTTTTTCTGCTGTTGTTTTGGAGTAATTGCATCACATTTAACATCGAAACACCGGTACATACTCTGCCTGTCGGCCTGGGTAATCAGCGGAGAGGGTTTTCAGGGGATTGATAGGCTGTTTTTAGCTGGTGCCATTGTAGAAAAAAGTACTCAAATGTTTTAGCAAAACTATCAATACTGCTATACTCTGTTACAAGTAAAAGACTAAATTTAGTAAGTTTACTTTAGTAAAAGTGAAAATGTATCGGTGCCAAAAAAAAACGTTGACAAGTTTTCAAATGTATAAAATGTATAAAAATCCTTTGTAGATCGGCTATTTTCAAATGGCCGAAATGTATAGGGTTGAAGTGGGTAATGTATGTTTTGTAATAATAATCAAAATCAACAAAGTAACTAGTAACTTTTAGTTTTCAAATAGTTTTGGTGGAGGAAAAGTATAATATTTGTCTCTGAGATGTAGCGGAGTAGAAGTAAAAGTACATTGGAAATACCTCAACTGTACTTAGGTACAGTACTTGAGTAAATTAATGTACTAGTTAGTTTACACCACAGCATTTAACATTGAAACACTGGTGCATTCTGCCTGTCGCCCTGGAAGGGGATCGATATGGCTGCTCTAGCTGGTGCCTTGTTTGAAGGATGGGACGTACAAAGGCAGTGATGTTGCTTCACTTTGTGGGGTTGGGGGGGAGAGGGTCAGAAGTCAGAGGTCTTCATTTTTGTATTATTTTTTAGATATTTTGGGGGATTTTTCTGCCTTTATTGATAGGTGTACAGTAGGCTGACAGGAAACGGGGAGAGAGATGGGGGGTTGACACGCAGCAAAAGTCGTCAGGATCGGGACTCGAACCTGCGACGCTGAAAGGGCTGGACTACCAGCCTAGGTGCCTGGACCACTACCCTGTGGCCCAGAGTGGTCTTCATTTTACCCTTTAAAACCGGGAAAACATCTGTGTCATTTTATACTTTGGCTATTTAAAAATAGCAGATCAAGAAGCTCATAGTGCATCACTTCGTACCACGCTATGAGCTTGTAGATTCCTTTTTTATTTATAGGCCTACATATATATAAGAAATCTAAAAAAATATCTAAAGATAACCCTGCTTCTCGATTATTTGATTAACCGACATGAGCAAGGTTAATCGGTGAGAGGTTCTAACAGTTTGGGTTAATTGCCCAGCACTATGAACCACCGTGTTTCTAAACATTTACATTTAAAGACCCTGAGGAGCCCATAGCTGCTAAACTCAAACTCCACTTCCCTACTCCACAACTTTTCCTCACATCTGGAGGGGATTTGTCGACTTGAGGCCGATTCTACAAATGTCTTCTGGAAAACGTATGTTTCTACATCAGTGGATCTCAAAATATTTTGTTCCAAGGAGCCCCATATCGCCCAGCCTAGAGGCTCAGTTAATGCACAGACTGCTAGTGAGCCTGAGGACCACTCACAACCACACAGTTCTGATCCGTGTCTCTCACTCTGCCCTTGGTTTCCTGACTTTCTACTCTCTGCAGTCTGAAATAAAGCATCAAAATGCACTAAAATGACACAAGTGATCGTGAAAAGGTTCACGTTAAGGCCCCAACATCGCACCTCTGACATTCACAGCATCTGTTATTTAAATTGCGGTACCCATGCAAGCACACGTGCACTCTCCCAATAGTATCTGCGAACACTGTGCACATTCTATAATGCTGAGCACATCCTCTGGTGGACTCCCATCATCGGGGGAATGTATTCATGTTCAATAAAAGCTATTCATCAACTTAAACCTGCCTGTAAGTCCTAACAAAATTTGAACAGCCTGGGAAGAAGTGTAAGTGACTCCAAGGCAACCGCAGTTAAGCAGAGAGGAGGGGAACGGAATGGGAGGACAGGCTTTTTGTGTGCATATGTGCAGATCGAGTGCACGTGCACGCTGGTGTGTGTGTGTGTGTGTGTGTGTGTGTGTGTGTGTGTGTGTGTGTGTGTGTGTGTGTGCGCGTGTGCGTGTGCGTCCACATGTCCAGGCTGATCAAGGCTTGGCTGTAGCCCAGTAATTGTAAACAGCATTACAGGTGAGTTGTCTTTGGCAGGCTGTGCACATTGATTATCGATTTCCTGGCGACACTGATGTGAGATGGAGGGGGGGGGGGGGGGGGGGGGGGGGGGCGTGAGAGAGAGAGAAACAAGGCGCAGGAGAGAGAGAGAGACAGAGAGAGAGCGAAGAACATAACAGAGAGTAGGAGGACGAGAAGAAGCAAGCAGATGGAGAAAGCCAGATGAAAGGAGGAGGGCGATGATGGCGGCTCCAAGGAGGCGAAGAAGAACAACAACAACAAAAGAGAGAAACAACGAAAGGGTCCTGCAGGAGAAGAGAAAAGTCAATGAAGCAGACAGGAGGGAATGAGAGATTAAGAAATAGAGCGCAAGTGCAAGAAACCTGTGAAAACACAGAGAAAGGAGAGAGGGCAGAGAGAAAGAGAAGACAAAGAGTGGGGCGGGTGGGTGGGGGATTAAACCATCTGGGCCTAGAATTACTTAATGCTTTAGCTATTGAAAAATAGCAGATATACAAGCTCACAGCGCGGCACCGAGTGCCGCGCTGCGAGCTTGTAGATCTGCTATTTTTGTGTGTACATTTTTCAATATATATTTTTCAAAGCAAACTTTTGTTAACTCAAATCTCTGCTTCTGGGGGGTCCCTGGAACAACATATTTTGAGATGGGGGGGGGGGGGTCCGCAGCCAGATAAATGTAATTTTGGGGGCCCCTGACATGAAAAAGTTTGAGAACCACTGATTTAGAGGAAGGATTTAGAATTCGGGTCAAGGATCGGGTCAAAGATATTCAAAGACTTGCACACATTTTCACGATTTTTCTGAGCTTGTATATCTGCTATTTTTCAATAGTTAAAGCATGCAATAATGCTTAAAATGGTTCAAATCTAACGCGACTCGTTCCAGGTTTTTGGGGATTAAAAAAACAACAAAGAAAGGGTAAGAGCGGGGAGGGTTGACTCTGGAGAGAGAGTGCAGTGTCTACTGCTCAGTGGACCGTGACGCTGCGGCTCTGCACCTCAGTCACACCCTGATGTTCTCAGGTAAACAGGCAGGCAGACCCGAACCCCAGAGGACCACACAGGAGGAGGCGGCTGTGGTGGAAAGTAACCTAAGTACATTTACTTAAAAGGATCCCTGGCTAATATGACAAATATGCCTTAATACATTATAATTGTCCTCTATAACTAGTTACAATGTAAAATTAAAAACACCTTAAATATTTTATTTCTTCTAGAAATAGTTAATCTTTCACTCAATAGGGGAAATGGCCTGTCGGCAAGTTGATGATGTCATAAATGTCATATATCAATGTCAATATCCCTATGGAATTTATGGCATGCATGTGCAAAAAAACACATTTGAAATATTGATTTGATGGTCATATTAACCATAGGAAGTATTACATTTGTTTTTATTTGCACATGCATGCCATAAATTCCATAGGGATAGATCACGCTTGACATTTATGACATCATCAACTTGCGACAGGCATTTCCCCTATTGAGTGAAAGATTAGCTATTTTAGAAGAAATAAAATAAATAAGGTGTTTTTAATTTTACATTGTAGTTATAGAGGACAATTATAATGTATTAAGGCATATTTGTCATATTAGCCAGGGATCCCTTTAAAGATGGGGGGACAGACACGCAACAAAGTTTAACATTATGCTACAGTAGCTCACGTGGTTTTTCTCCAAACAGTCTGAAAAGGGTGCGGGACCGTATCATTTGGTAGTGAGTGTGTACTTTGTCCGTTGTACGGTGCGGCACAACCTAATGCTAATGTTGTTAGCTTGTAGCACGACTATTTTCGAGAGCTATTGTGTGTGTGTGTGTGTGTGTGTGTGTGTGTGTGTGTGTGTGTGTGTGTGTGTGTGTGTGTGTGTGTGTGTGTGTGACGTGTGTGTGTGTGACGTGTGTGCGTGCGTGCGTGAGTGCCACAACCTCCACCCCTCATTTCTCACATGGCCCTCTTCTAGCGCCACCATGAGGCCGATTCTTGCAAAACACATTTTTGGACAATGCTCCTACAGATTTTGCCCTAAAATCACGCCAAGCGGTACACACTATCTCTAAAGTCATGTCATCAACATAGATCTGTCCCATTTCCCATAGTCCCTCCTGATTGGCTACCATTGCCTTCTAAAGTTTGTATATGCGACCTGGCGGTCGCTTATCTCCCGATACTGGTATTGATGACATCAGGGATCTCCATATTATATGGGCATGGGACAAGGACGGAATATGATGTCACAATGTGATGTCATAGGTCAGCTATAGACATTGAGGCATTATCCGGCCTCTGACAGGTGTTACTGATGTTACTGACAAGATGTGATGGTTTTCATAATTAACTGCGACCTACGGTCGCAATCAACCCTTTACATGAGAATGAGAGTTTGGAAACCACTGAATTACAGTATGTTATTAATAACTTTAGCAGATAACAATAGCCATGTCAGTATAAGCCACCTCATATAATCACTCAAGTGCCATACAAACACACAACACTTATCTCAATAAACATTTAAATATAGTTTGTTTCACAGTAAAAAAAATGCTCCAGAGCCTATATACTACAGCATGTACAAATAGCAACTTCCTCTACTTTCTATTATTCATACAGTCACCTTTTCAGCAGCTATGGAGAACTTGAAGAAAGTCATTTCCACATAACTATCTTTTAAAAAAGCAATTAATATCACCTCGATACGGACTAGTTTGTAACTATGTCAAGGTATACATAATGCGCTGTACTACCTTTAAGCAAACATCAAACAAGACAGCCCTCTGGTGTAATAATTAGTCATAACATCATCAGAGACTTGACCTTGACACATTTGGCTACAGAAGCCGGCCAGAGAGGTAGTCCCCGCTCTCCCTCTTACCCTCCCTCCCTCCCTCTCTCCCTCTCTCCCTCCCTCTCTCTCTCTCTCTCTCTCTCTCTCTCTCTGCCCACTACTAATAGACAATATGCACCCTTCCTTGTATTGCAGACAAATGGGAAATCAGAAGCATCAATTATGCCGGTAAACAAGTTTGGTCATGTAGAACATTCAATTATACATTAAACATTAATAGGGGAGGCTTATTTCACACATCCATTAGGTTGTGTTAAACACGGATACTCAATCTCATTAATGGAGCTTGAGTGACTTGTCATTTTTTACCCCGGGAATTTAATCAGGGAATAACAATGCTGCGATTGGGTGGCAATTTGTAACAGAGAATCCAGCTTCTCTCTCTCTCTCTCTCTCTCTCTCTCTCTCTCTCTCTCTCTCTCTCTCTCTCTGCAAATCAAAAGGTACATGGTTGTGTGATGGACAAAAGAGTAGCAGTCGATAATCCCTCTGAGGTTTGCAAGGATGAACAATTCAGAAAAGTCAGAGCAAGAAAAAAAAAAGAATAGAGAGATTTTTGTCTTAAACCCTACACCAATACTTCATTGACCGGACACCCCAGGAGTCCAAAGGGCCCCCTCCTTGTTTCCCTCTACACCACATCTCTTTGCAGAAAATAGCATATCCGTAATGTGTCAGGATACTGAGTGTGTGTGTATTGTGTGAGCTTGTAGATCTGCTATTATGGCTGAATGTTCACCCTAGAATAGGGATGCTACGGTTCATGCGGTTAGGCCACAAATGATGCTCTAAATTGCATTCTGAGGATTGACCAATGCGGGATCAATGCCAGAGGACAGTTGGGGTTGGCAAAGGAGCAAAGGTGAGCGAGACAATAGAGAGCCCATGCTACGTCCTCCCAGTGGCAGGTGTGCCAAGCAGTGGGAGGAATTATGGCATAAGGATTACATTTGGGAAGAAAATGTGGTTACTCTAAATTTTGAAGTAGAAAATTGAACAAGAACTAAAGGAGAAACAAGCCACAGAGAGAGTAAAGTAGATCTTTAAAGTGAGTGCTGGATGGGCTGTGGTAACTGGCTCCAATTCCCTATGAACAGCCCTAGATCGTAAAAGGCCACAGAACTAACTGTGCAGTGCGGTTCAAAGGACTTGAAGGCCCAGCAGTCATTAACCAGCGGTAGCATATAGTGGTCTACAGCAGCCGTTTGCTTTGGATCTACATATTAAACCATTAAAGTACCATACCAGCCCTGACAAAAAAAGGATAGTCATTTTGTACCTATATTAAAACAAAATGTGGACACCAGAGAGTTAACATTGAGATGACTTTGATATCAATTATTTGGTATAGCTCCTTCAATATGACCAAGTTGTAAGCTACATTTTACAGTATGTATGACAAGTTAGTCCATGGTAGCCATAATTTCTAGTCATTTATCATCACAGATTATTGTAGTGATGCAGATGAGAGCCAGTCAACTCTGTGCTACTATACTGTATATCATGCACTTATGTTGAGATAAGCGTACATAATTCACTCTGGGAACTTAAACGTGATGAGTGGAGGGCATATTAAACCTGAAACTATAAGATACAAATGGGGGTCGGAATTATCACTGCTGTCACAGGAGAATAAAAAACGAAAACCTGCTGATAAAGTTCTTCCACGGGTAACGCAACAGATGTTGAGCATATAAATCTAAAGCCGACATGCAGATGACAGCCTTATAAATTTAACTAGGCAACGCGGCTGAGGCCAAACTAAAACGCAGGCTTAATGCGACTGAAGACACATATTGCAGATTCTATCTTGGAAAGTAAATGGTGGATGTTTTTGTTGAGTCAAGGCCACACAATAATGTACTTCTCTTAGCAACGTTATTGGAATTTTCCTTTCTTTTTTTTCCTTCTTCCCCTTGAGCATTGTGGCAATGCCACTAACAGTCACAATAGCTTAATATAGTAAAATTATCTTTTCCATTTCCTTTTGAATATTCCAGAGCCTTTTTAATATTCATGGGAATTATTTACTCAGTTATTGCACCACCACACACAACTTCACCCTCTTAAAACCCAATGCATAAATCTGAATAAAACAAAAAGACAACATAAGCATAGCATCAGGAAAGTGTTGAAAAGCAAAATACAAAAAGTGGTACTGCACAAATAGAGATTTCAGAAAGCCACCCCGATTTGGCTGTTTTGCCTGTTTAGGCCATGTATACCTGCAACTATTTGCCTACCATACAACAAGAAAGCAAGCCGATGAAATATCTAGGTGTTAATATTTAAAATAATAACTAGAAAGTGCGGTTGCACTGACGCGAGTCGCCAGGAATCCACCGTAACAAAAGCACGGATGACCGCGGTTATAATTTGTCTTTACAGGGTGAAAGAAAAGACGAATCGCCGTCCGTTCCCAGGAGTAATTTGATTACAATTGGACGGTGGTGCATTCATGGAGCCTCGAAAATAAGCTAAAAACACTGAAAAAATCTGACAGAATCGACTGAATTAATTAATTATATACCCGGCAGTAGACGTGTTATTAAATGTAATCTTAATTATTATCTTAAACATGAAAGAGGCTGACTGATGGCCCTGCATGGGGCATACATTTGTTTGGTGTTATGAAAGGTCACAGATGGGACTGTGGCATGAGATAAAACAGGAAATGGAGAGAGGAGGACCGAGTGAGTTCAAGGCCTGGCTTGTCAGCGAGCCAACGTGGACAGATCACACCGCTCAGGCAGGTCTGGGCACGACTCCAAGGCACTGAGAGGGGTGATGGGTTCCTCACTCTCATGCTCGCGCGAGCGAGCACAGGCACCACCTGCCTCAGGGGCGTCACAATGGGGGGAAAGTGGGACTGAGTTACTGGGGCCCAAGGTGGAGGGGCCTTATTATTTTATTTTATACTTTAGCTATTGAAAAATAGCAGATATACAAGCTCACAGCGCGGCGCCGAGTGTCACGCTGCAAGCTTGTAGATCTGCTATTTTTGAAAATGTGTGCAAATCTTTGAATATATGTATTTTTTAAGCAAACATTTGTAACTAAAATTTTGATTCTGGGGGGTCCCTGGAACTAAATATTTTGAGATGGGGGTCCGTGGCCAAATATACATAATTTTGGGGGTTCCTTCACATGAAAATATTTGAGAACCATTGACATAGAAACATATGTTTTTCAAAAAACCTTAGAAGGATTTGAAATATTCTAGATTTTCAATCATTCAATCATTTTTCAAAAATAGCATATCTACAAGCTCGCAGCGCGGCACTCGGTGCCGCGCTGTGAGCTTGTATATCTGCTATTTTTCAATAGTTAAAGCAGAAAATAATGCTAATAAATCGGTTCCCAGTCTAGTTTGAATCCTTGTACCCAGGGCCCAGAATTTGGTGTGACACCCCTGCCTGCCTGCCCATCCCTGTGACACGGAGCTGCAGCAATAGAGAGAGATTTGAACACAGGTTTATAGCATTGCAAAAAACAAATGACATCTTGTTGTGACATTTGTTTGTTTTGTTTTCACTTCGTGGCTCTGCGAGAGGCAAGAGGTCTGTCTGCAAAATGGACATGTCCGTCTGTTCGTATAGGGGATAATCTTGCAAACTGCTGGACCGATCAGCAACACATTCCTTGGCGCGTGCTGCCAGCGGGCCAAGGGAATATCTCCACACATTTCTTCTCACATATGATTTATATTTTCTTGAACTATTTGAACCACATAAACCCTGTACTATAGACTGGATTTCCAAGGGTTCTATTAGGTCCCTATCTATTTTTTGTTTTGCCAAAAACAGCCTAACTACTGTACGCGTCGCATTGTAACACCGATGCGATGCCAACACAACGCAACACGCCGTTTACAGCTAGCAGTGTTAGCCCCAGATTAGGGATGCTCGGGGCAAAAGCAGTTGGATCGGGCTGAGACTTTGCCCAAACAAAGTCATGGATGACTGCTATCACGGACTGGCCACACCAGGTCCGAGATGGGAGCCACACATGGGAGCCACGCTGTTGTTAAGACTCCCGTCTTGTTAGAATAAACTTAAAACGGTATTTCATGACACCAGACGGAAAACCAGCAGGTAGCTGTTTGAGAATTGCATGTACCCCTATTTTCCTATTTTGCCTTATAGTCCAGTGCGCCTTATATATGGATCATTCATTGACATTGACATTCCCTTTAGCACAGCTCCATCTGTTGGATGCATAACGCAACGGTAGCGTCTATTATGTGCGCCTTATAGTCAGGTGCGCCTTATATATGAAAACAGTTTGAAAATAGACCATTCATTGACAGTGCGCCTTATAGTCAGGTGCGCCTTATAGTCCAGAAAATACTGTACATTGAAGAAATCAAATATAAATATGCTGATCTCTGCTATGACAACATCTTCGAAACATCCGTCAAAAGTGATGGCAAATGAACTAGATGCACACAGTATGCGCACAGCACAACACAAGTTAAGTTCCTGCAGCAAACTTTTTTTTGATGCAAGGATGTCGAGCAATCCTCCTCGATCTGATTCTGGGGGGGGAAGCATATGGCTTAACTGAAATCTTAGAGCTGAGGTGATGCTGCTGGTGGCAGGAGAATTTACACTCTCTCAGAAAGTGCAAAAAAAAGTGCAAAAATCAACACCTTGGAGGAGGCATAAAAAAAAGAACGCTCCTCCAGTCCTCTCGCTCCTCTTGCCACGACGGCGGCAGCAACAACAACAAGGGACTTGGATGTGCAAAGAGGCTGGAGACTGGCGCCATCTCAAACGGAAAGGTTGTTAATTAGTGTTCATCGCACCTTCAGGTGGAGCGATTCACAACAAGCACATTCTAAATTTAAAGTTGTTGCTGTTGCCGTGCTCGGGGATGTGTTGGGAAAGTGGGAGAAGGAAAAAATGTTGCTGGTATTTTGGGTCATGCATATGGATACTGTACATACTGTATGATGTATGTGTGTATCGTAGAATGAAAAAAGCAGATACTGTAGATGAATGGGAACACCCTCTATAGCAGTGGATCTCAAACTTTGTTTGTGCCAACGCCAAGGACGCCAAAATGTATATGAATTTGGGCACAGACCCCCCATCTGAAAGTGTTTGTGCCAACTAAGGACCCCCAGGAGATAACATTTGTTTTGAAGCAGAGGTTGAGCTTGTACTGTATCCAATGTATAAATGTATAAACGTGCCATGTTATGAGCTTGTAGTTTTCTTTAAAGATATATATATTTTGTCTGTTTCTGATTTGATAGATAACAGTAGACTGACAGGAAGTGGGAAGAGAGAGAAGGGGAGTGACACGCAGCAAAGGTCGTCGGGATCGGGAGTTGAACCCGCGACATGCTGGATACCTATGCTAGCCATCCAGGCTCGATAAAAAAGGGCTTATGTATCAGTCAGAGCCTCTGCCTGATGAGTAAAAGCCTATATCATGGGAGAATTCCCCTTTAGGCTAGTGGATAAGATGTCGGCTTGAAGACCAGGGTTTGGTACCAGGGAATGTTATTACACTTAATTGGTTGATGTATTACTTGAAACTATAAGGTTTGCAGTGGAGTAAAAAGTAGAATATTTGCCACTGAGGTCTAGTATAAGTATAAAGTATTGAAAAAATGGAATAACTTGAGTAAAGTAAAATTGCCTAAAGATTTTACTCAAGTAAAGTACTTATCAGAGTACAGAATGCCTCTACCACCCCGAGCTCAGGTATAATTTTCCACGCATTGAATTCTGGGATAGGGGTCCGGAGATCAGCGCACAAAGACCTTTTGTCACATTTAATTAAAGTTATTGTTCTCCAACAGCAGCGCTTCATGATCCGCTTCAAGGTTCGGCCAGGAACAAAAGGAACATGATAGAATTGTTGATGTATTGAACTAAACTGAAATGTTAAAATGAACAGCCCAAATGAGAGCTCATTATGTGGAGTATGTTTTAATTTATTTTCTTATTTTTCTTTCATTCAAGTATTAATTAAGTAGACCAATTCGAAGCATAATTTGTTTTCAAAGGGGCTTTGAGCTGAGAAATGGGTGAAAATCCAAAATGTTAAAGCCAGCGTATTCAGTTTGCAATTCTGGGAAATTGCAAGTGTGGTTACACTGACGCAAGTAATCCACTGGGAAATGAATTCCGTCTTACCATTATATTATGATATTGTGATATCAAGTGAAGCATGACCAATCCTGTCTGATTGAACATTATATTGTCCACGATATCTGGCCTTACTACCCAGATAACCTCGGTTATCAAAAAACAGGTTTACTTTGGCTGGCATAAAAGTTCACAGATCTTGAACAATAGTGTGTTCCCTATATAGCAACCACTAATAAAGAAATATAACATTTGATCTTGACTGGTTTGGGATCCGGTTCTTGCCAGTGCCCTTCTGATTTGGACACTGTGTGTGTATGTTCATCACTGCCATTGTGTCTGCGCTTTGAAACAAGGGGCCATTTTCTATCATTTCTTGCTATTTAATGTTTAAGTTCTCAACGACAGGGGTATGTGTCAGATGGAGGAAGGGGCTAACAGAGGAAGTATAACTTAATTATGAGACGTGAAGTATCTTCCTGCTGCTTCCTTGTGACTGCCTGTGTCCGCTAACAGCATTAAGGCACCGAACCGTGGTACCTGGATTGAGAGCCATGGCCCCCTCCAGTAACAGCTGGCTCCTGTCTGAGGCACCACATTGCTTGATGTCATGGATCTGACGCTAATCGAGTATGGGCATCTGTGGGCAGTCCAGCCATCAGATAGTGTCCCACCCCCCACCACTTCCATCTCCTACTGTAGCTCACTGCTCTGACTGATCAAAGCTGGCTCTCCCCCTCAAGAGCTGTGCTCTTTGTTGTCATTCTAGTAAATACAGTACGTGAAGGTAGGCAGGGAGTCTTTTGGAAGGACACCTGCCACCCACGGTTCGGTTGGATCTGCTTACTCATGTGTTAACAACAACCTGCCAGCGAGCGATTCTCACATTTTCATTTCAAGGACCTCCAGTGTCTGACAGTGTGTACAAACGGAACTCTGTTTGTACACTGTCAGAGTTAAGGTGTTAGGGAAGTTTGAGCTCTAAACTCAAGGCTTACTATAGGACTGAAAACAGGTGTGAGAGGCCAGCACGAATGTCCATAAACAAAAAGAAGGGGCTTGTGCACTAAAGGATGAAAACGGAATGCAAATAATTGTCTTTAAATTAAAGAATTGACCTGGTGAAAATAGTGTGACACAGAGAGTGGACGTTTAGGTCCTCAGCGTTGATGATGGCTTAAGGACCGAAACATCCACTCACTGTGTCACTTTATTTTCACCAGGTAAAGTAAAGACTATGTTTTGCATCTAAAGAGCCTCCGTTATCATCCTTCTGTGTGCGATGATCCCCTACCATGTCAGAGTTTGGGACCCCCTGGAACCCACTAAAGGACCCCTGGGAGTCTGCAGACCACTCCCCTAAATAGACCCATGTGCTCTATTTCAAGGGGCACGTGCATGCATACAAACCTATGAGCCTCGACACATAAGAACCTATACCCAAATCACATTTCCCATAGGATCTTATGCTTTGAACTTGGAACTTCTGAAGCACAAACTTACCATAAGCACAGTTAATGCACTGCTGACTCGAGAAAGAAAGAGCCTTGCTCAGGGCTACCTCAAGAAATATTGCTCGAGAACATCGATACTGATTGGCATAAGTTCAAAGTAATCACAGTTTATTTCATCGACCGGCTCCAATCTTGTCAAACGGGATCTATTCACAGTGTGCCCAGAGTCCGGAGAGGTATTCTGCTGTGGTGTCATGTGGATTTCTACCCTTTGGCCTATCCAGAGTTTTCTCTCTCTCTCTCTCTCTTTTCTGGCTGTACGGTCCCTGGCATAGACATAGATCAACACTGCCAATGGTGTGTGCTGCACAGGCTTGTGTGAGCACAATCCTGACTGTCCCTCACATACCCTGGGGCTTTGTGAAAAATGAGACCACGGAGAATGAGATAATACGATTGTGGAGTGTGTGACAGCGTGTGTGTGTGTGTGTGTGTGTGTGTGTGTGTGTGTGTGTGTGTGTGTGTGTGTGTGTGTGTGTGTGTGTGTGCATGTGTGCGTGCGTGCGTGCGTGCGTGCATGTGTGTGGGTCCAATGTGCGAGTGTGCGTTTCTGTGCATGCATAACATAATTGTGTCTTCCCATGTGTAAAAACAATCAATCAGTTCCTTAATATGGTGTCATTATGAGTAAATAAAAATTCTGCAGTGATCGATAGGGCATTGACTGTCATATTACGCCAGTGCATAATGAATAATCCTTTTAAATTAATTTCATTCCCAATTTCTTCTGGATATTAACTTGCTTGAGTGTCCAACAAGATGGGCAGATTCTCAATATTTTGTGTTTCTAAAATGTAAATTAGCTTACTGTTCATGCCTGCGTTAGCTCTGTCAGAGGGCCTGATAAGCCTCGAATGTCTGCTAATGGATGGCCTCTCTGGTTCATCTTGTGTGTCTTTCATAAATCCCAGGCTGGCTGAAGCCCACTTTCATTAAAAAAAAGTGCCAGAAATGAATCAAGTAAGGAGAGAGAAAGTATAGGAGTCCGAGGACAGCCTGTCACAATTATTACATAATCGTCTAATCGCAATTATTTGACATAATCGCGTTTATTTTTCATAATCGTTTCCATGTTGAAAAATGTTCATATATTCTTTTTAAAAGTCAACGCATTGTGAGCTTGTAGATCAGCTATTTCCACTATCAATGCTCTTTTTTAAGTATAAAGTTATACATTTTTACATACAAGTCAGTAATTTCTTTGTATATTTAGGCTATGTGTCATATCTACCATGTGCAACTTCAAAGCCTAAAAGCCAAACAGAAATGTAATTGTCAACGACAAAAACACAATTAAATCGTTAATCGCAATTATATGAGTGACAATTAATCGTCATGTAAAATGTCATAATCGTGACAGTCCTAAGGAAAGTAACAAAGTACATTTACTTGAGTACTCTTTTTATACTTGTAAATTTCAATCCACTTCAGTACATTTCAAAGACAACTATACTTTTGACTCCACTATGTTTCTAGGAAGGGGAAAAGTACATAATGCAAGGACAACGTTATTGAACTGAGTTGAATGTGCATGGAAGACTTATAACAACTGAAACTCCAGCATTCTTATTGCGGGGAAGGCTTTCACGCAACACGACGTGAGCTTGTCAATCGGCTATTTTCAGCGAAAGTCTTCCCCACCATAACAGAAAACAGAAAATACACGATTACCAGACCGGTGACCGTTGTGCAGAACAGTCACCATTGATGTCCAGTTGTGCAATACTCGTTGTATCTGTCTGTCTGTCTGTCTGTCTGTCTGTCTGTCTGTCTGTCTGGCTCTCTTTTATGCCCAAATATGGTGTTCTGTGTCCAGGCCAGTCTGTGATGTCATCTCCAAATTTGGGCACTGTAGTGATGTCAGTCAGTGATGTGAGTCAGAGATGTCAGTTGGGCATTGTTTCCGTCTGTCTGTCTGGCTCTCTTGTATGCCCATATACGGTGTTCCCTGTCCAGGACAGTCTGTGATGTCATCTCCAAATTTGGGCTGTGTAGTGATGTCAGTCAGTGATGTCAGTTGGGCATTGTTTCAGCATGCGGCTGTTACCATGGTGGCGACACTGTTTAGTATCAGTGATGTCAGCATGCAGACGGTCAGGCGGCGGACGGACAGACAAACATTCTGTAAATTAATAGTTAGAGACGAAATTGACAACACACCTGAACATGATGTTTCAGAGTATTAAAGAGCTGGAGAGACCCCTATTACTGAACAAACACTCTATAGCAATGATTACTAGCACGTCTAGCAGAATATAGAGCTTTAAACTTTTAACAAAGAACTTCGTTTCAACCAACAACAAAATGTATCGCTTAAAAAACTGCATGGCAGGCCACCACTGGGGCTTTAAGCATTATCCTGGGGCTAGGATTTATGTAGTCTCCTGGCTGTCTGCGTCTCTTCTTTCTATCTCTTCACTAAGACATCAAACATTTACAGAGGAGGATCCTCTACACTGATTCCAATCACGTCTTCAATTGTGTGTGTTTTTTATATATATATATATATAATTGGAACTGTGTGGTGTTGTTTTGTGTGATATAATTGGAACAGAATTTCTATATTATAAAATAATTATGTTTGGCCATTGCATATACTCACTTTAATGTGTGCATCAATCATTTACAAGCAGGCACGTGCACACATAGACATCAAAGGGGGCTTGAGCCCCTGCCCTTTTACCTGTCTGTAAAGTGCCCTCTCCAGACCATGAATGCAGTTTTTACTATAGTGAAAGAAATCCAAATGCCCCCTTCCCATGCCATACCAGAAGGCAGCATTCAAGAGAATTGCCTTGTCCAAACTCTCCTGAACTTGAATGCAGCATCTTATGTTGAAAGAACTGCCCTCTCTGTGTAGAAATTCACGTTGTATGCCACATTGCCTTTTTTTATGCTTAGTTTAGTGTGGTATCAAGTACTGAAATTAGCCGACCTCTGCGACGCGTTATGAGCTTGGAGGTCTGTTATATTCAATATTTTCGCCAAAGTGCCCTTTTAGATATTTCAGCCCCTGCCTCTCTAACATTCTCTGCACGTCCCTGGTTACAAGTATGATTCTCGTTCCCTTCGTTCCCCTGAAGATGACCTTGTCAGGTCGACAAGGTCATCGACGGGTTTCTCAGTAAATAAATCCTGTTCATCGTAGTGTGTGTCGTAGAGTGTGCATGCAGCCTTTTTCTTTACCTTCATATACTTACTTACCGAGATCATCAGCACCTCACTAATATTGGTGTGCACCCCCAGTACTTTGTTTTGACAAGTACTATTCTCAACAGAAAAGTAGTTTCAAAACTCATTTGCCAAAATATACCAGGCTAGCCATGAGTTCTCCTATGACTCTTGACACACACACGCACCCACACACACACGCACGCATCATTTTAATGATTAATTATCAGTGGCATCGTAGCATCATGCATCATTGTTGAATGCATGATTACATGTCACTTATTTCCACATGTTCATTAGGCCTGTACACATGATTTTGTGATAATCCACCTGCCATTTAAGTACTCGCTATGACAACACGATCATTTAAGGCAGTGGGTTTCAGCCTTTTTCATATCAGGGTTCATTATTGTTTTGGGTGAAACCCAAAACCAATAACTAGGGTCGGACGTCGCTTTGGCAGTCACGTGGGCAGGGTACAGTGGATACATTTCCCCTGATGAGGACACGCGGGCTGCCTCCATGTATTCTATATAGTGCGCCGGCCGCTCAGCCGTCCAACATGTGGAATCGAGTGCTCCTCCTTTTTAGTCGCTCCAAGTAGCCCCCCTCTTTTGGTTTGGGAAGGGCGATATCTGTGTCGGAAGGTATTTGGCCGGGCGGAGCCAGCCTGTCTGCATGTATTTTAGCGTATTTCAGTGCTCTCGTCATAGCATATATGTGTAAACGAGCACCACTGCCTCACTAGCCCTCTCTCGGTGTTCCTCGGCAAAAGTCGCGCTCCCTCGTTTTGTGCCGGCCGCCATTGACTCCTATTCTATACTGAAACATAAAAACGGCTTTATCTCGAAATAAGGTGCAAATAACGCAGAGGAGGCCGAGATCAGCTTGTCTTCACGGCGACACTATGCCGTGATGGTCGGCCCCGGTTAGGATTTTAGTTTTCGCGACCGTTTGTAAACAAACAGATCTCCTTCCTGGATCGTCAGTGTACACCCACGTGCACACGCACGGAGCTTCCGGGGCTCTTCAAAATAAAGCGTAAGTGAATGGTGGCGTCCTGAGTGTTAAAGCAGGTGAAAATAATAATAAACAAATAATAGTTGGACATTTTTGGATTTAAGCTCACAAAAAAACGGTGAGTGGTTTAAACATGCTGAAGTTAACATTTCCCATTTGGCAATGCGTCATGGTGTGTTGCAATACAGTGGATTAATGTTTTAAATATACATTTTAGGCAGATTACCCCCCCGGACCCCCCTGCGGCTTAACACTTTAAGAAAACAACAAGCACCCAAAACGCTCTATCAAAGAATTTGATTCTAGTTTATTCTGCATTTGAGCCATGGACCACCATTTGATGAGATTTAGCCTCTCAGACCCCAAAATGTAGAATATTTTGTTATCGTTGGTTGGATACGATTTTCTCCACAATTCCATGCTGTATTGATGTGTTGCCATAGGAGAGATGACAGGAAAACGTTGACCAAAATAAATACAAACTCAACATTCTCTAATTGTGTAGACTTCTTGTAAATTAAACAATACAGATGTTAAACAATAAAGATCTATAAGGGCCCATTTGGTTACCGACTCTTATTTAGCTGGGGACCACCTAAAACCCCCTCAAGGACCAGTGGTGGTCCCTGGACCACTGGTTGAAAACCACCGATTTAAGGCAACTGGGTGATGCAGGGAAAGTACCTGCCCAGTCCACCACTGTGAGACTGCGGTTCAGTTCCTCCACCTTGCCTCAGGCTTGGCTGGGAACTCCGACTAACACAATTAGCCATGTTTGCGGGAGGGAATAACCAGTGACTCCTACAGGTTCCTACGGAACTACAATCATAATCAGCCTTCGTTGTCCCACTGTGATTCAGTTTCACAGTCTGTTCAAGAACAAACAAATAAGAACAATAAACGACATGTAGACAATACACAGAATTCTCCCCAGAGTACACAACCGACATGTATATCACTAGGAACTAGGAAGGATAGCATGCTACGCCTTTCATCTCTCTGTCAGATGAAAGTAAGTGGCTGGCGTCTCCATGTGTTTTGTTCCTCACCCTCCCCAGACCAACAGTAGGGGCTGGCAGTGACAGCGACTAAACAAATACAATGGTGGAGTTTAATGGCAACGACTAAATTGGGCAGAAAATGAAAAAGAACAAACAGTTGATGAAAAGGACAAGACAATCATTTTACACCCTAGTCGAAACTCTCCAAATTCTCACCAAATCTCGGACTATTAGCTATAGCCTCCATTTCACACTCTTTCCAAGAGGCCGATAATGATGTGTTTGAAAATCCCTCTGGCTTTATTACAAAGTACTATTCCTTCAAGAGCGAAAGAGAAAGAGAGAGGGAGTGTGTGTGTGTGTGTGTGTGTGTGTGTGTGTGCGTGTGTGCGTGTGTGCGTGCGTGCGTGCGTGCGAGAGAGAAAGAAAGTGATCTATGCCTATCTGTCTATGCCTGGTATAGACAGATGGAAAGGGAGTTAGACTTCACTAGACTGTTCCGAGTCCGACAGGCAGCTAATCTCTATTGTACTTTACCTGCAGCACAGAGTGAGAGGTTCTTTGTACTGAATAAGTTCTTTCTTATTTCTCATTAGGTCTTAAGAACCAGAGATGTGAGAGGAATTAGAGAGACTCAATGAAAGCAGCGCCTCTCTTAATAATGTTGCTGTTCCGATTTAACAGGACTGTATTTGGTTAATACAATCACAATTCATGCCAACCCCTTCCGAGCCTCCGTGAATGGTCTCCTTCTAGATTACCTGTTCCAGCCCAGTCATTTAAATTGTTCATTCGCAGATGACATAACTATCACGAGAGGGGCGAGAGCTTTTCATCATCCTTACAGAGACCCACCGAGTATTTCTCCAAGATTATGTTAGCCTGCCAAGTAACACATTGTGCATTCATCAAATTATTCATTTCAACAATTTAGAGGCAAGACAATGTGAATTTTTACACCATCATTACGGGGTCCAAGGAACATATTGTGCATGTCTCAAATGATTCAATTGAAGGCAACTTTTTGTGTGTCGATTACTGTTGGTGCAATCGTTCAACACTGGGAGGATGAGATCATCTGTTGTTATGGCATACTGTATGTTATGAAACATCACCAATGAGGAATACATATGTACAGTGAATGAGACAAACAGGCAACTGGATGCAAGACACATCAAACTGGCAAGGAAACAAAAATGCCTCGCAACAGACTAATGAATACAATAGCAGTTATCAAAAAAGCTAATGCCAGAAAAGAAAAAGCAATGCATGGTGAGTTGTTTTGGGAAGGAAATCTGGAGGGAGGAATACAGCAGCGTGCAAGAGATTATTCATTGTCGTTAGCTATGCTGTGTCAGCTTGTTATCCGTGCATAGTATCTTGATAGTTCCCTCCCTCCCACAGAACTTCAAGTGAGACGATTACCAGCCCAGATACATTTCACTAGTCAGAGTGAAGGTGTAGGAAGAGAAGGGAATGATAAATCAATGCAATGCCGCGGAGTGACACACAATAACAGGATCACCGCACCTCACAAAACACTCAAAACAGGCCTCAGCACAGGGGCGTCATTTGGGATTCCTAGCCTTCGCATTCAACCACAAATTCAGTTCCTTTATGCTGTTCTCCATTCTCCACCTTTTTTTTTCTTTCTTTTTTTTTTGGGCACATTAATCTGATTTTAGATTGGCTCTGAGTGCCCATCTAGAAATCTGTTTTCTTGTCTGCAACCTATATTCATTAGCCACTTTCAACCTAGCGTCTCTAGTCCCTTTTTTTTGCCATCCTCAGCCCCCCCCCCCCCCCCCCCCCCATAACGCCTCTGCAGATATCAATAATATATTTGGTGATTTGATTCCATTCCCTATTGTGCATTTGAACCCTAGTGTCCCAATTCTGGGAAGAACATTCTACAAAAATAGCAAATCTGCAAGCTCACAATGCGTCGCGTTGTGCCTCGCTTGAGCTTGTAGGTTCTTCACCACAGATGTTAAGCATTATAATTTAGACAGTTGTGTACTGTATATATACCGTATATACTATAACTGGTAGTATCAATGTTAATTAGTTAGCATATTGTTTAGACCACTGGCGCCTGGATAATGGAACCAAGGAAGCAATGGCTCCCCCACATCTGCTGGTCGGGGGAGCCCGACTGGATGGCTCAGGTGGAGGAGGAATTGGGATAGCAGGAATGGAGAAATGGGTGAGTTAATATGAACAGAACTGACTGCCTGGAGTTAGCATAACATATCCAATGTGAAGCCCCAAAGACACCCGAAAATGACTTAATAAAGGAAACCCGTTTTAGTCGACTTTATACCCGGAAATACCCATTTTAGCCTACTTCATAACCGCAAATAACCGTTTTTTCACGGCGCCGAAATATTTCTTAAATTTGTGCTCCCCCTAGTGGGGACAGAGTTAGGCGTCGGTGGTTTAGATGGGTGCTACAGTAGTTTCATGCTTTACCCTGGTATATAGTTTCTGCACTGTTAAGTTTGTATTTTCTATATTGCTTATTGCAGTGGTGTCAAGTAACTAAGTACATTTAAATAGCCGATCTACAAGCTTACAGTGTGTCACGATGCGACAAGTTGTGTGTGAGCGTGTGGATCTGCTATTTTCCAAAGATTTGCATACTTGAAACGCTTACTCGTAAGAGAGTATTTCTACTTGAAATGGGACATGACGAGTACTTTTAATTTTGGCACTTTAAATACATTTTGATACCAACCTTAGTACTTTTACTCAAGTAAATGTTTAATTCCGGATGTTTACTTGTCACAGAGTATTTCTACATTGCGGTATTGATACTTTTACGTAAGTAAAACATTTGAATACTTTTTCCACCGCTGGCTTATTGTAAGTTGCTCTGGATAAGAACGTCTGCAAAGATCTGAATTATAGATCAGCAATTTTCAGCAAAGCATACAGAAGATGTAACAATGAATCCTTGAACCTTGTGCTATTTAGAACAGGGGTCTTCAACAGGGCGACCGGGACCCCTAGGGGGTCCTCAGAGTTACTACAGGGAGTCCTCCAAATCTTCCAATCCTTTTTATATTAACAACTTGAACCCTAGTGTCCATATTCTGAGAACTGTAGCCAAAAATAGCAGATCTACAAGCTCACAACGGCTCGCGCTGCGAGGTGTTGTGAGCGAGCTTGTAGATCGGCTATTTTTGACAAAGAGGTTTGGTGTAGAGGGGGAAAAGAGCAGAATAAGTACAGAGTAAAAGGTCAAGTTTATTATGTAATGACGGCTCAAGTGATGACTGTGCTGTCAAACGATGAAACTATATGGAATCTCTGAAAGGTTGTGGGGGTCCCTGCTTCATCTCTCTCTCAACTAAGGGGTCCTTGGCCTGAAAACGTTGAAGACCCCTGATTTAGAGTAGAATGAAAACAGGAGGGGGGGCTGGCATAGAGCCCTGCGGGACTCCATTCTACTAAGTATATATGATTTAAGTGGTTTAACCTTGAACCAATAGTTGCGGCTGTGTTTCCCCATCCTAAATGGCACCCTATGGCCCCTGTTCTCTGCTTACACTAAAGGGCAGGCCATTAGCAGCCCCCCCTCCCCCGCCCCCCTGGTCACTGTGTGTAGCCTGTAGGCCCCAAGCACAGCAGGGCTGGGTTCGGTAACCGCCGTACCGCCGTATCGCGGTATACCGCGGCCTACCGCGGTGTCAGGGTCCTTACCGCGGTCAAAAAAGACAAAAAATAGGCTATTTTTATTGAGAACGAGCGAGTTTTAAAACGGGGGAGAAGCGAGGACCGCATGCGCTTCATGCCGCTCTGCTCTGGGCCGCGCACCACATGTTTGGAACAATTGGAAGCTTGGCCCGTCACAGTCTCCGACAGAGAGTGAGACACAGTAGACACTGGAGCAGTGCAGTAGCCTCGTAGCCTCAGTAGCGTTAAACTTTCTCCATAATCCACACGACACAACTCACACAAGTATGTTTATACATACCTCGTGGCCGTTTCTTTTTTATTCATACGCGCGGAGCGCGAGGACTAAAACCGAAAATGAAACCAGCGCTAGTGAGTACTTTTACAGTATAGCGCGTGTGCCCGTCGTTGTTCGACTACAACCTTTTCTGTCAAGTCTGGTAACTAAAACCTGTTTACTATGTTTATGTCACCTCTCAATCAATGCGATTTGAGACGTGAGTTTGCATAATCACAGACCGTACACAATCACTATACCCGTCTCATCTGGTTTGTTCACATACAGCGTGCAGTGTCTGAAGCCCCAGTAGCCTACCAGTGGCGTCAGTTCAGAAAAAGCTAAGGTATGGCAACATGACAGACACCAGTCATGTTGCCATACCTTAGCAACAGGCACGATGAAAGTACATTTTATTATTTCCCCCTGTAGCCTAGGTATGGCAGGTGCCATACCCAATTGACGCCTCTGTAGCCTACGTTACTATAGTAACCCGACACCGCAAAGATCTACAAGCTCAGAACGCGTTGCGAACGCGACGCGTTGTGAGCTTGTACCGTGGAGAGACGAATTTTGGGCAGATGATAGGAATATTTTGTCTTATCGCCGAACCTTAATTAATAGATACGGGGGTGCGGTAATTACCGCAATACCGGCGGTAAATGGGAGGACGGTAACCGCGATAACAAAATGTTGATACCGAGCCACCCCTACACAACACCACTACAGCCATTTCCCTTTTTGACCTGCCGGAATGTCACAGTTCATTTGGAGCAGAGATCAGCTATTTTCACTGTACTGTACATTTTGAACACTTTCAACTTTTACTCACGTACATTTTGAATTCCAGACTTTTACTTGTAACTGAGTGTTACTACATTGCAGTATTGATACTTTTACTAAACATTTGAGTACTTTTTCCACCACTGGTCACAGTTCATTTGAAGCAGGCATCTAAGTTTGTGTCCTTACTCGTTAGCTAGGGATGGCGGCTGGATCTTCTCCTTTACTTATGGACCTGGATCCCCAGCTATGGCCACTTGGAAAGCCACAAAAGACCAATTACCACACTTTGGTGTCAGTCTGGAAATGGACTTTTGTATCATAAAGGGACACGGTCTTGTCTTGTGGGCCTATTAAGGGGCAACTTCCAACCCTTTAACCTGAAGCCTTCGTTCTGTTGTGAGCAGGACGGGTGGAAATCATAACATAACTCTTCCCATTTTGACTTGCTCTCAAAGGTGCCAGCCTACGCAAAATGTGTCCAAAAGAAGTACAGTTTTAGGCTAGGAGATATTTCCTAGACACACAGCACTTTGGGACGTGTTATGTAAGATGATCACAATTGCCTAACAATTAGTGTTGCCCGATCACGTGATCGGATCGGCCGCCGATATGGTCATTTTTATAAGATCGGAGATCTTTTTTTTTTTTTTTTTTTTTCAAAAAAATATTTTCTGGGAGTAGTGAAAGTAAGGTGAATGCGATATGAAACGTAAGCTTACCATAATCACAGTAATCCTTAATCATTTTTCAATCATATTCAAGGGCTTTTGGAGAAATGAGACAGACACGGAGCCCTGCAGAGGGGAGGTGATTGTGTCAGACTCTGTGTCCAGCTGGCAGCTGATGCCAATAAGTAGTAATTGCCCCTTGTTAATGGATCAAAGGAAGGCAATTATGTTTCTCTGCACTGTCAACTAGCTGCTACAGATGCATACTTTTCAAGCAGACTGGTTAATTGGTTCTTAACTTATTTTGTTTCAACTTTAAAAATGGCCAATGTTTTACCAGTTTTGATATAGTTTGTTGATTATTTTTGATGCTGTAATGGTCTATTTTATTTTATTTTAACAGGTTTTAAAAGTCCTTAAATCGTGACTTCACTGCCAAATGTCAAAGGCCACACCAAAGGTCTGCTGCACAATGCTTGAGAAACACTGCACTAGTAGGCCTATATCACTATACACTACTCATAAGCTTTGTTTTTAATTTGTTGATTCGGTGCTGCACTAAGTGATAGAATGAATAGATTTTTTTTTCTTAATGCCTTGCCAAAAGATCGGATCAGGAAAGATCGGGATCGAATCGGAAGCAATAATATTTGATCGGTATCGGATCGGGAGCAAAAAAAACGTGATCGGGGCATCCCTACTAACAATTGAATGATACGATTCGAGTTACAAATTGATGAAGTTGCCCTTTGAAGAGCCATGCTTTTCTACCACAGATGTAGACTAGAGCATTGGTTTTCATCGTGGGGTCCGGGGACCCCCAGACAGAGTGTAGAAATGGAACGAAGGAGTAAGGGTCCATTGTAAATGATCACTGAGGATTTTGCTCTGTAGATTGGGGTCCCAATGATATTAAATAAAATTAAATAAAATACAAATCATAATATGAAATGGGAGTCCCCGAAATTAAAAAGGGGTTGAGAATAACTGCTGTATGACATGAAATGGCCTGGTGAATAAAACCGAGCAGAGGAAGTTTGTGTCCTCTCCAGACCTGATTAGAATAAGTATTTAATGGCTGCTGCACGCTCCCATCGCAGGATTTAGCACGGTGGATGCAGGAATCTTCATTTCTTTGGGCAGTAAAAGCTTCAGTCTGAATGATGATGATGGCAGTGCATGTATCAAAATGAGTCCAAAAGCACGCCTGAACATCAGGGACTTCTTCAATTCGAGATTTTCTAAAAGTTATAGCCTTCGTGGTGAAGTGCTTTCTTGTTCAATGGGCCAAAATATAACTTTCTTATTTTGTGATTGTACAACATTATTTCTGTGCCTTTTCGTGGTCTCTCTCTTTCTCAATTCCTTTTTTTTTTAATCTGTGGCTGCACACTTCAGCAGCTCGCATCAAACAGGTTCTTCACAGCCACTTTTAGAAAACAAAAGATAAAATGCGTGTGGGGATCAAATGTGATACAGTTTAAATGCATATTGTCACTGTAAAGTCTAACTAATGATATCTATTACATCAAAGGGTTTCTGGGTTCGGGTGGACACAATACTGCACAGAGTAGACTGTAGGGCTGGGCGGTGCGACTTCAAACCACAATAATGGAAAAATATATACTATATTGTCACTGTCGGGTGGAAACTTTTATGTCCATAACCTTAATTTCTTTATTATTATTTTAAAAATGATTTAAACTAGTGAAAATAGCCCATCAGTGTGCTGGTAGATCTGCTATTTTCACAAGTTTTGGGTCTTATATGATGAGACAAGGCTTTAATTTACAAAAAAAAAACGTAGAAACTTGGAGATACAAGGTTTCTGCCCGACAGTGACGATATAGTAAAAATAGCAAGCTCACGGCGATGCGACACATGTTGGCTAATTTCAAAAATGAGTAGGGCCTATGTCACCGTTGTACAACAAAGTACATTACAGGGTTTTGTGGTTAATTGCGACCGTCAGGTCGCAGTTACTATCAAAACCTCCACCGGCTGTCAGTCTGTCCGTCACACTTTCCCCCTACTGATATCTCCGCCACCGTTGCCCCAATCCATGCCAAACTTTGCACACACACACTCCTTGGCTGCCAAACCACAACCTCCACCCCTCATTTCTCACATGGCCCTCTTCTAGCGCCACCATGGGGCCGATTCTTGCAAGACACATTTTTGGACACTGCTCCTATAGATGTTTCCCTAAAATCACGCAAAGTGTTACACAGTATCTCTACAGTCATCTCATCAAAATGCATCCGTCTCATCTAGTGCAACCATCTGGCGATTTTTGAAAAACACATTTTTGGACACTGCTCCTACAGATTTTGCCCTAAAATCACATAAAGCAGTACACAGTATCGCTAAAGTCATAAACATGGATCTGTCCCATTTCCCATATTCCCTCCTGATTGGCTACCATTGCCTTCTAAAGTTTGTGTATGCGACCTGACGGTCGCTTATCTCCCGATTTAGGGAGTCTTACTAATTGATTTTGTGATTATAAAAACAGAAAATCATGATATTGGATTAACATGTTGATGCAGCCGGTGTCATGGACATCCATGAAACACTGTGCTGCTCCACTGGGGATGAGCAGCACCAGAGTGGCAGATGGACGTGACCACATGACAACCTCTAACGTTCCACCTTCAGTGATTCAAGGTTGCGTGGATGCTTTCCAGGGTTCTTCGTCATGCTCAAATACTCTGCCAGAACCCAGACAGGCTGCTGTCCCAGAGGAGGCTGTGTGACTACAACTGACATCCCCACAGATTCAAACCCTGACAGAAGCATGTGTATCTGTCATGTTGTATCTGTCAATATCTTTAAAAAATATTGAGCGTATGTACTGTAGCAGAGCTTCATCTCATCCTTGGAGTAACATTGCCAACCCTAACCTCAAACGAGATCCCAAGGAGCCCTTACTGGTACTATTAAAGTTGTGGATTTAGGTCATAATTGCGACCGTCAGGTCACAGTTACTATGAAAAGCTCCACCGGCTGTCAGTCTGTCTGTCACGTCACATCACGTCACATCACGTCACGTCACGTCACGTCACGTCACGTCACGTCACGTCACGTCACGTCACGTCACGTCACGTCACGTCACACTTTTGCCCGAGTCATATCTCTGCCACCATTGGCCCTATCAATGCCAAACTTTGCACACACACTCCTTGGATGGCAAGTCACAACCTCCACCCCTCACATGGCCCTCTTCTAGCGCCACCGTAAGGCTGATCTTTGCAAAACAAATTTTTGGACACTGCTCCTACAGATTTTGGCCTAAAATCGCACAAAGCGGTACTCTCTAACATGGATCTGTCCCATTTCCCATATTCCCTCCTGATTGGCTACGATTGCCTTCTAAAGTTTGTGTATGCGACCTGACGGTCAATTATCTCCCGATTAGGGAGTCTTACTGGTAATAATGAAATTCCGTCTGTCACGCTGTCGGTCCGTCTGTCACGCAACGTCACACTTTTGTCCCTACTCTTATCTCCAGCATCGTTGCCCCTATCCATGCACACACTCATTGGCTGGCAAACCACAACCTCCACCCCTCATTTCTCACATGGTCCTCTTCTAGCGCAACACATGTTTGGTGCTGCTCCTACAGATTTTGCCCAAAAATCACACAAAGCGGTACACAGTATCTCTAAAGTCATGTCATCAAAATGGATCTGACCTGACGGTCGCTTATCTCCCGATTAGGGAGTCTTACTGGTAATAATGATATTTCTTTCTTCTTATTTTTCTCTCTATGTCTTTTCCTGTTATTTTTGTTTTGTAGCATATTTGTACTGACACTAACACCTTTTTTGTGTTTGACATTTCAGCGGCCAGCCGGCGTGTGCCGAAGGACTGGGTCACTGTAATGGGCTAGTAGTACAGTACATCCCACACGCTAGTTGAGCTCCTTAGCCTGGATGGACGGCGGGTCTGAGGTTATGAATAAAAAGTTATAATAACATAGTTGTTGACAGATTACACACGAACATGCACACATGCATGCACACGCCATAGCTGAATGGTTCGAGCAGGGGTCTTCAACGTTTTCAGGCCAAGGACCCCTTAGTTGAGAGAGAGATGAATCAGGGACCCCCACAACCTGTTCATAGATTCCATAGAGTTTCATCGTTTGACAGCAGGATCATCTGTGTATTTTGGATTCATGACAACTTGTGTTTTCAGATATTTAACCACTTGAACCGTCAATACATAATAAACTGCTCTTTTTTTCCCCTTTACACTAAAGCTCTTTGCCAAAAACAGCCGATCTACAAGCTCACAACGCCTCGCAGAGCTTGTAGATCTGCTTTTTTTTGGCAAAAGTTCTCAGAATAAGGACACTAGGAGAAAAAAGGAGAACCAAGTTTATATCACACAAAGATTTGGAGGGCCCCCTGTAGTAACTCTGAGGACCCCCTAGGGGTCCCGGACCCCCTGTTGAAGACCCCTGGGTTAGAGAGCCCACATGGGAAGGGAAAGGTCCCAGGTTCGATTCCAGGCCTCAGCAATGTGTTTGAAGTGACTAAACTGAGCAAGACACTTAACCCCTAACGCCTCCCCCAGCGCTCCCACTAACGGCTGCTCACTGCTCCTAGGATGGGTGAAATGCAGAGGACAAACTTCATGTGCTAATATACAGTGACAAAAAGACACCCCAAGGAGTTGGGACCAAATTACACACCCACACACACTCGTGCGCGCGGACACAACAAGCTCTACCTCGGCTAAAAACCCTAAAATCACTGCTGCCATTCTCAATCCAAGCAGACTGCTATTTCATTCCACTCAACTATACTGAACAGAGCTTATTAAGACCGTTCTTTCGACCGCCTTTGGTTGGCTGATGGCTGAGCCCTCGGCCTACAGATGCAATGAGAACGTTATATTTCCGAGCCGACTAATTAACACACATTAGAGATATTTCGGTGAAGGGTCAACAATAGAAAGTGAGGGCTAGAGGGACCATGAGTGGACCATGACGTGAACCTCAAAAAACTGTGCTGAGGAGAATAAGCAGAATGGCTGTGAGAATAACACCGAAATCATGCGAGGGGTGATAATGCCTTAAAGCAGGGGTCTTCAACAGGGGGTCCGAGACCCATAGGGGGTCCTCAGAGTTACTACAGGGGGTTCTCCAAATCTTTGTGTGATAGAACCTTTTTTCTCCTTTTTATATTGACCACTTGAACCCCTATAGCGTCCATTTTCGGGAAAGAGATTTGGTGTAGAGGGGAAAAAAGAGCACACTAAGTACAGAGTGAAAGTTTACTCACCCCATGGAGACTTAAATTATATATATTTTTTTATCTTTCTCGCATTCCTAAGCCAATCATTTGAGGAGACTCTTTGTGTCTCCATAGGGAACAAAGTAGGCTCTTTGTGTCTCCATAGAGATCCACTGCTGGTCATCAAATGATTGGCTATAGGAATGGGATAAAACCATTGGGCCGGTGGGGCCGTTGCCAGGGGCCCTTGGCTCTTAGGGGCCCTTGGGGGAACTGGTCCTCGTGGTCATTGACAATTTACTCAAATTAAATGTATACAGCAAATGTGTGGGCCCCTCCTCTGTTGTCTACAGGTGCTTTCTTGACCCACAGACGATCATCATGGGTTAAAATCCGAGCTGGGTAGTGCGCGTCGGGAGGGAGGGGCGGTTATGGTGGAGGGTGGGGGGCCCCTAAAAAATTATCGGCCAGGGGCCCTCGCGGGGGTTAATCCGTCCATGGATAAAACCAAAAGAATATCAATGAACTCAAGTCTCCATGGCGTGAGTAATCAATAGAAAAAAAAAATATTTTTTTTGACAAACTATCCCTTTAGGCTTTGATGAAAAAGAAAGAGTCTAAACTTGGAATGGAATGTAGTCAGTGAAAGGAAAGAACATTGTTCAGCAGTGTTCTCAGGGGGCTCAGTGTCAACTATCTTGATGAGTACATTTCTTTTTCTTTTGTTTAAACCAACAACAGCCGATCAGATCAGCTTCATGCCAGGCACTGCACTCCCTCAAGTCCCCGACGATACATGTTCCAATTCTGAAGCCGATCTGTCTGGCAGTTCTCAAGATGCGTGAAGAACAGTTAAGACTCACACGCAACACAGAGATTTCACACATTTATGGTTTATAGTATAAAACCAGTAAGACTCCCTAATCGGGAGATAAGCGACCGTCACGTCGCATACACAAACTTTAGAAGTCAATCGTAGCCAATCAGGAGGAAATATGGGAAATGGGTTGATGACATGACTTTAGAGATACTGTGTACCACAATAAATTACAGATTCCACAAACACACTTCTTGATTATTCAATGAATCAAAGAAGTACTCAATAGAATAATCACTAGGAAAATAACTAGTTGTTGCTGCCCTACTGATAATATTTCACCATATTTTCCATCTACTAATTGCAGCAATAAACAACAACAACAGCAATACACCCTCTAACTTCATAAATAAAGCATGGCTACATAAAAACACAGTTTTTGGAAACACATAAATTGAATCAAACAAGCGTGCCACAGCTCAAAGTTGGTGCCTGGTGCTTTCACTCTCCCATCTCTGACTGTCCTATGAAGTGCAGATCTGAGGCCTGGCTCCAGGAAACACTGATGGAAGAGTTGAGGGGGAGAGAAAAGACCTTAATATGCCTTCCACCATATGCTGTTAGCTACTGATGGATGCAGCTCTCCCGGGGCGCGGGAACAACTTATCGCATTTGCCGGTGACACTGCCGCTGCTGATAAAGTTAAAGATGAGCCATCTGTTACCAAACAGCAACCGCACTCGCAGGAGATAAGCGAGTCTGGAAGGTATGGCGTATATATACATCCATCCACGGGTGTCGCACGAACTCCTGGGCCCTGGGTACAAGGATTCACTGCAGGCACCCCATGAATGTTCTTCATAAGGGGAACTTGGAATGCGTTATCACACATTATTTTGTGCTTTAACTATTGAAAAATAGCAGATATTTGTCTTTGAATATTTCAAATCCTACTAAGGTTATTTTTTTTTAACTATGTTTCTATATGTCCGTGATGCTCAATCTTTTTCATGTGAAGGACCCCCAAAAATTATATGTATTTGGCCACGGACCCCCATCTCAAAACATTTAGTTCCAGGGACCTCCCCCCCAGAAGCAAAATTTGAGTTACAAATGTTCGCTTAAATAGCTACGGTATAAAATAATTAAGGCCCCTCCACCTTGGACCCTAGAAACTCAGTCCCACTCCCCCCCCCCCCCCCCCCCCCTTGTGACGCCCCTGCACGGCGTATATACATCTCTGGGAGAGTGCGCGTATATGCGTCTGCTTGTGCGCGTGGGCATCCAGGTGTCCGCGTGCCGGCATTACGTCTGTTCTACCGCAAAAGGCAAAGGGGTCGCTATCAGGTTACCAGTGAAATGTTTCAGAAAATGCTACAGCATCTGTACTGTATGTATTTAGCGTGAACGCTTTATCCATTCTGATGTGCTGCCATCTGCCACGGGGAACGGGTATCACTAAAATGCTGCACCGCGGACCGTCAAAAATGAATCAATCAAGGAGTGACAGCTTCAGGTAACACGATGCGCTTTAATAAGTTTACCAATGAGCAGTTTACTTGAGCTGTCTCTGTGGTTGCCACGCGAATGCTCGGTGAGTCTGTCACTCAAGTCTAATTACTGCTGGATGCCAACCCGCCATCAGTCACATTTCTTTAAACAACGTACCTAGAAAGTACTGTAGTTGGTCTCATGAGCAACAACAACAACAATACAAACAGCTTTCTTTCCCAGCATTTTTTGAGAAACTTGTCATTAGCAAAAAAATGGTCCTCGCAATCCACAGCATGCAGCCAAAAACAAGGCAACTCTAATAGCCGGCCCCTGCCACTGTGAAGGGCTGCAACAATTCTGTACTGGTATAGGGTGGCACTCGGTTGCCATGGTATCCATTCAAGCATTGCACAAATTCAAATCTCTGCTGACGTATACGTAAATATTCTGGGTGACAGTCTCGGCATGCATTTTTCTCTCTCTGGGAGAGAGCTGTGTCTTCCGGAGTGACAGCGCACGCCGTCGCCGAAAGAGCACTGCATTAATAGGGACCACCTCCATTTGGAGGATCGGGAACAAGATACCATTCTAATTATGCATTTAGTGGAGACTTTCTTCAACCAAGCGTGATAAACGTGGAGGCATTGGATGGTCTTTGTGTGTGCGTGCATGCGTGCGTGCGTGGCTGCGTGCGTGGCTGCGTGCGTGCGTGCGTGCGTGCGTGCGTGCGTGTGTGCGTTAATAGTGATCAGCACAGGCCTTGCCCTGTGTGAGACATAAATGAAGATATAAATGAAGCCACTTCATAATAAAACAATACACCACCCGGTATTACACCGTGTGCAGTCCCAGAGCTGGCATCTCCTATTCTTTGACCATATGCAGAGCTACTTTTAGACTTCAGCAGTATAACACAGCGCTTGCTTTAGCCGAGCAGCCGGCACTCGCTCTTCTATTCCTCCCAGTGTTGTACCACTGATCAAGTACGGCTTGGCTCCCGTCTGTGAGGAAGCTTGCCAGACATTATACAATAATAACTGGTGCACAGATTGTCTAAAAGAACAGAGGTCCCATTTCCACCGTCGGCGGAACAAAAGACGAACTCGCTGTGCTCGTTCTCTGTCGTTCTGTTCCCCTCCGTCTTCATCAGCTCTGAGGCCCTCGCACCTCACAAAGAATAATGAACCAGTTGTCATTCCTTGCCTATAGCTACGTATTGAAGTGCATTATGACAAAATAAAATAAAAAGAACCAAGGGCATACAGGCTTCTGAACACTGGACAGATATTCTGATCCACATAATATTCTGAAAAAGCGAGCTGCAGGGATCAGCAGTGCAGCACTCGTTATCCCATGACAGGGGAAAGACACAAGCTCCAGCAGCACCAATAATTAACAGGATAGATAAGAGAGGCTTTTGCAGATGGAGAGCTGATGGAAATCTGGGGAAAGCACACAGGCAGGCCTGTCCAATCAAGGACAGTAAAACTTATGATCTTTATCAATGTCCACTTTCCCGGTCCTCGGAATGGAATGCCGACATTAGCACAATTTAGAGTTGACAAAATGAAAGAAAAGCCCCAAAGATAGATTCAGCCCTGCAGCTCAAAGCGATAGGATCCGCGACACTCATCCAGTATCGTCAATGAAATCTTTCCGAGCAAATAGCCGGGGCTATCGTCTGCCCTTTCCGGCAAAACCAATGGCTTTCATGTAACATCAGTGTTGACCTTGAGACGAGCCAGAGAGGTGTCGCGCGGCTTTGGTACGTCGTCGATTTCACTCCACCAAAGAATGCTGGCCGTTTGCTAACATGGTGGATGTGAACCTCCACTGGCCCGTTCCCCCCACAGACGCCTGGTGTGAAGTTTGACAGATCTCTCCCTCTCCAGCAAGGCTCAGAGTGAAAGTCCATCTGGCGGTTTCCCGTGGGTACTTATTATTCCCGGCTAGCCAGGGGTTTTTCTGCTCACGAGCAGTGAGCCAGCACGGGCTTCTCGAACAGAACAGGGCGCTCTGACCAGAACATGCTCACAGATGCTCTGCCTGGTAGCTAAATACTGCTGGTGCGTTGGCATGGCACTGAGTTTTCAATTATACAATCAGGAAGCATTCTTCCAATAAACTCACGCACAAAAAAAAAAAAGAAATAACACTAGGGTATGAAAAGTCAAAACGTGCCATGGTGAATGTCAGCGCTAATTTATGAAGGGCCCATGCCAAATTCTTTGGAGGCACTGCATACACAATTTTACACTTGAAACTAAAACAAAAAAAGAACTGCCGGTATACCACATTGAACTGTCGGTTTCCTCCTTTGCCCGTTTCATGTCACCTTCCTTCAGATATGATTGATTTGGCCTGCATAAACAAGCTGCTGACAGCTGTTAGAAGTGTGAAGAGCTCCCGCTGTCTTGGTATGAGGCCTGCTCTGGCTGATTCAGTAATGTGTCTGATGCCCGGCTTCAAATACATCCATGCAGACAAAGCAACAAAATAAAAATGATGCGGGCTGATTGTACAAAGCCAGGAAGATGGTGTCTCACAAAAGCAGAACAGGAAGCACCAAGGGGCATCATTTCGGGCATCAGGGGATTATGACAATTGCCACCCCATACTGTATTTTAGCATAAATGTTTTAACCACTGACACTGTGGCATACCATACCTATTTTGGGAATGTCATTATATGCAAAACATTTTGGGGCGCCTGACGGCCAGGTGCATACCACATATAGGCTCTAATGCATAACAGTGTGTCGCATGTTCGAGTCCCGTTCCCGACGACCTTTAATTAAGTGGTAACTTTTTGCCACCCCATTTCTTTCAGAAATCACGCCTCTGGGCGCACCATGCTATACTGTTTGCATGGCAGGCCAAAATAAATAAAAAATGGCTTACTTCCTGATGGGTGTAGGTCACGGCTCATATGACATGATACAGGTGTGTACCAAGTTGTATACATTATTCTGTAAAAATGTTGTAAGGGGGGGGCATTACATTTTTCGCCATTTGAGATGTGACTTGACAAAGGGTCGATTCATAATATAACATTAACACTTCGCCAGCCGAAATAGAATGGGCTTGTTGGTACTGTAGATTAGCCGTGAAATTTCTATTATTATATTATGATCTGAACAGCATTCATTTTACAAGACCATCAGCGCTATATCATGTAGTCTTCATCCCCCATAACCATCACGCGATCCCTGTTGTATTTGATAGTAAAATATGTTATTGTTGTTTAACATGGTATAGATACCATTTTCAGTGTCAATGTCATGATGTTTTGAACAACTAACTAACGCAGGAGAATGACCACTGAGAGATGCCAATCAGGTCATTATGTACAGGACACAGGATAACAAAACGCCAAACATACTATCTGCCCTTACGACTGGTGCCTGTAACACGAAAACATCTGATATCCATTGCTCTACTGTACTTGTCATGTTTAACTTTGTCCAATCAGAATATGACTAATGTATTCTGTAAATCCATATATCTGTGAAATCATTATGCTTGGGACTGAGAGAAGCAACGATGGGTGATTTTGCTATACTGTACTTACTTGTACAGTACTTTGAACTCTGACTATAATTTCAATACAACTAACTCAAAACCCACTTGCACTGGTGTGGACTCATTTCTTGTGTGGAGTATTTTATTATGATTGGGGAAAACTGTTCATCAATATGGAATATGATCCAAATTCCATCAGTATTATTTCTCACCACAGTCCCCAGATGCTTGTGCTTGTGTGTGTGACAGGCATTAGCGACTGTAGCTACTGTATGGTGTGTTGATAGAAGAAGTGAGCACAGCTAGTCACATGCACAATTCTCCATCCCTTCGCTCTGTGCATCAAAACAGACACCAGCCGTGTCTTGCCTGTTTAAGTCAACACTGCCAGAGCATTCTTTGAACAATCTGGGCCATTTGATTCTCATTTGAATAATATTCAAATTTAAGGCACACAAGCCACTTGGCAGGGGAGGGAAAAATCAAGAACGTTGTGTGTTGGCGTGCACGTGTGGGAATAGGGGAGGGGGTTGGGGATGATTGCAGAGCATTGCGTACCTTACTGAGCAAACAGTGACACACACACACACACACACACCCTCTCCTCCCGGATTCAAACTCCCTTTAGTTTTGCATTCCAAACTGCTCGCCGCAGCTTCAACAGAAAAGAAAAATACGACTCTGGCTTTTAATCCTGAGTGCAGTATTACAGATTAAGAGATGAAGCCTTACCTACTGCAGAGCGGTTGGTCACATCTGTAAGGGGGGCCACGAGGGAAGACGGAGGAACCCAGGGTGAGAGAAAGAGAGAGAGACAGAGAAGGGGGGGAGACAAAAAAAGAAAAGGAACGTCAGCAAATTACAATGTACGGCGAGCGAGCTAAACTTCAATGCAGGCTGAAACTGTCAGTGGCTCCCACTGAAAAATGACAGTGTCCCAGCAATCGTGCAGACTTGGGGTTAAGAATAGTCCCTTGTCAAGGGAGGGACATCATTTATTAATCGAGGGACATGAAACGCTCCGAGATAGCCTCCCCGGAGGACCCGAGGCTTGCACAACTTGCATTAATATTTGTCAGTATTCTCAAATTTTGGAGGGGGAAGGAATAAGGGGGTTGCAGAAATTTGCAAGGTGTGTGGGGGGGGATTCTGGGCTGTAGCCTCCCCCATTACTAATAACAGTCTATTCCAGTTTGCTGCACTTGCATAACGTACTGGTAAACATACTCACGTACACACTTACACATAGGCTCGAACACACACGCACACATGTGTGCACATAAACACACACACACACACAATGCCCGCTAGAATACGCATATACAACATATACATCCATAAATACAGCTACACACCTCGAGCGCACGCACTAATAGACAAGCACATGTCCACCAGACGTGGTCGTGGGTGTAATTTAGCAGGCCCATAGCAAGCCCAGCAACTCCTAACCCTTAGTCTCTTCGACCTTTGATGCACTTTCCAGGAGCTTGTTATTTCGACAGCCGGTGTTGAGGGTCCAGGAGTGTCATGAAATGACAGCCCCGCACTCTGAACGCAGAGGCCTTGGGGGTGCTCAGTGCTCACGCTGCAAAGAATGAAAGCGGTAAGCAAAAAAGGGCAATCCTTCAGCCATAGCTGCATTTCCATTGCCACTTTGTGACATACACTGTACAGTACGCAGGTGTGTGCGCGCGCGCGCGCGCGCGCGTGCGCGCGTGCGCGCGTGCGTGCGTGCGTGTGTGTGTGTGTGTGTGTGTGCGCGGGCATGCAGGCATGTACGTGTGCGTGTGTGTGTGTGTGTATCTCCATTACCGTCCCCTTTTTTAACATCGAAAGTGGTCCCTTTACGAGGGCACTATTCTAAAGCGCAGTTTAGCTCTGTTATGAATGGTGCAATAAAACCGGGAAATGGAGTCAAGTGACGGTAACTGGGCCTTGTGCGCGGCGTGTGAGAAAGTGGACTGCATGGGGCAGTCATTCAGTAATTCAGAGCCTTCGGAATAACCAAATTATGCTCGGGGCAGCGCAGACCTGTGACTGCACCGTAAGGATCACCTCGGAATCCGATGTGCTGTTTTTGCTGTTTGCTTACAGTGCAGTCGAGTTGCGCTGCCGAGCATAATTTGCAAGCGATATGATTTACCATAGATGATGCGCGCCGTGCCCCACCCCCAGCATTAATTTGCATATTTTGGTGCGCACTCTCCACGGATCTCCTGGGAGCGGCATCGGAGAAACGTGATTACAATATCAATTCCGCATGTGGGAACAAATCTATTTATAGGAAAGGGAAGAGAAAATCGAGGTTCAATCACTTGCACCGGGGGTATTCATTACCATTCTCTACGTCTGGCTGACAGACACACACACACACGCGCGCGAACACACACACACACACACGGGCTAACACTTTGCGCTTCTGTTGTAGCTAAGCAGAGGACTTGGCTGGGACCTTGAGGCTTCCATGCCAATACAATTGGACCCGTGGGGACGGGTGGAGGTGTGGGGGTGGGGAGGTAGTTAGGACTGACTTCAAGAGCCACTGGAAACACCTGGGGTTTCAATGGCAATAGTAGCACTGTTGTCTGAGAAGGAGATCGGCAGGCACTCTTACAGGCAGATGGATGACAGAAGCATAAATGAGGAGGGAACTGTTGTTGGGAACATTTTGGACTAAATATGAAATATTAAACATTCTGTTGTTGTGTACAGAGACATCACTGATCTGAGTTGAAAGAGAATGAAGAATAGCGGATGTATTTCACCTGTATGACTATTTTATTTTGAACACAGAAATATTCATTATTTCGCTCTTTATTTTGGCATAAAAGAGGACTCATCTTGCAGTGAAGAAAGATGATAGATTTTTTTTACTTATAGTCACTGAAACCCTGATTTGGCTCCCATCAACACCAACTCTCTTCGCCAAAAATTGCCCACAGCGCCTCGCATTTGCAATATTTTTGGCTAATGTTGCCCCAGAATATGGATGTCGGTTATAGTGGTTATAGTTATAATGGTGATTTTATTTTAATCAAAAGGAGAAGAGCTACTGTATAGGGCGAGCCAGAGTGGATTAGATGAGGAGGTTTGGCAGAGATGGGGCTCCAGTGGGACAAACTGAAGCTCTGGAGGCTACAATAAGCCCACACCGTGAAGCAGGAAAAAGATTGGAGCACAAGACATTTTTTTTTTTCGGGAGGGAGTTTTCTCACATGCCTTCACCCTCCCTGTTTTAAGCAGATAAGCAGCTTTCAAGGTCTTAGTTATGCTGTGGAGAACCCTCAAGATGATAAAGGAAACTTTTGACAGGGTAATCGGTAGAGCTGAAGGTCCATATCCTGTATATCGTGGTCACTGGCGGACTGAATTGAAAATATGAACCACTAAAAAAAACTCTACTGGATGCATGGAGTGGCCTCAGTAGAACCAGTGATGTGGGGAACCTTCGTGTTATCCATTTTTTAAAATTCAAGCACTACTGCAATCACAGTTCACTCGTTAAATTAGAACTCTTCAGGCTCAATACAAGGACACACAAGTGTGAAGGAAACATGCCCCCTTTGAACTTCCTTGTTGTGGTTATCAGAAGAGGGAAAAAGGCAGAAGAAAAGATTACACACCAAGAAAGGCAGTCTCCCAGTCCTGCTGTGCTGCAGCATGAGGAGAATAAAAGCAGCTGGCAACTCAGCACTGGAGCACACAGTTAAGTGCCAAAGAATTCCTTCACCTGCATAAAAGCCACAGTACCTTCCCCAAGCCCCCCTCCTCCTCCTCATCACCTGCATGCTGACAGACAGTGGTGGGAAGTAACTACGTACATGTATGATGTACTTGCGTACTGCACTTAAGTACAACCTTGAAGTACTTTTCTTATTGTCTATAATCTTACTTTTACTACACCACATCTCTCGGAGGCAAATACTGTACTTTTTACTCAACTAAAATTATTTGAAATCTTTACTTACTGGTTACTTTGTAGATTTTGATTATTATTACAATACATACCAACTTCAGCCCTTACAAGCTCACAACGCATCGCAACGCCTGGTGAAGATTTTGTATACATTTTAGGCATGACAACTTCAACTGCATAATAGTACTTTTAAGTATATTTTGATGCCAATAGTTTTGCACTTTTACTCAAGTAATTTTTTAATACCAGACTTTTTTCTTGTAACAGAGTGTTTACATTGCAGTATTGAAACTTTTACTAAAGTAAAACAATAAAAATCCACCGCTGCTGATGAAGAAGCATATTGCTTGACTTTGCAGTTGCCCCCGATGACAATACTGAAGCTTTTTAGGATTCAGGAGGATTTACGATAATGGCGATTCCTCACAGCCAACGGTTGCATTATCTTTAAGTATGCCTCTAATTCCACGGCTGATATGAGACCATGTTTGTTGTGTTGTTTACATAATGATGGGTAGGGCAAGTGAGTTATTTGGGTGAAGGGTACGCTGCTATACTGTAGTTACTGTATACTCTAGAGATGTACACTACAGAGTGTGTTCACATGCTATGTACAGTATGTTACTGAGACAGGCACACTGTTTGCGTGTCCACCCACAAATGCTAATTACGTTATTTAGATAGCATGTTATCTCCCGTCTTGTTTAGACAGATGCTATGTTTGATATTTACCTGGTGTCCTATAGTCACTTTGTAGCACTTGCCGTCATTGTATTATTTTGCACTCCATTTACTTGACCGTTCACAGTTTACACTACCGTGTGTTGACAAGGCCTTTGTGCCTTTTACTCCAATCTTGCACTTTGTTAGTCGCTCTGGATAAGAGCGTAACACCTTAGATTGAAAGAAAAATCTGATCTTCTTTGCGAAACAGGCATCTGTGCAGCCTGCTGTATTGACATGTGGGATTTGGGTCAGTCCAGTGGGTATTACAGTACAAAAAACACTACAGAGATGCCAGCCAGGTGGCAAACAACGGTCAGCTATCCTGCGGTTCATGAATTATACAGGTATGGATTCTTTTCCACTAAGTTTTCCATCACCTGGCCTTTGCCAAAAGAAGCCAATTTGTCTGCGCCGGCTCCTCTACTATATGTCAGAGGTGCTGGACAACAGGCCCCTGAGCTGCATAGGCATCCCGCACTCATTAAATCTGACCCCTAGATCACTTTATTTTGTATGCAGTCGTGTTCAAAACCTCTAGGTATCATTTAGATCAAGTTAAAACTTTTTGCTAACTTAGAGCTCAATTGGATGAACTACTCCACCTGCCAAAATACTTCAAGGAACCTAACATTGCAAAGTGGCATAAATGTTGACACTTTAGGGAGGCATTTCAGATCCTTGATTCCTATGAAGTTCCTACCTAAGAAGTTGATTATAATTTCATTATTTTAAAACATACCTGTCTGAATTCTCTCTAAGGACTCACAAAATGTTATTCAACATACAGGTATTTGGAATGTACAAACAATTTGAAGCCCTTTGTGCCTGCCTAATGCATAATTCAATGCTTCCTACCACAAAGTTTGCAGTGAAATTACCGCTTTATACTAAGCTGGTAACAAACAGCATCCTTAAAAATATTTCCCCCCCCCCCCACTACTACTCGACAACTGCAAAGACTGTTTGACAGTTGCTGACAGTCACATCATAATAAAAAAGTATGTTGTGCATCACAGACTTATGTATCTAATGTGTTCAAATTGTTACATACAGTACCTTTCTATTGTACTATTCCATAAGATACTATAGAAGGTTTTTCTCGTTTACAAACTTTACTGGGTGCATGCATTCAGGGGGCAAAACCACTTTGAGTGAAACGCACACAACTGAGAATCTAATCAGCTGTGTGTGATTAGAGTCAGTGGAGCAGGGAGCTGCAGTGCATGATCACGTGACCTCAAGCTAGAACATCTCAAACTAGAAGGCTGCGTTCCAATCGGTCTATATGACGCTATGTATGCGCAAGGAGGTAGTGCATTCCATTGCTTTTAATAATATAAAGCATTGCAATGCTTCAGGCAGGCACGGAGGACACGGTCAAATGTTCACATTCTAACCAGTCACTGTCTCTGCCAGGTGTCCAAAATAGATTTAAATTCAAAAACAGCCAACAGTTAGAATATGGAGGATGAGATACCGGTAAGAGGTTTCTACCCAACAGCAATGATATATTGACTACAGTACTGGCTAGAACTTATTTTTTGCTCAACTTTCCAATTAAGCCGGTGGTTCTCAAAGTGGGGTCTGTGTGGATCCTTGAGGGGTTTCCAGGGGGTCTAAATGGACTCTTACAGGCCTCTAATATGCGTTGTGTTGTTGTGAGCTTTTCAAATTGGCTCTTTTCAGCAAAAGCTTTCCCCACAATAACAGTAAACAGAAAATACACAAGTACAGAGGGACCAGAGGGACTCCGGTAAGCCATATAGGGTTTGAGTGGTTAATAACTGTGTATCTTTAGGCCTGTGGGGAGGGGGAGTATATGTGAGTCAAGTCTTTGTCATGCTTGAGCAGCTTTGTACTGGAGCTGAGACACACCGGCAGATACAAACGCATAACATCATCGCAAAAAAAGTACAAAAAAGCAGCCAACTCATTTGCACCTGCACTGTCCCTCCACATTAGATTTGCAGGGCTCATTACCGCCTGATTAATTTCAGTTCATCAACGGGTCAACATTTTGTCTTTTATTTTTTTGTCAGTCGTTTCCCCCTAATGTGCACGTGTGCCGTGTCTGTGGACACGTCCCTGTTGTCATTCGATTTCAACCATAACACAAACACTGCTCACTTGTGTCACAATTTAACCTATCCAACGGAGTGGAATTAGAACAGCTGGGTTTTCCCTGTTTTACAGGGCAACTTAATGGGGCTAAAATGGCAGTGGCTGGCCAAGCTCCAGCAGGCTGTAAAATACCTAAATGCAGAGAGAGCACAGTGAGGAGGAGAGGCAGAGAGGGGAGAGAGAGGGGAGAGATGGAGAGAGAGAGAGGAGGGGGGTTGAGGGAGAGATGGAGGGAAACAGGGACGTGCACACACAGACGTCAAAGGGGGCTTGAGCCCCTGACCTTTTACTTGTCTGAAAAAATGCCCTCTCCAGACTATGAATGCAGTTTTCACTATGGTGAAAGAAATGCAAATTCCCCTCTTTCCATGCCATACCTGAAGGCAGCATTCAAGAGAATTGCCTCCTGAACTTGAATGCAGCATCTTATGTTGAAAGAATTGCACTCTCTGTAGAAATCCATGCCGTTACGGTAACATATCATTAGGTCGAACACCCTTTGGATCGACCACCAAACTCTAACCCAAACCCTAATCCTAACCTCAGTAAAACTATGCCTAACTCTAACCCTAACCCTAAACCTAACCTCAGTAACCGTGACGCGGGTGACTATCTAACCTGCCGACGCTCGCGGGTGACTACCTGCCGACGCTGTTCGACCCAACGGGAGTTCGACCTATGGGGCAGTCCCCTGCCGTTACGCCACATCTCCAGTAATGACTAGATTATGCTTACAGTAGTTTAGTGTGGTGCATGTACCAAAATTGCTGACCTCCAAGCGCACAAGTGCCTTTTAGAAATTTCAGCCCCTGCCTCTCTAACATTCTCTGCACGTCCCTGGAGGGAAAGGGAGAGAGAGAGAGATTGAGGGAGAGATGGACAGATAGGAGAGAGACTGTGGGTGTACAGTATTGTCACTGATGCTGAGATATCTCTCACTCTTCGTGACTGAGCCGTCAACAACCTTTCTTTTTCACTGTGTAATGAAGGATTAGAAAGGCGCGAGCGGGAGGAGCTACAGATGGCCTGGGCTCACACAGACTGGAGACATTTTGGGAAAAGTTTACACAAAGAAATCAGACCAGCTGCACAAACTGGGGCTGTGTTCTTTCTTTCTTTTTTTTTTGCCCCTTTGGTCCGTTTTCTTCTTCTTTTTCCTTTCTCCATTCCTCCAGCTCAAGTCACAAATCAATATTTAGTGAGGGAATGAGTGATGGACAGACGAGAGCGGTTACCACCAAACTTCATCAGATACGTTGGCAGATATTTGGCAGATCTGCAGATATTTGGCAGGTCTGCGTTGGCGGGTTTCAACGAGGGCCACTGAGGCGTGACAGTATGGGACCGAGCAATGCTTACACTATCACTCCAGCAGATGTTCTCTTCCCAGCACAGCTGTCGGCTGTTTGCAGAAAGGGAGGCGGCGGCGCATGGTCATTCTACATTATGTATGTATGTATGTATGTATGTATGTATGTATGTATGTATGTATGTATGTACTGTGTAGGGCATTCACTAATGGTGATTTTTAGTAGTATTCGAATAGTCGAATATTCGACAGGACTGGCCAAACTGTCAAATATTAAGTAAGCAAGAGGCAAACATTGTGAAAATAGCCGATCTACATGCTCACAACGCCTCGCAACGCGAGGCGTTGTGAGCATGTAGATCTGCTATTTTCACAATATTTATCTGCGGAACCGAGTCACATTAAATGTAATAACTACAATTCCAAGTGCTTGTCAGGGTGGGGCTCCCCTGTTCAAATATGTTTATTTTGGGCCTAAAAAGGTTTGAGAACCCCTGGTATAGAACAAAGAGAAAACAATACAAAAATTGAAATAAGCGAATATTCGACGACGAATAGTGACTTTGATATTCGAATATTCGAATGCTTGGTGAATGCCCTAGTACTGTGTGTACTGTATGTATGTATGGATCTCATGTTGTAACTCACATGGCTTGATCACTGGCTGCCCGCTAGCCGACACTCTCTCTGCCCCTGCATTACGGTTTGTCACAGAGAAGCTCTTTAAAGACACATCTCATTGCAAGCACAGTTCAACGTGTAAACAAAGCTGTTTACAGTATTGTGCTGCTGAGTACATCCTAATCACGGTGAATTAAAAGGAATCCTTAGAAATATTAATAGAGGTAATGCAATTATGTTCGTCCGACATCTGGTGAGACATAGAGCAGGGGTTCCCAAATGTTTCCATGCCAAGGACCCCCTAAGAGCCACAACTTCTGGTTGCGGCCCCCCAACTAGACAGCAAGAGCCGTTGACGGCCGCGTCCACGTCCATGGACGCGGCCGTGGACGCAGACGGCCGGGGACGCGTCCATGGACGTGGACGCGGCCGTCAGCGGCTGTCTCTCCAACTAGAAGTAAAGTTTACATAGAAAGACTAATTAGTCCTTATAGCCACACATTCTAGTCTATTGGGTCTATAAAAAGGAAAGTTGAAGATTAATATCAGTGCCAGATTTATTTTTTATTTTGAGGGGGGGTATCATTCACTAAAGGATTAACACATAATTGTAAACAACAACAGATGCTTTAAAGTAAAATAAATAAATAAATAAAGTACCATAATTAAAAAGCTAAAGCTATTAAAAAGTCCTTTTAATACAGACATAAAGTGGACACTTCTGCCTAAGGGAGGCAAACGAAGAGAGTCCATGGTATCAGGAAAATCAGTAGCCATCCTGCAATCTGAATAATTATGATATCATGTGTGCAAATATAATATTCTAGCCTGAGGGTGGTGCAAGAGCAAAGGTCATGGGATCACTCCTAACAATCTTCTGATTACATTTTGAGATAGTGTGCGTAGGCTACAAGTGGAAATGACCTAAGGAAGGCTCTGAAAATAAATTCCTTATCATGGTGTACTGTCTGTGTCTTCCATTAGGGCGCAGTCACCCTCTTACGTATGCGCAATGGAGGAAGTTACAGTGGGGGACTTGTCGCTGTCAGGCAGAAACCTCGTATCTCCAAGTTTCACATTTGTATGTTTTTTTGTAAATTAAAGCCCTACTTGATCATAAAGTGTCGCACAAAACTAGTGAAAATAGCCGATCTACAAGCACACAACGCCTCACGGTGCGAGGCGTTATGTGCTTGTAGATCAGCTATTTTCACAATTTTAAATCATTTTTAGAAATAATAAGGTTTCCACCCGACAACGACGAAATGCTGGTTTCTAAATGACTCTGTCCGGCAGACCTGGATGGGTGATCAGGAAAGGCGTGACACCAGAGGCCCGTGGGGCTGATGTAGAAACGTGACCCTGGGTTCAGAGATAGCAGCGTTGCCCGGGGAGGAGGGAGGGAGCAAGGATCTAATAGGGAGGAAGGAAGTAATGAGAAAAGGAGGAGAGTGAGAGAGCCTCTGGCAGCGCGGCATTTCGGTCCGGCCCCTTCATATTATCGTCGCTGGCGGTCAGAAACCTCGTATCTCCATGCTTCACATTCTCGTCCGCAGATTCATTCCCTACTTCGTCGTACAAGAGCGTCACTCAAAGAGGAGTGAAAATAGACGATCTGCAAGCCCACAACATGTCACATTTTATTTTAACACATATTTTTCAATAGTAAAGTGGTTCAAATCTACTTCTACTGTAACACTCCCCTTCCCTCGGTGACCACACATGAAGTTAGATAGAATTTATTTAGGTTTAGAAAAGTTTTTTACTGGTTAGGTGCGTGCGTGGTCTACCTATGTTATTGTTTTTCTAAATTGATATTCATATGCTTTTCTTGTATTGTTGTTGATGTACTGACATATTAGCTTGCTTATTATATTGATGTATTACTTGCTTATTGTAAACCGCTTTGGATTAAAAGCGTCTGCTAAATGCTTAAATTGTAAATTGTAAATCTAACGTGACACAGACGCGTTCCAGGTCTAACTGGCTTAAATTATAATAAAAAAAAGGAACGGTTTTGGACGTTACAAGGTTTCCCCCCCTGACCGCAACGATATCATATCTGCCACTTGAAGGAGAGAGGGCAGAGTGGGAGGGAACCCCTCCGGGCAATCCGTATGTCAGCGAGCGCGATCAAGGGCCCGCGTGAGAATACCGGGATTGAGAGAGGCGAATGAGCCAGGGAAAAAACCCCGGGAGGCGAGGTGATGGGCGAGCCCGTGAAGTGGTCCGATCGCTTCCCTCGCATCCCAAAGACGAGGTGCTCAAACAGAGGGGCCAGAGAGTGGAACCGTTAACATAAGGTCGCGAGGGCGTGCCTGCCACTTGACTTCAGAACGATGCATTTGCATTTGGAATCCCCGAGGTCTGAGATCACAGTCACTCTATGACCCTGTGCCCCCCCCCCCCCCCCCAAGCACGCCACAAGCTCACAACGTGTTGTGGTGCGACATATTTTTCTAAACCAGTGGTTTTTAACTGGTCGTCCCGGGGACCACCAGTGGTCCTTGGGGGGGTTCCAGGTGGTCCCCAGCTAAATGGAGAGTTGGTAACCAAATGAACCTTTATAGATCTTTAACTCTTAAGAGTTAAATTATTGTTAAACACCTGCATTATAGTCTACATATTAGAGGTTGTAGAAGAATTGCTATTTTGATCAACGTTGGCCTGTTATCTCTCCTATTGGTACCACATCAATACAACAATTGATGTGGTTCAAGACAATTGTGGACAAAATCTTATCCAATGATAACAAAATATTCAAAGTTTTGGGTCCTGGACCTTGATGTTCTAAACAGAAAGATCTTTTAAAACTAGTAACAATTTGGAATCATTTTGAAAAGCAGAAATCTCTTATTGGCGTCCTTGGCCAAATACATATCAATTTGGGGGGGGCGGGGGCCTTGACATGACAATGTTTGAGAACCACCGCTGTAAACACCTTGCGCTACCCACCAGAACGCGTTGAGCAGAGGAGCTCCTCTCAAAATCTCAAACAGATAATTAGCCGTAATGAGTAAACAGCGTATAGCTGCAAGACACACGCTTTTCTTATTGCTTTTTAATTGCGCTTCCCCTCCGTGAGCGGAGCCGGGGTTTCGAGAGCTCCCGTACCTGCGTTGGCGTGAGCGCGCGCGTGCGCGGCGAGGGCCAGGTGCAGTCATTACCGGGGGGACAGATGGATCAGCAGAAGTGGCACTCGTCTCCCTAGTCGGGCGGCGAGGTGGCCGCCATATGTAGACTCATCATTAAAATTGAACCCTGACCTTCCTACATGGCACTCGGCGCCTGTCATTCTAATGGAGGTAATTAAGGCTGGCCTCCGTCACGTGCGGAGCGGCGGTTCTCTCTCTCTTATTGAGTTTGGGAATCTTATTGCTAAAGCAATAAAGCGATGTTGTGCATGCGTGTTGTTCGCACACGGCCATGAAGCACCTGTTTATTTGCATGCGTGTGTTTACAGTATGTGAACATGTGAGTGAACGCATACGTGGCAGGCAACCGTACGCATGCCCTTTCATGCTTTTAATATCAGCAGCGCGGCCTCTTTGAGAATTCATTAGAGTGCTCCAACCTCTCCGCCATCAGTGAGTAAGACTCGGGACCAGGGGCGTCACAAGTGGGGGGGAAAAGTGGGACTGAGTTACTAGGGCCCAAAGTGGAGGGGCCCTAGTAACTTTAGTTATTGAAAAATAGCAGATATACAAGCTCACAGTGTGGCACTAGTTTGTAGATCTGCTATTTTAAAGTTGTGAAAACGTGTGCAAATCTTTGAATATATGTATTTTAAAAAAAATTTAAGCGAACATTTGTAACTCAAATTTTGCTTCTGGGGGGTCCCTGGAACTACATATTTTGAGATGGGGGTCCGTGGCCAAATACATATCATCTTGGGGGTCCTTGACATGAAAAAGTTTGAGCACCACTGACATGGAAACATAGTTTCTTGCACACATTTTTAACTTTTTCCAAAAATAGCAGATCTACAAGCTCGCAGTGCGGCACTCGGTGCCGCGCTGTGAGCTTGTATATCTACTATTTTTCAATAGTTAACATTCATGGGGGGCCCGCAGTGAATCCTTGTAACCAGGGCCCAGAATTTGGTGTGACGCCCCTGCTCGGGACAGTGTGTGTGTGTGTGCGTGTGCGTGTGCGCGTGCGCGTGTGCGTGTGCGTGTGCGTGTGCGTGTGTGTGTGTGTGTGTGTGAGAGCCTAGACTAGACTAGACGTGCAATGAAGAGACACTCATATGCCAGCCTTGGACTGCTATTTATTTATTCCCAAACCTCATCCAAAAGGATTGTGCTATATTTAGAATGGTAGGGAGCAAAAAAAAAAAAAAGAGTCTGTCTGCAGTGAGTTCTTATCATGGACAGCATTCAGAGTGAAAACAGAGCACGTTGCAACTGTAACTAACAAAATGCGCCTGCTGGGGTCCCAATTAACAATTCTGCCCATCACATGGCTTACCCAGGAGCGAGACCGTAATTAAATCTATGATTTAGGGAGCTGGAACAATTATCTATATTACTGGGGGAAAGTGCAGTGCAAACAAATCCACATTGTTGTTTTAAATTGCACACACACAAATGCAGGCACGCACGCGCACACACACACACACACACACACACACACACACACACACACTAGGGATGGGACGATAAGCGATATTATCGTTTATCGTGATAGAAGAAGACACTCACGATAATCGTATCGTGGAGATTTAACTTATCGTGATATCGTCCTCCGTTATGCACTGGGATCAATTCATCTTTTATTTGCAGAGCTTCATATCCGGTACCACTTAACCCTCTATTGGTAAACGATACTTATAATATACCTACTTGATACAGTCTTTTTCTCACTCTCTATCAAATGTCTTAGCCAAAAAATAGCCGATCAACAAGCTCACAACGCGTTGCAACGCAACGCGTTGTGAGCTTGTAGATCTGCTATTTTTTTGGCAAATCAGGATAATGAATTTTGATTATCGCGATAATATCGTAAATCGTGATTTCTTTTGTCACAATAATCGTGATATGAAATGTTCATATCGTCCCATCCCTAACACACACAGAGGCATGAATGCACGCACGTAAACACAAGTACGGCAGCCAGGATCCGCAAACAATTTGGGTTACAATTTAATGACTTCCCACTCACTCTGAACTTTGTCTTTGTTGGGTACTTAGCATGACTTCAGACTCCACTTAATTCGGCGGCGAGAGCTATTTGTCTACATTATAAGGCTGCCCTATAACACAGCGAGATGCCCTTGATTAGCATAGCGCCTCTGCCTGGCACAGTGGGTTTTTGCCGACCATCCTCAGCTGCATGTCATCTTCATGCCAGTTACTGCTCACAAGAAAGCAATATCAGTTGCACTGTTTGTGCCCCGTAATCACTTTCTCCTACACCTGATCCGCTCTTCATAAGCTCAGCATTATTGCCCGTTATAGTCGGAAATATGGGGCTATGTATTATGCATTAACGATTATCTCCCAGAGGGCAGGCACACACACGCACGCACACACACACACGAACACACACAAAATCACACAGACATACTGTTTATGCATGCAGTCATACTTTACCCTCTTATATCGTCACTGTCGGGCAGAAACCTTGTATCTCCAAGTTTCAAATGTGTACATTCTTTCACAAAGTAAAGCCCTGCTTCATCATACAAGGCCGTCGCACAAAAGTAGTGAAAACAGCAGATCTACAAGCACACAAACGCCTCACACCGCGAGGCGTTGTGTGCTTGTAGATCGTCTGTTTTCACTAGTTTCAATCATTGTTTAAATGATAAATACAAATCGAACGCTTTTGGACATACAAGGTTTCCACCCGACAACGACGATATATTTTGTTATCACACACACTCAGACACACACACACACACACACACTCAGACACACACACACGCCCAGGCGCGTGCGCGTGTAAAAGCATAGGGGTGTAATAGAGAAATCTTTTCCCCCCACCTTTCCTCTGACACTAATCAACACCTCTCCCGCTATTAAAATGCCGCTCCCTGTCTTTTGATCTGCTAACTATCTCATTTACATGCCTGCCGCTCTGCAACCCAGCCTGCTGCTCAGGAGAGGGGGGGGGGGGGGGGGGTGATGGGATGGGATGAGGGCAAGAAGAAGAAGAAGAAGAAGAAGAGAGAAAGCGCTGGGAAGGAAAAAAAGGTGTATACAGGATGTTCCCTCGAGGGGAGAGCGCGGGCGCACGGGGGAGTGCACGCGCGGGCGCGAGTCGGTGTTCATTGTGAGGGTGAAGAAGGATGCATTTTTGGTGGTTTTTGTAGCGTACGTGTGTGCGTACGTACGTGTGTGCGTGCATGTGCGCGCAGTGGTGTAAAGTAACTAAGCACTTTTACTTAAGTACGGTACTTAAGTAGCCTAAAATTTTTAGGTATTTGTACTTTACTTGGATATTTCCTGTTTTCAGCAGTTTTTACTTCTACTCCACTACATCTCGGGTCCAAATATTGTACTTTCACTCTACACTAATTTGAAAACTTTAGTTAATAATTACTTTGCAGATATAAATTATAATATTATAAAACATAGATGAATCCACTTTAGCCCTGTTTTATTTATATGTAGGCTAGCCGATCTACAAGCTCACAGCGCGTCGCATCGCTTGTAGATCTGCTATTTTCAAACATTTTGTACATTTTGATGCCAATACTTTCATACTTTTACTATAGTACATTTTGAATTCCGGACTTTTACTTGTAACGGAGTACATCTACATTGCAGTATTGATACTTAAATACAAAATGTGAGTACTTTTTCCACCACTGCATGTGCGTGTGTGCGTGCGTGCGTTCAGCACTCTCACATCACTGTGCATGGGAGCCATTTTCATGCACATACATATACAGTACGCACAAGACAAGGCTGGCTCAGAAAACGCTGTGAAGATGCCGCAAGATGGTTCCTGAGATGTGGTGATGAGAAACATCAGAGTCTTCACACCCTCTCTCCCTCCCTCTCCCTCCCCCTCTCTCTCTCTCTCTCTCCCTCCCACTCTCCTCCTCCTCCTCCTCTTCATCTCCTCTTGGCTGACTTTGTATAGCTCTGTGGGGCTTCCAGTGAGCCTGAGCCTCCTTGGCAAGAGCCCACAGCTTGGATGCCATCGCTGTGCCTGGGTGGGGCAGGAGATGGGACATGGTGTTGAGGAGGGTGGAATAGCGTGTGTCTGTGTGTGCGTGCGTGGGGGTGGGGGGAGGTCTTCCGAGAGAGGAGAGGAGAGAGAGAGAGAAACGGACGGAAGCGGACAGCCAGAAAGATGCACAGAGAAGAGGACAGAGTGAAAGAGAGACGAGAGACAGAGAGGTGGGGTGGAGGGGGGATGGGGGGGTTGGGGGAACCTTTGTAGGTGGTTTCAATCATTGTGAAGCCATCTGTTCCCCTTCATTTTTTTCCCACTGACAGTGGATATTTTTCCCCGGTGAGAAAAGAGGGGCCGTGTTATACGCGTGTGCGCGTGCACGCACGTCGCGCATGCGCAAAAGTGAGTGCATGTGCCGTGTGCGTGTGTAGAGAGAGAAGGGGACCGCTGACGTAACGGTGCATGTGTTCATGCACTGCACCCGGGCTATTTTTAATCCTGTTGTATGTAACATGGGTCGATGTGTGTGTGTGTGTGTGTGTGTGTGTGTGTGTGTGTGTGTGTGTGTGTGTGTGTGTGTGTGTGTGTGTGTGCGCGCGCGCGTATGCGTGTGTGTGTAGGGGTGAAGTGCACATCTATGCGTGGGGTTGCATAAGCCTTTTGCATTCATGCAGCCTACGTGACGACATCTTGCGTGAGCCTAAAATACTGTACATACTGTGTGTATGGTGAATAGTGCATTTGTGTGTGCGTGACTGCGTGTGTGCGTGCGTGTGCCAGTCTATCCATCCCTAGGTGTGTCTCTCTACTCCAGTGGTTCTCAACCTTTTCAGGCCACGACCCCCAAAATAATCATATTTTGGGGGTCACCCTACGAGCACTCAGAGTTGAAGCATAACATAATCGTATCCACGAGTTTCCAACGTCCCGTCGTGCATTGCGCAGAAGGCGCGGGGCATTTCCGGCGTCGCAGCCGAGTGTGATCTACAAGCTCACAGCGGTTGCATCTGCGACGCAACGTGAGCTTGTATGTCTGCTGTGTCCCGCAAATAATTCGACAGTAAATTCTGGTGGAAACAGGTGGATAGCACGGTTCTATTGTGAAAAGTAGCAGATCTACAGGAGGCGTGGTGAGGCGTTGTGAGCATGCGATCGGCTATTTTCACAATTTCTGCCTCTAATATTTGACCAATGTTCGCCAATGTTTAATTTGTCATTTTAGAGGTATTAAAAAGTCCTTAAATTGTCACTTTAGAAATGTGCAGATACCCTCTATGCACTTAAACTTTATGGTGGTTTGTTTTCTGTTGAGAGAGAAAGAAATGTTGCACATTAAGTTAATCATCTGGGGACCCCCCACAATAATTCGGGGACCCGCCCTGGGGGTACCGACCCACAGGTTGAGAACCACTGCTCCATCCATGGCAGTGAACCTGCAGTTGTCCCAGCCAGTGAGTCGCCGCCCAGGCTCCTCTGGGCATTTAACTCATGTTACCACACTGGTTAAACATGCATGAAGTTATTACAGGGCCCTCCACATTCACCCACCTCTATCTCTTTCTCTCTCTCTCTCTCACACACACACACACACACACACTCAGGGGCGTCACAAGGGGGGGGGGGGGACGTAGGACTGAGTTACTAGGGCCCGAGGTGGAGGGGCTCTAATTATTCTATACTTTAACTTTTGAAAAATAGCAGATCTACAAGCTCACAGCGCTGCGAGCTTGTAGATCTGCTATTTTTGAAAAGCCGTGAAAATGTGTGCAAATCTTTGATTTTTTTTTTCTTTTTTAAGCGAACATTTGTAACTCAAATTTAGCTTCTGGGGGGTCCCTGGAACTAAATATTTTGAGATGGGGGTCTGTGGCCAAATACATATCATTTTGGGGGTCCTTCACGTGAAAAGGTGTGAGCACCACTGACATAGAAACAGGTTTTTCAAAAGACTTGCACAGATGTTCACGATTTTTCTCGCAGTGCGGCACTCGGTGCTGCGCTGTGAGCTTGTAGAGCTGCTATTTTTTTCAATAGTTAAAGCACAACATTCATGGGGGGCCCACAGTGAATCCTTGTACCCGGGGCCCAGAATTTGGTGTGACACCCCTGCACACACTCTGTCTCTCTCTCTTCTACACCCTCTCTCAGCTACTCTCTGGATCTTTCACAGTCTATCTCTGTCCTCCTCTCTCTGTGCGAGCTCAGTACACTCCATTTATCTCCCCTGCCCACACTCACTCTCTCCAGGAGCGTCACAAGGGGGGGAAGTGGGACTGAGTTATAGGGCCCAAGGTGGAGGGGCCCTAGTATGTTATACGTTAGCTTTTGAAAAGTCGTGAAAATGTGTGCACATTTTTGAATATATGTATTTTTTAAGCGAACATCTGTAATTAAATTTTGCTTCTGGGGGGTCCCTGTAACTAAATGTTTAGAGATGGGGGTCCGTGGCCAAATAGATATCATTTTTGAAAAAAAATCTTAGAAGGACTTGAAATATTCAAAGACTTTTTTCACGATTTTTCCAAAATAGCAGATCTACAAGCTCGCAGCGTGGCACTCGGTGGCGCGCTGTGAGCTTGTATATCTGCAATTTTTCAATAGTTAAAGCACAAAATGTGAGTGAATCCTTGTACCCAGGGCCCAGAATTCGGTGCGACACCCCTGCTCTCTCTCTCGCGCTCTCTCTTTCGCCTCCGTCCTTCACGGCAACGTGTTCTGTTTTGCGTCTACTTTTTGATCTCTCTCTCTCTCTCGTACTCCCCTATCTCTTCTTCCAAGTCCAGCCCACCCAGGAGGAGGGGGGTCCCATTGAAAATCCTCCGTTCCCGTCACCCCTCGGGGAGCTTTGCGCGAAATCAGCCCGGCTTTGAGATAAAAGGCTACAGAATATATAACACCGGCATTAGGGTTTCCTATTTCACAGCGTTTCTGTTATGAGGGGTCAGTGGATCTGCGTGATGGGGAATATTGAATGTGAGGAGGGGGAAGCGCCGCGCTGGTGTTTTTTTTTTTTTTTCGTGTGCTTGCTCAGTAAATGTGGCGTTATTGGATATACAGGGCCTGTTACAGTGAATCGGGGAATAAGGCCACCGCTTGCTATCAGGGGCGTCACAAGGGGGGGGGGGGGGGGGGGGAGGAAGTGGGACTGAGTTACCAGGGCCTAAGGTGGAGGGGCTTGGAATTATTTTATACTTTATAATAATTTATTTTATACTTTATAATAATTTTATACTTTTAAAACTCTGGAATGTCAGCGGGTGTGGCGGGTGTGAATGTCAGACCCTGTGGGGGGTATTTATATGCAAATATTGTGGCCAATGGCATTGTAATACTAAACAATAGAATCTAATGGTGATGTTTAGGTGGTAGGGGGAGCTAAAATAAAATGATTTAAACCTTTTTTTGGATAAAATACAAACGTTGTAATATTACAACAGTGGGCCTTAGAGGGTTAATTATGTAAAAAAGAAATTGCAGAAGAAATGGCAGATATAATTATTATACAGTATATATGCTATTTTTGAAAAGTCATGAAAATGTGTGGAAATCTTTGAATATATGTATTTTTTAAGCCAACATTTGTAACTCAAATTTTGCTTCTGGGGGGTCCCTGGAACTAAATATTTTGAGACAGGGGTCCGTGGCCAAATACATATCATTTTGGGGGTTCTTCACGTGAAAAGGTTTGAGCATCACTGACATAGAAACATAGGGTTTTCAAAAGACCTTCAAAGACTTGCACAAAATTTTCAAGGTTTTTCAAAAATAGCAGATCCGTAAGCTCGGTGCCACGCTGTGAGCTTGTATATCTGCTGTTTTTCAATAGTTAAAGCACAAAATAACACAGTGAATCCTTGTAGCCAGGGCCCAGAATTTGGTGCGACACCCCTGCTTGCTATAATGCTACGGAGGTAGAAACCCGGTGAGCGGTGGGGATATGTGGCGGGGAGAACGATTCCGAGGGCCCGGGAAGCGAAAGTGCTTCGCCGCGGCGAGAGATTGAACCCCGTCGTAACGTTGGGGAGATATTCATCACCGGCATGAATATATGAATATAGATGCAGCTCTTTCTCCTTTATTGCAGATATTATCTGTATTATAACGGTAATTTTACACCAGACAGTGAGTCATGATAGTAAAAAGCACTTATAGACATAATGTTACTCTCCAAGCTTATCTTTATCATGGGCAATAATGTTTCCTAATCACATCAGGGGGAAAGAAAAGGAGAAGAGGGGAAAAAAATAAAACGTAGCCTACGTTTTTGTCTGATACTCATCCCCAAGAAGTCAGTGTTGCTCTCCTACTGCACACAGAACCAGAGACAAAAAGCAACCTTGGGTGTCAGTAGCTAAAATACTGCTTCCTTTAACATCCAGGGATGTACATTCAGTAATCGGGAAGGTGAAAAATAGTGCTCCTGGAGAAGCCAGGATGAGAGTTATCTGCTGGGACCCTAGCCTGTTCCTAATAGTTCAATTAAAGCTATCGATTACATGGTGCATTTACAGTATATAGCGCCAGTATCCAAGGCGCTTTACAGAGATTGTGCATTACATTCACCATTCACACACTAGGGCGTTAATGAAAAAGTCGACAAGTCGACTCAGTCGACTTCATTACACAAGACGACTCCCACCAGAGAAAGTCGAAAGTCGAAGTTGAAAAAAAAAACTTTCTATTGTGAAAATAGCAGATCTACATGCTCAAGACGCCTCGCGAGGCTATTTTCACAATTTCTGCCTCTATATATTTGACATTTGGCCAATGTTTAATTTGTCATTTTAGAGGTATTAAAAAATTCCTTAAATTGGCACTTTAGAAATGTGAAGATACCCTCTATACACTTAACACTTTATGTTGGTTTGTTTACAGTTGAGTGAGAAAACAATGTTTCACATTAAGTTAATCATCTGGGGACCCCCCAAAATAATTGGGGGGGTCGTGTGTGATGTGATGACATCATCAAACGATAAAGTCGACTTCAACTCAACTTTTTACCGAGTCGAGTCGACTTGCAAGAATCACAAGTCGTTAATGCCCTGTGACACATACATTCATACACCGATGGCGGAGGAAAGCATGCAAGGCTCATCGGGAGCAACTTAAGGGTGCAGAATCTTGCTCACGGACTCTGCAACACTAACTCAGTTTGGAGTCCGGGATCGTCCTGGGAACTCTTCGGGAACCCTCCGTGTTCCAAGACGGCTACTCTACCCCTGAGCCACTGCCGCCCCAGTTACAGAAGCTCCACCACCACGTGGGAGGATTTTCTGATGATCAATCAACTAACCATCACTCCACACGTCTCTCTCTCTCTCTCTCTCTCTCTCTCTCCACAGCTGTTTTGTTGTGTCTCTGTATTGTGCCTCCAAGGTTCCGTCCTTCGGACATTGTGTTGTTCATCTTCGCTGTGCCCAGCAAGATAATGGCCAAAGCCTTGGAATTATCTTTTAACGCACTATAACCACACAGTACACTGTGTGGTGTGTGCACTAATGTGGTGCGGGTCTCGTGGCACAGGAAAGGCCACTGAAGCCAAACGCCTTAATCACACTAGCCTAGAGGAAAATGATTAAATACCATTAAAAAGAATAATGAGGGATTACGCAGGACTAGGCGGTAATATTTGTGGATTACGTGGGACTAAACAGCGCTTAATTTGTCGCTGTGGGCGCGGGGAGTGGCGGGTCAGAATTTAACTGTGGACAGTCAGAGATGAAACCATTGCAGGGAACGGAGGGGCAGGGGCGTCACAAGGGGTAAGAGAGTGGGACTGAGTTACCAGGGCCCAAGGTGGAGGGGCCCTAGTAACTTTAGCTCGGTGCCGCGCTGTGAGCTTGTATATCTGCTATTTTTGAAAAGTCGTGAAAATGTGCGCAAATCCTTGAATATATGTATTTTTTAAGTGAACATCTGTAACTCAAATTTGGCTTCTGGGGGGTCCCTGGAACTAAATATTTTGAGATGGGGGGGGTCCTTCACATGAAAAAGTTTGAGCATCACTGACATGGAAACATAGGTTTCTTGGCACACATTTTCAAGATTTAAAAAAAATAGCAGATCTACAAGCTCGCAGCGTGGCACTCGGTGCCGCGCTGTGAGCTTGTATATCTGCTATTTTTCAATAGTTAACATTCATGGGGGGCCCGCAGTGAATCCTTGTACCCAGGGCCCAGAATTTGGTGTGACGCCCCTGCGGAGGGGTAGTTGTCAGAAATGCAGCGGGGGGGAGCAGCAGGTGTGGGACTAAGAAAACAGTCCTGAGCAGGGCTCTAGATCACTGGTTCCCAAACAGTGGGTGGTGACCCATTTGTGGGTCACGAGTAAATATATATTTTTAACTTTTTGTTTCCTACACTTAAAAAAATATATATTTTATATCAAAAGATTTTGAAAAGTTTCAACAAAAAAAAAAATCACAACTTTCCACCAATTAATTAAAAACAATTCCAACATTGTTCAAAAATATTCCATTTCAATCGGAAAATCTGTTAATTTTCATAAATAAATTATAAAAATAAAAGTTGAAGAAGTAGCGAAAAGAGCCGAACTACAAGCCCACATGTGAGCTTGTAGATCTGCTATTTTCACTAGTTTGGTTCACGGGCAAATCTAATTTATCTTTTGGGGTCTCGAGCTAAAACGTTCTGGGACCACGTACTGCTCTAGATTGTGGGACAAACGGTCAAAGCCATAGTCTTGGTCTCTGCTGCGGTATGATTCTATGTTACTAACCTCTTGAACTGACCACAAAACAGAGAGGAAATACATAATGAATACAGAGTAACTGTGGTTCTCAGAGGGATGGTTTGGCCACTGTGGATCCACTGAGAAGGCTTAGTGGAGGGTGGGGGGTATAGTGGTCAGGATGGGTGGGGTCACCCTGATATTGTCACTGTCGGGCAGAAACCTCGTATCTCCAAGTTTCAAATTTGTATGTTTTTTTACTTCTTTTTTTGTAAAGTAAAGCCCTGCTTCATCATACAAAAGTGTTGCACAAAAGTAGTGAAAACAGCAGATCTACGAGGCGTTGCGTGCTTGTAGATCGGCTATTTTCACTATTTTAAATTGTTTTTCAAATAATAAAAAGGGACGGTTTTGTGACATACAAGGTTTCCACCCAAAAAACGACGATATATCCCTGCTAGAAAAACCAGCACAGACCAGCACAATTTTCATGCTGGTCTGTGCTGGTCTATGCTGGTTTATGCTGGTTCATGCTGGTCTGTGCTGGTGCTGGTGCTGGTCTATGCTGGTCTGTGCTGGTCCCATGCTGGTCCACCAGCACAGACCAGCACCAGCACAGACCAGCATGAACCAGCATAAACCAGCATAGACCAGCACAGACCAGTACAGACCAGCACCAGCACAAACCAGCACATGTTGTGTTTTACTGCTGGTCTGTGCTGGTGCTGGTGCTGGTCCAGCATAGACCAGCACCAGCACCAGCACAGACCAGCATGAACCAGCATAGACCAGCACAGACCAGCACCAGCACAAACCAGCACATGTTGTGTTTTACTGCTGGTCTGTGCTGGTGCTGGTGCTGGTCCAGCACAGACCAGCATGAACCAGCATAGACCAGCACAGACCAGCACCAGCACAAACCAGCACATGTTGTGTTTTACTGCTGGTCTGTGCTGGTGCTGGTGCTGGTCCAGCATAGACCAGCACCAGCACCAGCACAGACCAGCATGAACCAGCATAGACCAGCACAGACCAGCACCAGCACAAACCAGCACATGTTGTGTTTTACTGCTGGTCTGTGCTGGTGCTGGTGCTGGTCCAGCACAGACCAGCATGAACCAGCATAGACCAGCACAGACCAGCACCAGCACAAACCAGCACATGTTGTGTTTTACTGCTGGTCTGTGCTGGTGCTGGTCCAGCACAGACCAGCATGAACCAGCATAGACCAGCACAGACCAGCACCAGCACAAACCAGCACATGTTGTGTTTTACTGCTGGTCTGTGCTGGTGCTGGTCCAGCACAGACCAGCATGAACCAGCATAAACCAGCACAGACCAGCACCAGCACAAACCAGCACATGTTGTGTTTTACTGCTGGTCTGTGCTGGTGCTGGTCTGTGCTGGTGCTGGTCTGTGCTGGTCTAAGCTGGTCATATACAAATAGGGACAAACACCCATTTTAACTAACAGGTTCCAGTGGCGCCGAGGATAAGTGCAGGACTGAAGTGCCAGAGGTAGTAAGTTCGAATCCCACTCACACCCACAATGTCAAAAATAATGTCACAATCTAATATGGTCAAATACAGAACAGGATTCAAGCACCAGAGCAAAGAGCAAATTAAACCAGCAAAGACCTGGTCCACTTCTCAGGGGGGTCCCCCGGGGGTCCCTGACCACACCAGCACAGACCAGCACAGACCAGCACCAGCACAGACCAGCAGTAAGCGCTGGTTTGTGCTGGTGCTGGTCTGTGCTGGTTCATGCTGGTTTAGATGGTGGGACCAGCACCAGCACCAGCACAGACCAGCACCAAAACACAACATGCGCTGGTTTGTGCTGGTGCTGGTCTTACTGCTGGTCTTGTGCTGGTTTTTCTAGCAGGGATATGCTGTACAAAGCATGGTTATGGCAGAATTATGTAGGATTGTAAGATTATACAGTAGACTTCACAAAGTGTTTGAGGGAGGACTTCCAGAACCAACAAAAAGGTAATTCTGTTCAAGGAAGGGGTAGATCTTTGTTTCAGATGAAGTGTGCTTAGATGCTTCTTCCACCAGTCTCTGGAAGCTGTCCACCGTGTTTGAGAAGCTTTATCTTCAGCCAAAGGAGGACAATACTGAGTAAATAACTTCCGATTTAATCAGAGGCAAGGGATGGCGCTCACAAGGAAGGTTTGGCGGAAAAGGTATCGCATAAATAAACATTCACCGGATGAAGATGCAAATCCGGGACACCTTTCCGTGTGAAATTCAAATCAAAGGGGTTTAGAAGAGGAAGATGATGAAGAAGAAGAGGAGAGCCAAGAATGGGAGAAAACAAGGTATTGCCTCAAAGTGTTATATCTGTTATATCATCTATGGCCACACAGTTGCTGTTATTGAAAAGCATTATACAGCACGTACATTTTGGCCTTGTGTATACACAGTGAATAAAACAGTAGAGCACAGAGTGGAATGGAGCAGGGGGGGCATAGACTGACAACTTGTCAGTCTAAAACGCTTCGCTCAGTTAGATACTGAGGGCAAGGTCACAGCTTTTCTTGTTAAAACCCAGCAAGCACGGTCAGGACCTGGACCAATCAGTGACGTCTCGATTGGGGCCAGATCAAGTCAAACCATGACTAGTCAGATCTGGCCTAGAATATCACAGACATAAAAAGGTAGACGCCTCTTCCGGCTCTCTGGTACCCGTCTCGTGGGCATTTTTGATTGACAGGCTTGGAATTCTTCTGTGTGCGTAAGGTCGGTGGGCAGGTTTGAATGGAAAAGTCCCGGAAAAGACGCGTTGTGATTGGCCAGTAGTGTTTTTGAGTGGCAGCCTGCCCTCGACACTTCCTCTTTTGAGCCCACCAAGGCGAGACGGGTCGCTCCAATCAACTGCAGTGAGTGGACGAGGTATCTAGCTTTTTATATCTGTGTAGAATATCACCTGATTTCAACCAACATAAATCCTGCCCACGAAAACTGACATCCTGGATTGATCAGAGAGGGTCCGATCGAGGCCAGATAAATAATACTAGTCAGATATGTCACAGAATATAACCTTACATGCTCATATTTCAACTAACATTACAAACAATAACAATAATCCTATAGTCCATATGAAGTCCTGGTAGCGACGTCAAGATCATCCCCATTATGGGCTGTGATCTGGCCGAGTTCTGAACGTCACCGGAGTCACCGGAGGACGTTATCATAACGTCATCATGACGTCATTTGGCTTGCAGGGAACTGTTTGAAAAAAAGAGTTATGGTGGCACTTCAAGTTCATGTCGGGGCAGCGCTATGATTGGTTTCCAAAGCAATGGGTGAAGGTTTGTTGACGATGCCCAGACCATCGGTAGTTCGAGATCTCCGACTGTCTGGCAACACAAAGCAAGCGTCAAACAAACAACCAATGTCTGATTTCATCCTGCACTGTAAAATCCTGAGACACCTCTCAAGAGTTATATTAACTCTCCAGATTACACAGAGCGATGGAACGAATCGCTCCTCCAGCTATAATAAAGCCCCCCCCCCCCCCCCCCCCCCAAAAAAGGGCTGATCCGTCCAGTGGAACACGTGACCAGGGTGATTTTCAGCCTCAGATCTATTGTGGAAGACGAGGGCTTCAAAAAGCTGCTGCAAGAATTAACAAGCTATTATTGTGATAGTGAATGAATATACCGGTAGTTGCAATGTTTTAACCGCCCTCCCACCTTCACCTTTAAGAGGTTAAACACTTTTTTTCCCACGTTATACACATTTAGCAAGTTGGACAGTTTTGCACAACCCTAATGCTGAAATGAATTCTAATTGGTGTGTGTGTGTGTGTGGGGGGGGGGGGGGGGGGGGAGGGGGGTACTGAACGGTTTGATCTTGTCTGCTGTGCTGCGTCTTGCACAATGCATCATTTTAAAGGCACTGAATGTTGAGTGGAGGCGACTGCTTAATAAGAAGCGGTTTGATTTCCCAAAACGGTGCCCAATTGTAGACTAACATTGTGCCATCACAATGCCTAATCAGTTGTGTACACACAGTGTGCAAAGAGCGGACCGCGGTACGCTACTGGCTCAGAGAAGGGCCCATATCGTGGCTTTTATACATATTGTATAAAATTGTGTTGCAGATTTTCATCCATTTAATAGATAGATTCATAGACTTGTTTGACAGCATTGTCATCAGTCCACGTTGGATTCGTGTTAACGTGTTTTTTCAGACATTTAACCACTTGAATCATCAATACTTAGTAAACTTGACATTTCACATTGTACTTGCTCTTCTCTTTTTTACCTCTACACCAAACCTATTTAACCAAAATAGCCGATTTTGATCGGCTATTTTTGGCTATAACGTTCTCCTCAGAATAGAGATGCGACGGTTCAAGTTGTTGATTTAAAAGAATGATCCTATGATCACACAATGATTTTGGCGGCCTCCCCCTGTAGCAACTCTGAGCTAGGGGTCCCCGGACCCCCTGTTGAAGACCCCTGCGCTACAGTATAAGCTGCGCCCAGGTGTTCGCCTCACCTCCAGGTGGCCGTGTAATACTCTCGCCGACCCAGATCATGGCAATCATGGAGCTGGCAGAGGGGGCTTGCAACCGGCACCAGTGCATTGTCCGGGCACCGCGCCAACTTGGCAGTGCCCCACCGAGGCACCAGGCCGATAGGCAAACAGGCAAGCAGGAAGGCACCCGAACCCAGGCAGCCAGTCTCTAAGCCTCCTGGATTTGAGAGATGGGGGGTCTTAAGCCCGTTTCCCTCCCTCCCGCCCTCCCTCCAGCACTCTAGAACAGTGGTTCTCAACCTGTGGGTTGGGAACCCCAGAGGGGTCCCCAAATTATTTTGGGGGGGTCCCCAGATGATTAGCTTAATGTGGCAACATTGTTTTCTCACTCAATAGTAAACAAACCAACATAACATTTAAGTGTATAGAGGGTATCTGCACATTTCCAAAATGACAATTTAAGGACTTTTTAATACCTTAAACATTGGCCAAATTGTCAAACAATAGAGGCTGAAATTGTGAAAATAGCCGATCTATACAACGTTGCGAGGCGCTGTGAGCATGTAGATCTGCTATTTTCACAATAGAAACGTGTTGTACAAAATGTAATCGTCAGGGTGGGGGGTCCCCAGTTGAAATATGATTATTTTAGGGGTCGCCGCCTGAAAAGGTTGAGAACCACCGCTCGAGAAAGAAGGAGAAAGCATGGCCCGGTAGCTGGCCTGTCAGATCTATTTTCTTATTTCCCTTGCCAAATAGTGAGTAGTAGCAGCGGCGGCAGCAGCACACAAGGCACATTTTCAGGATCGTTTTACCTTTGGAATGATTTGATATCGCTCTGATCTGTCTGAGCCATTACAGAGACGTCTGAGAGGTCTCCATCTTCAAGACTCGCCTGAAATATAATACAATACCGATTGCTTTGTTTTGTTTGCAGCCATGCACATGTACAGTAAACACCACACCCTGCTTACTCCGTGCCGTCCCTCAGACTACAATGTCTACAGTAATTTATCGTCGTTGTCGGGTGGAAACCTTGTATGTCCAAAACCGTTCGTTTTGTATTTATCATTTAAAAAATGATCTACAATAGTGAAAACAGCCGATCTAAAAGCACACAACCGCGAGGCGTTGTGTGCTGTTTTCACTAGTTTTGAGCGACGGTCTTGTGAATGATGAAGCAGGGCTTTGCTTTACCAAAAACGTACACATTTGAAACTTGGAGATACAAGGTTTCTGCCATTCAGAGACGTTATGCTCCATCGTATGACGATGTTGCGCGCCGGAAAAAAGCCGATCTCACAAGCTCACAACGCGTCACTGCCGCGACGCTGGAGCTTTTAGATCAGCTATTTTTGGCTCCCAACACTGTTGTACAACAACATATAAATCAGGCTTAGCCCTAGCCTCTGCGGTGATGTGCTGCCAGTGACATTGGCCTGTAGCGCCTGAGTACCGCGGGCTCCACAGTGTAAGTAGCTTGGCTGGCGGACGGCCACGGACAACACTGTGTTTTTCGGGCTTGCCATCCCGCCCTCATTTCGCCGCACAGTAATTATATTCTCGAATGCAGTAAGAAGAAAAAAGAGCAGCTTTTGACAGAAGGGTTGAGATGGAAAAGAGGAAAAAAATGTGAGGGTGTGTGGCTTAATAAATGTGTCAGATGTATTTAAACAAACGGATTAGTGCATCCAAAGCATTTGGCTCGATCGCCCGCTCGCCACACAAACAGTCGCTGGGGAGAAGGGATGCCATGGCAGTAAGCTGAACATGTCAGTGTAAATGATAGCATGTCCCGTAAGAATTGCTCATAAATTGGAAATTATAAAAAATACATATATAAACACACAGTATATAGGTGTGTGTGCAACCCCTAGTGTACAAGGCAGAACAAAGTCTAATAGTAAGACGCCTCAGGGCGACAAGGGACCTCGCCCTAAAGGGCCAGATCGCGCCACAGTGATGTGGACATTAGGGATGTGGACATCAGGGCTGTGAACATCAGGGATCTCCATATATGGGCATAAAAGGGATTTGTTCCCCTGGTATCACAGGGATCTCCATATCTCCATATATGGGCATAAAAGGGATTTGTCCCCCTGGCATCACAGGTATCTCACAGGAAACATGGCATCATTAATATTGATGACATCAGGGAACTCCATATATGGGCATAAAAAGGATGCTGTTAGTGTGACATCACAGTGAAGCCAGAGCGTGATGTCAGAGCGGCAAACCCATTCTGGTAGAGTGGTTCCCCTGACATCACAGTGACATCAGAGCATGATGTCAGAGAGGCAAAACCATAGACCGTAAAAATGTGTACACGTCTACACGGACGGACGGACAAACGCGGACAAGCTGTGACGTTTCTCATAGTAAACTGCGACCTTTGGTCGCAATAAAAGACCACACACACACACACACACACACACACGCACGCGCACACGCGCACACGCACACGCACACACACACACCATAATGTTCATTTGAAGTCAAGATGGAATACATAGATGTCTACACCTAAACTGTAGGATGCAACCCCTAGTGTACAGTATAAGGCAGAACAAAGTCTATTAATAGTTTAGTCACTCGGTTGCTATCCAAGTGTGTCATAGCACGTCTTTTCTAGCCTTAATGTGGCAGCATACTTTTCTTTTTTTTTCCCCTCTTTACATTTCACCCTTTTAAAGGTACGAAAGGGGAGCACAGTGGCCGCATGCATCTGAAGGTCAAAACAATCAAGTGGATGGCTGCTTTCAAATGAGCAGGGTGACCGAGATGTGCACGTCAGTTAAAGTCTTTGTCTGATTCCTGTCCTCCAGCCAGTGTGGTTCTTCCCACTATTTATTTTGTTCTGACCTTACCTTGTCAAGCTTGCAGCATACTGGAGCTGTCTATGTCAATACATTGACTAAATGAATAATAGATGCTGCTCTGTGGTATCACCGTGCCACCAGGGGCGTCACACCAAATTCTGGGCCCTGGGTACAAGGATTCACTGCGGGCCCCCCATGAATGTTAACTATTGAAAAATAGCAGATATACAAGCTCACAGCGCGGCACCGAGTGCGGCGCTGCGAGCTTGTATATCTACTATTTTTGAAAAATCGTGAAAATGTGTGCAAGAAACCTATGTCAAGGACCCCCAAGATGATATGTATTTGGCCACGGACCCTGATCTCAAAATATTTAGTTCCAGGGACCCCCAGAAGCAAAATTTGAGTTAGAAATGTTCGCTTTCATTTCAAGTATACATATATTCAAAGATTTTCACACATTTTCACAACTTTTCAAAAATAGCAGATCTACAAGCTCGCAGCGCGGCACTCGGTGCCGCGCTGTGAGCTTGTATATCTGCTATTTTTCAATAGATAAAAGTTATTAGGGCCCCTCCACCTTGGGCCCCAGTAACTCAGTCCCACTTTCCTACCCCTTGTGACGCCCCTGTGTGCCACTATATCTTTCTCGACTTTTGGATAATGTTCATTGGGGGAGCAGCAGACAGAAACGTTCAGGAAGATTAAAGTTTAGTTTGGTTTGTGAAATATTCACACCCTTTTATCAGTGTTTAACACATTGACCGCCATTTTAACATACCTCCGTACTCCCACCTGCCATTCGTCTCCATAGACTTCCATGTAATTGGGTGTGCACGGATCATGCACACCCATGCCTAGATAATGCACCACGTGTGTTCACATTGCTCACAGCTTTCAAACAAAAAAATCCGAATGGAAATCCGTTCAGGCATTCATGAGATAACAGCCACTATGTTTAACAAAGATGGCTGCCAAAATGGCTGCCATGCTTGAAAGATGGGGTTGCTATGGGGGTTAAACATGCAATTTCGCGATTGCTATCATGCCTACTCCATTTTTGGGGGTCAAAAAAAAAATTGAAAAAATTTTTTTTTGAAAAAAAAAAAAAAAAAAAATTTATTTTTTTTTAAATTCTCGGGACTATCGGGCCTGGCGGGGAAAGACATTGGAATAATATCGGGCCTGGCAGGGAATGAGTTAATAATGGGAAATGCTTCCTTTTTTCTTTCCTTTTTTTTTGTTCTCTGGAGCTCCACAGCCAGAAGAATGCGATCATTCACATTCAAACTTGAAATAAAATCTATTCTTTGACCTTTTCTATCCGTCTGCCTAAATTTGATGAGTGCTCTGGATTCACGGCGTGTAAAGCTCATCTGGCCCACGATGGTTAAACCAGGGGACCTTGTGCGTCCGTAGGTCTCCAGATAAATGTTACATTTTGACAAGAACTATTTAGTGTCAAGCAATGTGCAAGGCTGAGATAGCTTATGCGTCACCCCAGAACACTTGACTTAACCTTACTCAGGGCCGCGGGCATGCAGCACAGGCATTGACAGCTGCCTCCAGGCATGTTTGTAAAGAAACGTCATCGACATTCTCACTGCTATGATATGACCCCCCAGTGTCCCCTTTAAAAAAGTTAGAAAGGTAAAGTCCTATACAATGTTAAATTCATCAGTGCAGTTGAAATCCTCGCTCACCATGAGGATAATAACTCTGCTGGTCTGCTGTCCTTTCCACTATAAACAAAAACCTCCAATTTAGAATCTAAAAAGCATTGTAGTCCCCACAGTAAGACTATAGACACAACATAAATATAGGATTTAAATCTCTAAAGCAGTGGTTCTCAACCTTTTCAGGTCACGACCCCGAAATAATCATATTTTAACTGGGACCCCCCCCCACCCTGACAAGCACTAAGAGTTGAGGCATTACATTTTGTATAACACAGTTCTGCTGTGAAATTACATTAGCAGATCTACTTGCTCACAATGCCAATTTCTGCCTCTGATATTTGACAATTTGCCCAATGTTTAATTTGTCATTAAAAAGTCCTTAAATTGTCACTTTAGAAATGTGCAGATACCCTCTATATACTCAAACTTTTTGTTGGTTTGTGTACTGTTGAGTGAGAAAACAACGTTGCACATTGAGTTAATCATCTGGGGACCCCCCCAAAATAATTTGGCCACCCCCCTGGGGGTCCTGACCCACAGGTTGAGAACCACTGCTCTAAAGTATAGAAATGGCACACACACAGTCTCCAGCACTCTGTTCCGCCAGGCATACTGTAGCTCACCAAGCCACTATTCATTTGCCAGTCCTTTGATGCATTGAGACAAAATGCATTGTCACAAATGCGATTACTTGTGCATTAAGAACAACGGAGCAATAACCACAATGAACGTCTGGGGGGAACGATGAATGATGGCGAGCGTTGTTGCGAGACATGAGGAGCACATGACAGCACCGTTTGGACCCAACTGAGAGGCGACACGCTGCTTAGTAGACTCTGCCCGTGATATTAATATGGAGACAACAGGGCATACTAAAACGACATTTGACAGCAACACTGGCTGCTTTATATTTCTGGTATGTATGGACACACTGACACTTAGTCAGGGACCGCACTCACTGTGCTCCAGCCTGAGGCACACAGCGCTTCCGGCAATGAGCTGTGTTTTTTTATCACTGGATGTGTGGATGGTGGAAGTGCTATGTGATCGTGATTGTGTGCATGACATGCACGCACAGAAGATGTGCCTTTAAACTTGAGTGTTATGAAAGGGTGGGCATGAAGCAAAGGCCACATGGTGAAACACTGGGCTTTTAATTGTTTTTAACATTTCAACAACCTGGTCAACAACCTGACAGTGGTACCAGGTGAACAACCTCTTCCTAAAGGGAAGAGTTTTTTTTGCAGGTCTTTCAGTCTGAGTGTATCAAAAAAGGAACTGGGTTAAGCACCGTTGGTCCGACCAGTTTAACACTCACCAGGTTAGCATTTACCAGCGTCGGCAGGTTAGCATTTCACCAGGTTAGCATTCACCAGCGTCGGCAGGTTAGCATTTCACCAGGTTGCATTCACCAGTGTTAGTTTTACTGAGGTTAGGGTTAAGGTTAGGTTATCTCCGTCCCCCCGACTTTCGTCACCTCTGCGCAGCCAATCACAAGCCTCTGCTGCCTTAACCCAGTTGCCTTTTTGATACAAAATAAAATGTAAAAATAGCACTATTTAAAACATATTGCACTCCATATTATATACAGCCCACTTGTGGTGCCGCCACAGCAGTGCAAAAATGAAGAAACTTCAGGTGGCATATTAATGATGCTATAGAATATTTCTGAAACTCCCAAGATGGACAAGTGCAAGTGAAATGTTCATGACTAGCAATGTACAAACCTTCAATGCTCTACTGAGGAATTTTATGTTTAAATGTATGTGTAGACTTATGGAGTCAAAGAATGAATTAATCAGGGCCTTGACAGAGATCACACAGTGTGATACAAGGTTTACTTCGTGCTTCTGGAAACACTGGAGGCAATGTTTATATGTTTTTTAAATGAATGAAGGCAGTCTGGAACTGTATCCACGATTTTCCTACGCCCCATAGTGCATTGCGCAGACGTTTGCACCGATCTTCCGCCGCCGATTTACAAGCTCACAACGGGTTGCATCTGCGACGCGACGTGAGCTTGTATGTCTGCTGTTAAACCCGGAAGTTTGGTCCTGATAGTCTCCAGTAAACCCCCGGGGAAAATTGTGGATACCTCTGTAATGTTTGTTTGTTTTTTGTATGTATGTTTTTTATAGACCTTTGTGTCTGAAATAAAGTTTATCATCATCATACACTTGGACTGAAAGACCTGCAAAAAACACTCTCCCCTTCCTCAAGACCAATGAGTTGATTACAGGAAGAGAGGATGGAGGAGGGAGAGGGAGGAATGAGCCTGTTGTTCGTCTGCCTGTTGAACATGCATGCACATCGCACACATATATAATTTAGGCATTTAGCAGCAAGCCATCCAGAGAGACTTACAGTACACGCAGGTTAAACGGCAAATGCTAAGAGCCAGTATAGCACCTTGATACTCTAGGATTGTACAGGCAAACCAAGAACCTAGCATCAGTAGTATAATATAATTGTATAATATCAAACAAGAAATAATCTGTACATTGAAACTATACAAATTATAGGATGCAAGGGCAACAAATGAACCTGCCATCTGTATAACTAACATGCTATAGTTAGTACTTGGAAAGTGTTATGCATTATGCAATTGTTATTGTACTATTTATATATTTATTTTTCTATTCTTAATTGCAATGTTATTTTTTGCAGTTTTTGTTGTTGTTGCAATGTTAAGGAGCTGAAACCCATAGGACATACATGGGCAACTGGCAGCCCGGGGGCCACATGCGGCCCCCACCTTCACTTAATGCGGCCCGCAGGTTACTCGGAATACTCTATATTATTTCAATTTCAAACATGGAAAAATGACCTGATTTAATTACATGTCTATATTAGTAGCTTAATGACTAGTATTAAAATGTTATTTTATTTTTGATGTCCAATGTATTTGTATGTAAGTTCATAAAGTTAACATATGAACATATAAATGCATTTGAAATTTAAAAATAAAATAATAAAAATGTTACTTTTCATGATTCCCATTCAAACATAGCAAAAATAGCTGATCTACAAGCTCAAAACGCGTCGCAGTGCAACGCGTTTTGAGCTTGTAGATCGGCTATTTTTGGAACACTGATGGCAGTCTGTCTTCCGTGCGTGCTCTCGCGCTCTCTCCAGAGCCATTCAGGTCTCCCTCTCTCTCTCTACCAGAAAGATCTAATATGCTCACAACCTTCGAGGATCGGCTATTTCCGGAGTGTGACGGAGTTGTAGGACGAAGTATAAAATCAAACATAGAACGTAAAAGTGAAGAAAGCTCTGCTCAGTAAGAGACACCCGAAATGACTGAAACAAACGTCCCTCTCTGTTCTGTTTCAATTTATCTTCTCCCTCCCACATTACGTTTGCCAGACTGAATCTTCAGTTCCTCTCCAAATGTGCTTCAGTGAAGTTTCATAGGAGTGCTAATAGGACGCACAGTAAGAGTGTACTGTAGGCACAGAAAGAGATAGTCCTCCTACCTATTGTATGATACTCATATCCTACATAAAAAAATAATAATTGTATAGAGCTTTAAAATCCCATACTATACATGTTCTGTCCAACATTTGACATTCTCTGTCCCCTGCCCTCTTGAGCACTCTCGCTCTCCCACGCGCGCACATGCACACGCACACGCACACGCACACGCACACGCACACACACACACACACACACACACACACACACACACACACACACACACACACACACACACACACACACACACACACAGTGACCATGTCTCTGTGTCATGGCGGACACACTAATGACTATTTTAATGTAAACAAACATATCACTACATACAGTAATTATTCAGTGGCTCATCCGCATAAAAGAGCAGTTCATCCATCACATCAAAGTGAGAATTCTCAATATCTTTCCACATATAGCAATATTTATGAGTTTTGAGCGGACTTTGTCTGTCACACCAAAGAAAGAATTTTCCATCTACATCCACTTCTTTTACAACGTATGTTTCATAACTTTCATTCGGTCACTCAACTAATGATTCAACAGACACACCACAAGAGCCTGTGCCCCCCTTACATCCAGGTACTCAAACATGAACAACAAACTAAAACCTTTCATTCATACCAACAGGGAAACTCTTTGACCATGTCAGCCTGCCTCCGCTACTCTTCTTACAAAGACACTTCTCTGCCAGGGATCCATGCACAGAACATACACTGAAATAACCTACTTCTTCTCATATCAGAGGGAGAATAAATACCCGGGCCCTTCAGGAGGCTACCCAAATAAAACTAGTGGAGCACTCGACTGGTCGCACATTCTTTATGTTGCAGGGGTGAAAGTAAAGAATGTGCAGACCAGTGGAGTGCTCCAGTACATTTTATTTGGGTAGTCTCTCCTGAAGTGCCCAGGTATTTATTCTCCCTGATGCTGCAAGTTGTCCTCGTTGAGCACCGACGTGGGCGTCACACCAAATTCTGGGCCCTGGGTACAAGGATTCACTGTGGGCCCCCACTTTTGAAAAATAGCAGATATACAAGCTCACAGCGCGGCACCGAGTGTAGATCTGCTATTTTTTGAAAAATCAAGGACCCCAAGATGATATGTATTTGGCCACGGATCCCGATCTCAAAATATTTAGTTCCAGGGACCCCCAGAAGCAAAATTTTAGTTAGAAATGTTCGCTTAAAAAATACATATATTCAAAGATTTTCACACACTTTCACAACTTTTCAAAAATAGCAGATCTACAAGCTCGCAGCGTGGCACTCGGTGCCGCGCTGTGAGCTTGTATATCTGCTATTTTTCAATAGATAAAGTTACTAGGGCCCCTCCACCTTGGGCCCCAGTAACTCGGTCCCACTTTCCTACCCCTTGTGACGCCCCTGAGCACCGATGAGCCCTTCTACAGTATCTTCTGCTGGCTGAAGCGTGCAGACTTCTCTTTACCTATACCTACTGCTCTTATTACCTTATACCAAAGACACAGTCCAATATTATATAGGATTAACACTTAATTAATCCTATCAAACATCAAAATGCATAAATGCATTATGAAACAAGGCCAAGTCTACAGCATGGTCCAAGTCTCTTCCCTGTTTGGGATTTAAATAACTCAACAATTTCCCACGGACATGGACAAGTCTTACCATGGACACATTTGTCGTCTGTGTACAGGCACATTGATGACCCCTGAAGAGACAAAAAGTATGCCACCATAAAAAAGGCTAAAGGACACAGGGTAGAAGGAGAAAGATACAGCATCAGCATTATTCAGCAAACTGTACTTCAGAGAATCCCTTAAATCGAGAACAACAAAGTCTCCCCTAAGTGCATATACAGTACGTATCCCCCCATATATGTGAAACATTTAACAACTTAAACCCTAAACACCAAAATCTCTTGACCAAAAACAGCCGACCTACAAGCTCACAACATATTGGCCGCAAGTATAGATCGGCAGAACAGGGACTGTAGGGTTCATGTCGTTAAGGGGGTGTTCCCTGAAAAATGAATTTCGGGTCCTGTCATCCCTGTTTGGTGCTAATATCTGTAGAGCGGTATTGTAGTGTGCTGTGCTCATTCTCACTCCCACTCCCGCTAATGGGAAGGACTTGCTCGCGCTTTGCTATTCTGCAGGAGCACTCCATTGCATGACGAGAGCATGATAGGCCTCGCTAATTACTGCACCGGCTTGGGGAGAGAGTGGTAGTAGCGTGCCAATTCAATGTGTAGGCCGGGGAAGAGTGGACTTTATCCATAAGAGATTGGCCAATTAAGCTACCCAATTTGAATTGAGCAAGCCTGTCGCAGCGGCTAGAAAATGCCACTTGTACTCACCACTCATTCTGGACGATATGAGACCCATTACTCTCACAGTCATTACTAAGCAAAATGTCAATAGCTTATTAGAGAGAGAGACAGATAGAAAGAGAGAGAGAGAGAGAGGGGGGGGGGGGGGTGCTCGTATACTGCATTATAAAACATGGAAAACAAAAACATCTCCTATACCGGAGTAATGACGCTTGTCCACAAGCAAGTGTGTGTGTGGTTGGTACACTACACACACAAGCGCACATACACAAGGGCGTGTGTGTGTGCACAGACACGTGCCAGTCAGTCAGTCCTTCCAGCTGGGACATGCAGAGAATGAGAGGCAGGGGCTGACATTTCTAAAAGGGCTTTTTGGTGAAAATATTGAAAATAGCAGACCTCGAAGCTCACAATGCGTCGCTCTGCGACGCATTGTGAGCTTCGAGGTCGGCCATCGTGAGCTTCGAGGTCGGCTATTTTCAATGCTTGATGCTACAGAGAGGGCAATTCTTTTCACATAAGATGCTGCATTCAACTTCAGGAGAGTTTAGCGATGCGTTGTGTGAGCTTGGAGGTTGGCTATTTTCAATGCTTGATGCTACACAGAGAGGGCAATTAGGCGAGTTTGGACAAGGCAATTCTCTTGAATGCTGCCTTCAGGTAAGCGATGGAAAGAGGGCATTTGCATTACACTTTCACCATAGTAAAAACTGAAAGAGGACAAGAGGACACTTTTTACAGACGGGTAAAAAGGCAGGGGCTCAAGCCCCCTTTAATGTCTATGTGTGCACGTGCCTGCCTTCCAGCCAAAAGAACTACTGTCTGAACCATCATTCATCTAGCTGTGCACATCCATGCTCCCTGGAGGATGTACCCCACTGATATGTGTGGACCCATTGCCTTTCCATCGGCCAAATGTTGTTGTGTTGTGATGGAGGGCATGTTTTAGGGCTTAGGTTAGTCATGTGATGTTTGACCAGCTGGAAGTGAGCGTGGTTAACCTTCCTTTCCAGGCCTATATTTCCATCGTGCCCTGGTGTGGAAAGAGACCAAGGGATGCAACTATTGATCGTTTTCTTTGTGTTTATTCAATTCATTAGTTTTGACAAATAATGAATTAAATATATTTTCTAACGAATCGATAAACCACTTGGGGGTTATTTTATTCTTTGTCGCACAACATCGTTGTGTAAAAAAGTTATCACCGCACGTTGTGTTTGGGTGGGCTTGTAGATATTTTAACGTATTGTCCAAAATAGGGATCAATTATTCAATTGATTATTTTAATATATGATAGTGATTTTTTATAATGTATTAAATCAAACTGGCAGGTAAGCCAGTAGTAACTCCCCGGCTGAGAAGCCATTTGCAAACCTGAAATGGAATATTATTGGTGTTAGCACCTTTTTATTTACAGCAGCTCCATCGGTAAATGCAGCCGACCAAATTAACCTGAACTGCGATGCAATCGACAAAGACGCATCTACCGAGTGATGCCAAGCGGCGACCGGGATGACCAGACACTACAGTAAGGTGAGCTTTGACCACACATCATCCTATGGTTCAACAAAATGCATGCCATGAAACATAGAGAGAAAGGGTTTGATAAGAAAGCCGTCTTTCTCTATGAGCTTCATCTTGGACTCATTATGCTGTCTCTTACCCTCCGATGTGTGCTTTCGGCTCAGAAGCCAATTAACTTGAAGGGGTTTTCTTTTAAATGTTCAGTGCACATGAGATGGATGGCATGAACAACAGCTTCTGCAGCACTCTTCAACATCATGTACTGTAAGTACCTTTCAGTGAAATGATGGACCAGTCCCCCTGCTCTCTTCCTCTTCGCTCTCCTTCTCTCTTTCTCTCCCTTGTGCTTTTCTCACCCTCTCGGTGTCTCATTCTCAGCATTGTGCAAATGTTTCCCTTGTCTAAGGAACCGTTCCATATGTTTGCAATCACTCTGGCTCCCTTGTCTACACAGATCATTTAGCAGCCTCCCTCATACATTTCAATTAGGCAGCACCTAGTGTAACCACCGACATAGGGAAAGCAATATTGATTTCTTGATAGGTCTGGAAGAATTAACACTTGTACCAGGGAATGTGAGAGATTCATAACACCTTACACGTTGACGCACCAGACTGCTTGGCATTAATTACGTAAACCAGTGGTTCCCCAACATTTGAGGCCCTCTTGAAAATCTCAAAACCCTTTGCGGACAACCCCAAAAATGCCATGACAGTTTGTTTCATAAATCCTTAAAATGTGAACATTATGTTATCATTAAAATGTTAATGTTTTGCGAATTATTTGGGGGCCCATTTGCAGTATCCTCACAGCCCTACCAGTGGTCCCCGGCCCATAGTTTGGAACCCATTTTTGTAAATCGGTGATTTTCACAGATTGCTAGCACTTTACTATTCTGCATTTTCACAGATTGCCTGCCCCCCCCCCCCCCCACGTGCTTACAACGTGGCATGATACTGAACTAATGTTGACAAGTCCTTCATTGCCACACTCTGCATTTAAACACAACATTTTACATTCAATTACAATGTACATTCAATTCCTGTCGTGTAACTTTTTCATTTAAGCACGTTTTCCCCCCACATTGAGAACCACTACTTTAAATGATAGCTGTAAAGGGGGCAAGCACTGCTTGGTTCAGTAGCTGTCACTCTCTGTCTGCCAACTCATTCATTCCCAAAAAAAAATATCTGATTACTGATATGCAGTGTTGGGCAAGTTAGTTTGAAAAGGTAACTACTGGTAGTTACTTTACTAGTTACTGCTTTAGAAAAAGTAACTAGTTATGTTACTAGTTACTAAATTATAAAGGTAACTACTGTAGTTACTAGTTAAAGTATAACCCTTATAGGAGGTTATTTACATAACAGTAGCCTCGGGATCCAGGCATTTCAAGAAGAAAAACCTGGGTATATCCCCCAGTAACTGTGGTTCAGCCAATCAGGCGAGTCTGTGTGTATATTACAAACATCTCCCCCTCCTCCTCCACTCTACGACAGGCATCTTTGATGCTTTCATTGAGAGATCACTAATGAACTCTTGACACTTTTATGGCCCAAACAATTACCTCAGTTCGCAACCCCTTTGAAGTTCAAAGGGAGCAATTAAGAGCTCCTGCCAGCTCCTGAAAAAAACAGAGACCGGTGAACAAATCCTATTGGCCTCTGAGATCCAGCCGGCTCGTATCCCCGCCCTTCTGGGTCATAGAATGTCTGGGCTCGACCAGCCTAACATAACAGTAACTAGAATAGCGTTAATGAATGGGGAAAGGACCGTTACGTTATTAGTTACCAGAAACAGTACAGTAGTTGCGTTACGTAACGCTGTTACTTAGCAACGCATTATTCACAATTTTAATGTAAGAACATAAAGACTTAATGGATTATGGATTATGGATATTATTATAAACTAAAATAAAACAGATGAAAATAAGAGAGTAAGATTGAGGGCAACGCTACAAATTAATCTAAAACGCCAGTAAAATGAAGCATCAACCAGAAAAGCTTCAATTGAAGAGAATAGAGTAGCAGACTTGCAGTTTTCTGGGAGTTTGTTCCAGACAGGCGCTGCATAAAAACTTAATGCAGCTTCTCCTCGTTTGGTTCCGAGAACTTCCGACTCTGCTCAGAAAGCTGACCTGCCCCAGATGATCTGAGAGATCAGGATGGTTCAGAACACATCAGAAGATCAGAAATGTGTTTTGGCCCCAAACCATTCAGTGTTTTATGAACCAGCGGTAGTGTTTTGGCATCAATTATTTCACAGACAAGAGATCTAGGGTAAAGATATGAGAGCTGGAGTGATCTGATCCACTTTCTTGGCATTAGTGAGAAAACTCCAGTTAGCAGCATTCTGAATCTACTGCAGCTGTCTGGAGGTCGATTCTCAGGGAGATCTGTCTGTAAAGACGCCATTACAGTCAAGGCTACTGAAGATAAATGCATGGGCAAGTACTCAAAATCACACTAGACATAAGCCCTTTAATACCTATAATTACTTCTTTTTTTTTCTTCTCATGTGAGTTGTCAGGCATGAGTTATACCTGAGTTAATACCTCTACCATATTGCCAAGTTTCGTAAAAAACTACTGCAGGGTCATGCCAGAACTGCAAAAAGTGGAGTAAAATAATAATAAAATGTAGAGTCATAATGAGGCCTGCAGCCAGACAAACAAACAAACGAAAGAAAAAATGCACAGAGAGGAAAAGAAAAACACTCCAGCCAGGCATGAACTAATTCAATTTTGAGACTTGGAATCATTACATTTGCAGATATCTATTCTGTATTTCTTGCTGGCTTGACATGATATCATCCGCCTCCACAAACAACTCTATCAAAATTAAAATAAAAACACATTTCATCTATTCATTCATACAAGCCACAAACTAGCTTTACACACTCACTGAATCACGCCAAGTGGCCATTTCATTCATTCTCCCATTGAATCCCACGCCGTTACTCTGAAGTATGTCAAATGATTGGACTATAAAAGCTCAATAGCCAGGATTCAGAGTAATATGCCAGCCTTTAATCCTGTTATGGCTGGGCTGTCTGTGGCTAACACTGAATGATCTCCCCCGGTGAAGTTGATGCCGTGGCTCTGCCTGTCTTATAAAGTTACCATGTCCATCCTTGTGGCCTATCACCATCCACGGACAGAAGCCGAGGGAGGGGTGCACACTTAGAGCCTGACATTTCTAGTAATTATCTTTATGGAGATGGGAGGTCTCTCAATTAGAGTGGCGCTTGATTAAAACTAATGGCTTTCCCTCCAGGCTGGAGAGGGGAGTTTGTGGAGGGTGTACAACAGGGGCGTCACAAGGAAGGGGGAAGTGGGACTGAGTTACTAGGGCTCAAGGTGGAGGGGCCTTAATTATTTTATACTTTAGCTATTGAAAAATTGCAGATATATGTGAGCTTGTAGATCTGCTATTTTTGAAAAGCCGTGAAAATGTGTGCAAATCTTTGAATATATGTATTTTTTAAGCGAACATTTGTAACTCAAATTTTGCTTCTGGGGGGTCCCTGGAACTAAATATTTTGAGATGGGGGTCTGTGGTCAAATACATATTATTTTGGGGGTCCTTCACATGGAAAAGTTTGAGCACCACTGACAGAGAAACGTCAAATTTTCACGTTTTATTTTTTTATTTTTTTTATAGCAGATCTACAAGCTTGCAGCGTGGCACCGAGTGCTGCGCTGTGAGCTTGTATATCTGCTATTTTTCAATAGTTAAAGCACAACATAACGCAGTGAATCCTTGTACCCAGGGCCCAGAATTTGGTGCGACACCCCTGAGGGGGTACCATGCAGCATCGAGTGCTCCTCCTCGCGACGATGCAGGACGGACCGAGCCGGCTGACCTTAAAACAAGCACACTGTTACAGAAGCAGAAAAAAGACTGGCCACAAACGCGGCATTAATGTTTGCTCGCCGCACTTACTCTAGCTGACACCAAGCAATGAGTGCAAATTGGGAGCAGAAACACTGCGATCCATGGAAACAAAAAACCTTGTTTCTATTGGGTTAGTGATCACCAAGATTGGCGATTTTATGAACTTAGAGTACGGAGTCGTCTGTGCACTATTATGACAAATTACTCTCTTTTAATCCACCCTGATCTCTCTCTCTCTCTCTCTCTCTCTCTCTCTCTCTCTCTCTCTCTCTCTCTCTCTCTCTCTCTCTCTCTCTCTCTCTCTCTCTCTCTCTCTCTCTCTCTCTCTCTCTCTCTCTCTCTCTGCCCCCATCTCTCTCCCCCCTCTCTCCCCTCTCCCCCTCTCTCCCTCACACGCACACGCATTTGGTGACCATGTCTCTCTGTCACGGCGGACACACTAATGGCTATCTTAATGGAAAACAAAACTGCCTCCCTGGAGAGTGTGATGGTCAGACCAGCCATTACAGAATCACTCAACGGTGGTTGATTGACTGTACCTTCCAGCTCTGTTATAGGTCTATTAAGCTGTAATGCATGCCCCAGTCCTGACCCGGGCCCTATATCTGGACACTGTCAGTGTTAGCAGTTTCCATAAACTTTACACTTCCTTATGCCTGGTCTCTTTAAGACATATATCGTTGTAGTCTGGTGGAAACCTAGTATGTCCACGGGAGGCGTTGTGTGCTTGTAGATTGTGTGCTTGTAGATCAGCTATTTTCACTAGTTTTGTGCAACAGTCTTGTGTGATGAAGCAGGGCTTTACTTTACGAAAACGTACACATTTGAAACTTGGAGATACGAGGTATCTACCCCACAGTGACGATATACATTCTTTCTTGCTTTATCTGCCTGTATTGAGAGTGAACAGTAGACTGACAGGAAATGGGGAGAGAGAGATGGGGAGTGACACACAGCAGGTGGTCGGGATCGGGACTCGAACCCGCAACACGGGACACGCAGTGCCTGGAAAGCTGGAAAGCCCAGGCCATGTCTGTCTGTCTAGACTCTTTATGTACAAATCACAAGTACACAAGCTTGTAGACTGAAATATGGCTAAAGTAGTACACACACACACACACACGCACGCACGCACGCACGCACGCGCGCGCAGCCACACACACACACACACACACACACACACACACACACACACACACGGTAACAGACACATACACTAACATGCATGCCTGTTCAAATTGAATTTTGTGGGGGGGGGAATTGACAGGTCTAATGTGCAGAAACACACATGGAGCATGCACACACGCACACACACGCGCACGCGCGCAGGATCATCCTTTCTCTTTCTGCACCGTTCCCTCTACCTCGGGGAATCTGATCACCTCCTAATGCGTGGCTTAGAAACAGTAATGCAATAGACGGGCCAACTTATATTTCCCCAGTGACGACAGCCGCAGCCAAAACCTTCAACATTCTGCAGCGACCGCACAGCCAGGAGGGCTATGGAAGCCTCCAAGAAACAGCAGGGAAGGTGGAATGGGAGACTATAGAGGAGAGAGAGAGAGAGCGAGAGAGAGTACTGTAGATAGAAAGTTAGACAGATGGAGACAGACAGATGGAGTTAAGGTTGAATGTTTTTATATAAGGCCCAAGTTAGTCCAAAACAGCAAGACGGGGAGCGAGAGAGAGAGAGAGAGAGAGAGAGAGAGAAAGAGAGAGAGAGAGAGAGAGATGGTGGTGTGGCAGAACACCTCAAATTGTCAGGTCGATCTCGACGGCAGATGCTACGGTGGCCTAGCTGTGCCCAGGGGTGTCGCACCAAATTCTGGGCCCTGGGTACTTTAACTATTGAAAAACAGCAGATATACAAGCTCCGAGTGCTGCGCTGCGAGCTTGTAGATCTGCTATTTTTGAAAAATTGTGAACATTTCTTATTTTTGAAAACATCGTTAACATTTCTTTGAATATTTCAAATCCTTCTGTTTCTATGTCAGTGGTGCTTAAACCTTTTCATGTGAAGGACCCCCAGAATGATATGTATTTGGCCCCCATCTCAAAATATTATAGTTCCAGGGACCCCCCAGAAGCAACATTTGAGTTACAAATGTTCGCTTAAAAAATACACATAATTCAAAGATTGGAACACATTTTCACGACTTTTCAAAAATAGCAGATCTACAAGCTCGCAGCGCTGCTATTTTTCACTAGCTAAAGTATAAAATAATTAAGGCCCCCTCCACCTTGGGCCCTAGCAACTCAGTCCCACTTTTCTCCCCCCTTGTGACACCCCTGCCTCCACACCACGGGGGGAAACGGGGATGACGGCGCACATGGACATTCCAAAGCACGCACACACGCACGCACGCACGCACACACACACACACACACACACACACACACACACACACACACACACACACACACACACACACACACACACACACACACACACACACACACACACACACACACACACACACACACACACACACACACACACACACACACACAGTACTGGAGCGCTGATAGACGGCGGGGGCCTCTTCTCTCCAACGCTCCTGAAGAGCTCCATTTTCTGTCTGCCAGGCTCGCCTGGCGCGTGCCGAGCTGCCTAATGACACCTAATCAAATCAATGGCAGGAAACTCTACCTACTGATCTAGCCCTTAACTGGCAAGCACTGTCAATCCATTTCTATCTGGAAAGTACAGAGGGAGGGAGAGAGAGAGGGAGAGAGAGAGAGATAGAGAGCTATTGTGTAAGAGAACACAGTGTTGGAAAGATAGAGACCATTAGACCAGTGGTTCTCAACCTTTTCAGGCCACGACCCCCAAAATAATCATATTTTAACTGTGGACCCCCCCACCCTGACGAGCACTAAGAGTTGAGGAATTACATGTAGATCGGCCGTTCGACTCTTTGACAATTTGGCCAATGTTTAATTTGCAATTTTAGAGGTATTAACAAGTCCTTAAATTGTCACTTCTAGAAATGTGCAGATAACCTTAATACACTGTTGAGAGAGAAAATCATGTTGCGCAATGACATTAAGTCAATCATCTGGGGACCCCCCCAAAATAATTTGGGGACAACCCCTGGGGGTCCCGACCCACAGGTTGAGAACCGCTGCATTAGAGCACAATGCAGAAGGACAGGGAGTGTGTGCACGCTGCACGTGCATGCGTTTGTGTGTGCCTGTGTGTGCGTGCGTGCATATGGGTTTGTCTGACTGCCAAACTCCAGCTGGGATACCTGAGTTCCCTGTGTTTCTGGTGACAGCAGGCAGCAGTCTTTTCTCAACAGCCATAATGCACCACTCATCCAGGGAAGGGACGATAATCGCTATTATCGTTTATCGTGATAAAAAATACTCACAATAATCGTATCGCGGAGATTTAAATTTAAATTCATTGGCAAATGTTCCACGATATAATATCGTAAATCGCAATTTCTTTCCTCACAATAATCGTGACATAACATTTTCATATCGTCCCATCCCCACACTCATCCCTCCACTTCGTCATAATACATAGACTGAATTCCAAAGACACGTGCTCAAGCACGCGCACGCACACATTTGCCATTTTGACTCTAAAGCTAGTCAAGTCATAGTCAACTTAATTACAGACGTGCAACTAAGTAAAAATGACATATCTACAACCCTTAAGCCCTAATCCTACTGTAACTTCTAAATGACTAATCCTGACCCTGACCAAAATGTTTTCCTAATTGTAAGCATAATACCCCCATTTATTTAAACCATAAGATGTGGTTTATCTTGTGTCGTGATCACCAGGAAAGTTGTCCCCCTGATCGTCTATTTTATTAAATTCGATCTACTATGGGGACATTTGCTGACATTTGCACGCACGCACACGCACACACGAGTGCGGAGTGAGTGTGCTTGAAAAGAGATGCCATGCACCCAGCCAGACGCACGTACGCTCTCTACATTACACCTTCAACATCCAACCAGACGGTGCATGTGACAAGCATAAAGGACGCCAGCATATCAGAGACAGATGCCAAATACAAGAGCGAGTGTGTTGTCAGATCATCAGATGAAACAACGTGAATAAAGCTCAATCCCATAATAATATATCATACCATACTGCTTTCACCATGCAACAGAATGGAATCACTACTGTACTGTACGTACTGTTTCTTGAGCACACAAGAAACGGATGAAGATGTGGTCCAACCAAATTTCAACATCACGGCAAAGGGGAGTAGTAGGGATGGGACGATACGCGATATTATCGTTTATCGTGATAAAAAACACTCACGATAATCGTATCGTGGAGATTTCATTTATCGTGATATCGTCCTATGTCATGCACTGGGATAAATTCACCTTTTATTTGCCGAGCTGCATATCCGGTACCTCTTAAACCCTCTATATTGGTAAAAGGTACGTTTAATATACGTACTTGATGTTGATACAGTCTTTTTTTTCACTATCATATGTCTTTGCCAAAAAATTGCCGATCTACAAGCTCACGTGACGCGTTGTGAGCTTGTAGATCTGCTATTTTTTGGCAAATGTTCCGCCCCAGGATAATGGATTTTGATTATTGTGATAATATCGTAAATCGTGATTTCTTTTGTCACAATAATCGTGATATGACATTTTCATAACGTCCCATCCCTAGTGAGTAGACAGAGCGCGCACATGTGTGTGAGAGTGAGAGTGTGAGAGAGAGAGAGGCAGACCAGATGACCTAGAAGTGTAGGAGGCTAGGTGTCTGTGTAATGTATTGGTGGCTACCCAGGTACCAGGTGTAACACCTTCATGAATACTTTCACAGGGATGCAATTGATCATTAGGGTTGTGTGGAGATTCAAGGAATAATAAGTCATGAACGTTTCTTTCTTTTTTTTAATTTACATTTTTATCCCACGATTACGTAACCTATTTTTTCACCCAGTGCCAATTGCCTCAGCTGTAATCCTGGGCTCTGCTCTCCCTCTGCCGCGCCTGGGGAGCCTCAACTGGCCAGGGGGAGGCATTATAGAGACCAGGATTTCTGCATGTTTTTTGTGAGGGTATCTACCCTAGGAGAATTGGGGTGAACATGCAAACTCCACACAGAAACCACACCCCATGCCAACCCCACCACAAGGTCCACAACACTGAACACGCCACCAGCGCCCACAGCATCCCCGGTGGGAGTCGAACCCAGGACCTTCAAGCTGTGACGCGACAGCGTTAACCGCTGCGCCACCGTGCACCATGAACTGGGTTTTTACTGAAAGAAATTGATTGATAAAACCGGCGAGTCGGTATTTCTGCGTTGTCTAATTAATTAAAGTGTTTTTTTTTTCAGTGGTATTCTAGCGGCACTTCCTTTTGTTCAAAAGATGACAGAAGGCTTCCCCCTTTTGCTTTGCAGAACAGTGCGAGGTTGGTTTTTCCGTTCCATTTGGTTATGGTCTTCTATTCTATCATGTTCCGCTCTGTTCTGCTCATGCAAATTCTCATCACATCAAAAACACACCTGGTAAATTATGATAATGCAAGGGGAAAAAAGAGGGGGAAAATTCGGTAGAGAAATTAAATGAAAAAAAAGGTGTTTGTGTTTCGAAGCAAACAGCGCGGGACCATGAAAGCTGAGCCAGCTGCACAATGCAGGCTTTTGTCTACGGAGTGTGATGTAAGACCCTGGAACAAAAGGTTGCTTCTCCTGTCTGCACAGAGGAGAGCCACGGGCCCTTAACTCGCCAAGACCGTGAAAGCATCCGTGTTACAGTATTTTAGATTTTTTTTCCGCTAAAAAGCATTGTTTTATACTTTGGATATTCAAAAATAGCAGATATACAAGCTCATAGCGCGGCACCGAGTGCCGCGCTATGAGCTTGTAGATCTGCTATTTTCGATAAATCATGAACACTTGCAAATCTTTGAATATGTATATACTTTTTTAAAGCGAACATTTTTAACTCAAATCTTTGCTTGTGGGGGGTCCCTGGGACAAAATATTTTTAGATAGGGGTCTGAGCATTATTTTATATTTAGAAAAATCGCAGATCTACAAGCTCAGAGCTAGTATAGATCTGCGATTTTAGAAAAATCATGAAAATATACGCAAATCTTTGAATATATATATTCTTTTTTAAAAGCGAACATTTTTAACTCATTTTAACTCCCTGGAACAAATTATTTTGAGATAAGGGATCCGTGGTCAAATGCATATGGGGTCCTTCACATTAAAACGTTTGAGCACCACTGACTGAATATCTAGAAACATACGTTTTATTTTTTTTTCTTCAGAAAACCATTAGGGATTCAGAAGACACTTTCAGAACCCGGCTCCTCCGAGGTCTAAAGTGGGTTAATTGGAGCAGCGATCAGAGAGGGATCCGAGCCACTGGAGCTGGCAGCGGGGGGCTGGGGGGGCGGGGCTGGGCTGGGCTCAGTGCCGTAGCGCCGTCCCGTCATCCCGGGAGCGCCGGAGAGAGTCGCTCCCTTCGGTCTTGATTAACGACCTCGACCTCTGACCCCGTCCTCCTGAGTCCTGACAGGCTACGTGAGCACCAGTACAAGCCCTACTGCGCGCGCGCACGCACACACACACACACACACACACACACACACACACACACACACACACACACACACACACACACACACACACACACACACACACTATACTCTATCTACACAAGTACATACTGTACACGTTTGTAGTGCTGTACTGTACTGTATATGCTGATGCTGAAGAAGCAAACGCGTGTGCACAGGCAGGCAGGCACGCGCGCGTGCGCGCAAACACACAGCCAGATAGCTGGATTTAATGAGTGTCTCTCTGAGTGGGAGAAGAAGAGGCAGGGCAGAGCAGAGCTGAGCAGCAGCTCTAATTGAATCAAAAGGGAGGGCGGTTTTACTGGCCTGACGCTAAGAGCATACCGTACACACACACACACACACAATCACATGCACGCACATTTACATTCATCATCCAGCAACGGCCACTCAGATGAAATATAGATGACCTGAAGTGCACCTGTTGTAAAGGCATTTGAGGGGAAAAAGCTAAACAAGCACTGCGCCGGGAATATTCCCAACGCAGTCTCATTTTGTCGATGGTCAGCACCGCTGCTGCTGCGCCGTTATTTAATCCGAGGCACGGGCAATAAATCTGGCTCCTCCACACACTCTGACTCTTCCACTGCTAGAGTGTTGGGCACCGGGGGGGAGAGGGGCTTAGTGATAGTATAATGCAATATGGCAATCAGAGAGCTCTCGTCATGGCAAATCAAGGGAAAGCGGACAGAACGCGAAGGTGATAATCACACGGTAGGACCCCTGCTCGCAGGCATTCACAATTCTAATCCTAACTGTGTGAGTGAGCAGCAATTACGCGCCGCAGAGACAGTTGCTGGGCTTTGACAGGGGAGTGGGCCCCATTTCCTTTTTCTCTGCCTCCGATATTACTTGCAATATCTGGGGAAATAGAAGTCGTGCAAGGTGCATGGATACAGTACGCACCGTGATATACCCGCGGGGTGCGCACGTTTCGCCTGCATGTTCAACTGTGCATATCCGCGCGCCAGTTTTTCCGCTGAGCACGTGCGAGGCCGTCACCAACCGATGCCACCGCTTTTGTCTCAACCTGCTCAGCGATAAGTGGCGTAACTGCTGTGTGAGCTCGCATTCCATACCGTACACCCATTTCGTCACTGTTGGGCAGAAACCTTGTATCTCCAAGTTTCAAATTTGAACGTTTGTTCGCAAAGTAAAGCCCTGCTTCATCATACAAGACAGTCGCACCAAACTAAAATAGCAGATCTACAAGCACACAACGCCGTTGTGCGCTTGCAGATCAGCTATTTTCACAAGTTTAAATCATCTTTAAAATGATAAATACAAAACAAACGCTTTTGGACATGTCAGGTTTCCACCCGACAACGACGATTTACACAGCCCCTCCGACAGGGAAGAGAGAGTAGCCTTCATCTGTTACAATACGACAAGACTCTCTCCTCTTCTCCTCCTCCTCCTATCTGCCCTCCTCTCCTCGCTGCTAATTAGCCAGAAGACGGATTACATCATTGGCTCTAATAGGGGGAACGCGCCATTACACCCCATGCGCATACAAACGCCACCGCCATCCCAAGCACCGCGCGGGCACGTGCACCACACTTAAACCATAGACGCTGTAATGAAATCACTCAGCCGATTTACCCATTACGTTTCCACATTCCCATTATCAAGGCGGGGAGGAGTCACTCATCATTGAAAAAAATAAAAATATAAATTAATTATAACATGACTTAGGCCTTAATATCATCAAGATAAATAGCATGTCATAACAAATGGCGAAAGAATCGCATGACCTTTTAGAGGCACTGATTAAGTGGCAGAATGGCTTGATGTATTTGTTGCCTAATAGTAGCATATCGTCACTGTCGGGCCAAAACCTCGTATCTCCAAGTTTCAAATTTGTATGTTTTTCCGCAAAGTAAAGCCCTGCTTCATCATACAAGGCCGTGGCACAAAAAGTAGTGAAAACAGCAGATCTACAAGCACACAACGCCTCGCGGCGCGAGGCATTGTGTGTTGTCACCCGACAACGACGATATAGCGCTACTCCTGTCCGTTTTATGTGCTCTTAGTGTGACGTGTCTCACAGGGGGGCCAGCACCGATAATAACAAACACACAGTGGAAAACAGGAACAGTTTGCTGTACTGAGAGGGTGGACATTAAAAATACATATGACCGTATACAGTACAAGTCACAATGCATTAGAACAAGTGGGGCATCAAGCAGGCACTGTTAGAAGCAGCTTGGGCTTCAAAGAGGAATGAGGAGGGGAAGGCGGGACCTGAAGTCAGCACTACCGACTGCCAGTGCGTCTTTCAATCAAACGCAACGGCAACATTCAGACAAGGGCTGTCACAATTATTACATAATCGTCTAATCGCAATTATTTGACATAATCGCGATTATTTTACATAATCGCGATTATTTTTCATAATCGTCATAATCGTGAATAGTGGAAATAGCAGTTCTACAAGCTCACAACGCGTCGCATCGCGACGCGTTGTGAGCTTGTAGATCAGCTATTTCCACTATCAATGTTATTTTTTAAGTAGTAAGTTGTCAAATATGTCAGTTATTTATTTGTATATTTAGGTTATGCGTCATATCTGCCATGTGCAACTTCAAGGCCTACAAGTCAAACAGGAATGTAATTGTCAACGACAAAAACACAATTAAATCGTTAATCGCGATTATTCGTGTGACAATTAATCGTCACGTAAAATGTCTTATGACAGCCCTAATTCAGACTCTTCCAGGCGCTTGATTTATCGTTGCTGTCGGGCGGAAACCTTGTACTGTATGTCCAGAACTGTTCTGGAAATGGACAACATAACCTGTGTTCCAATGGATCCAATGTAAATATTATTTAGCCAAGCTCTTGTTAATTCCGGGAATTTTCATTGGTTAAACTATTACAAAACTCACACAGACATGTTTAACCACTATAACTTTCAAAACACAGCCAAAAAACAGCAAAACCGCAAAAACAGAGCAGAAAAAAACTGTGAAAAGTTCACAATGCGTTGCAATGAAACGTGTTGTGAGCTATTTTCAATATTTTTCCCTTTTTCATGCTGTGCTGCACTGTACCATAGCCACATTCTGTGTACCATTACGAAAAATAAATAAACATTTGAATTACAAATGCCAAATAAATTCCCTTGGCATCATCACAATGGACATTCTCATGGGATTTTTGTTGTTGGGTCTCTTAAGAACATGACGTGTCCCATGATGTGTGCTATTATGTCATGACAGACCCCTGAGCAGTGTTTGTGCCAAGTTTGGTGCGGATTGGCACAACGGTGCATGCACTTGTTAGTTATGTTTGTGACGTAAACCACAGTTCACAGTTGGTCCACCGTCGGGCCGCTAGCCAATTTTAATATAGAATATATATAACATATGGTTTGATATTTTCACCTGCACTACTCAATGAATGTTTGCAACTCCAAAATCCTTCAAAATCCTTTCACTTCTATTAGACCCCTGTTGCTATGGCAACAGAGAGAGAGAGAGAGAGAGAGAGAGAGAGAGAGAGAGAGAGACGGGGTAAATAAATAAAATCAGCATGGATCAAAATTGAAAACTCAATGTGGGAAAAGTTGTCGGGCGCAGGGAGCGAAGACACATTGGAGGATTTCTATTTTTATTCTTTTCATTTGACATGTGCAGCTCTGAGGCCAAAATGACACACACCGGGTACCCTATGCAGACGAGTTTGTCGGCTCCCGATGCGAGAGACAGAATGCATAATATAGTGCGGCACTCGCTGTGTGCTGCTGTTAATTCATGCTTTAACTAGCTCTTCCCAGAATCCTCTTGGAGTACATGCGGCAGGGATGTTAGAAGCTGCCGGGTACAAACGCGCTCCACTGGAGCTGCAGAGTGCACACAGGGGGCGGATCCACACCACGCTCTACTGTACCGTCCTGTCACCGTCTCGTCTCCATTGCCTTACTCTCTCTGTCCTCAGTGGTGTAAATAAACTAAGTACATTTACTTAAGTAGTGTACCTAAGTACAATTCTGAGGTATTTGTACTTTACTTAAAGGGGAAGTTCAGTCAAATAAATATGATAACAAGTGTATTCCCAGTTTGTCACACAACAGAGTAATGTATTATTAACCAACAGACAAAATTTGAATCATGAAACAAATCGTTTCAAAATGTGTCAAATCCAATACATATTTTTCTGGCCTCTCTGGCCAAGGACTGTAGGGGCGTGGCCTATGTGCAGTATGAAGCCACGCCCATTCACAGAGGTGTCCGCTTTGGTTTTCAGTGATGTAAAAAAAAAAAAAAAAAAAAAAGGCACTGAAGTACAGTACATTTACTCAAAAAGAAAGTAACTAAGTACATTTACTCAAGTACTTTGTACTCAGGTACTTTGTCTTTACTTGAGTATTATTATTATTATTATTTTCAAATTAAAAAAGAAAAGTAAAAAGCTCACAATGTGTCGGGCTTGTAGATCTGATTTCAAAATATTTTTTAGAAATTTGAAAACTTGAAATGAGACATACTGCATAATAAGTATTTTTTTAAACGTTTTACCAATACTTTTTCCAATGCCAACACAATTCCTTAATGGAATTGAATCCCGGACTTTTACTTGTAACAGAGTAGGCCTACTTCTAAATTGCAGTAGTGATACTTTTACTCAAGTAAAACATTTGAGTACTTTTTCCACCACTCTGTCACACACACACACACACACACACACACACACACACACACACACACACACACACACACACACACACACACACACACACACACACACACACACACACACACACACACACACACACGTTGTATTGTGATTGGCTAGAGACTACAGTAGGCTCATTACATATTACATGCTACACCAGACATGATTAAAAAAACGTAAAGTGGTCTTATTCTACAATGCTGTAAGATAGGCCTACAGTTCCAATTTTTTTTAACAGGGGTTCAGAAACTACTATTCTACATGTTTAATATGTCTATAAACAAATAGCTTAATTCCCTGAACTGGGTCTTTAAGTAATTTTAATTTCCAATACTTTTACTCTACTAGGCCTACATCTCAGATCCTACAGTTATTTGAAAACTTTAGTTAGTTACTTTGCAGATATAAATTATAATATTATAAAACATACTATATTATTATTACTATATTACCAGTAAGACGCCTAAGGGCGAAAAGCGACCTCGCCCTAAAGGCCGACGTCACGCCATCTGTCTTGGCCATCTGTCTTGGCCATATATGGTTTCGGTTAGTGTGGTTCTCCTATCTGACATCACTAATCCCTTTTATGCCCATCTACGGAGATCCCTAACAGAATCCCTCTTATGCCCATATATGGAGATCCCTGCTCTGAGTATCTGACATCACTGCGATGTCACCCGTCATGTCACAGTGATGTGTCAGGAGAACCACAGTGTCAGGCGTTACACGTATACATACATACGGTCAAGCTGTGACGGTTCTCATAGTAAACCTGCTCCCTACGGTCGCAACAAACCACTTTAGCCCTATTTTATACCTTAGCCCTATTTTTTACCGAGCAAATCGCGAGGTGTTGTGTGCTTGTAGATCTGCTGTTTTCACTATACATACAAGGTTTCCACCCGACAACGACGATATTCTATAAATTTAAGGTGCTGAGAGTGAAAATTATAATGTAGGGGTGCCTCGGATTAAAAAAAAGTTTGGGAACCCCTGACCTACAGTATGAGAATGGATTCCCCATTCCGCCAATGCATTTCAATGAGAATGGAGCTTTCTTTGGCACAAAATCCTCTACTGGCATGAAACCGCTACGTTCTCATTGAAATGCATTGGCGGAAGCCTAAAACAGAGTATTTCTAGATTGCAGTATTGATACTTTTACTTAAGTAAAACAATTGAGTTATTTTTGCACCACTGCCCGTCTGGTCTCCATTGCCTTCCTCTCTCTGTCCTCACCCCATCCTCTCTCTAGTCGCTCCCTGTAGACCCCTCTCTCCTCCCAAATGAGGCTGTCTAGCCATTGATTGGCTATTGCCTTCCAACCCCCTCCCCACCTCTACTCCTGATTTGCAACACTTCATGGTGTGGAACGTCTCGATGACTGGTATTCCCCTCACAGCGCTATCCCCAGACACACGCGCCACCTTGAACACACCAACCAGCCCGTGGACAAAATGCACGAAATCAAGCACATGCAAAAATACGCGCACAGCCGCGCACACATACACACTCACACGCACTCTGTCTCTCTCTATGCTTCTCGTGCGCAGAGAGTGCATGTGGAAACACACACGCGCGCGCACAGCACGCACGTCTGGGGACAGTGCTGTGGTGGTTTGATGCTCATCATGAGTACATTGGGCGAGGCTAATTTGTGCATTTGGGGACAGCTATGCTGTGACCGTGAGCGTAAAGCTGACAGTCCCCTGATGATAGTCGCTTGCAGTACTCCCTCATCAGGGAGGGACAAGGAGTGTACAACACCTCACCGACTCTGCTTACAAACCTAACCTCAAGACATAATCTACAACTTCTGACAGCGGTTACATTTACTCAGATAGATATACATTTATTTTAGTAACTTTCTTGAAACTACACTTGTAAGGCCTCGGACACACATAAAAAGCAAGTGATGCTTTACCTGGGGCGAGGCGGGGGGTAAATCAGCGTCCAATTCATTCCCTATGGAAGTCACATGGTTTTGAAGAAGAAACTTGCTTCAAGGCTGCCATTCCCCCATGAGGCAGCCGTAATATATATATATATATATATATATATATATATATATATATATATATATATATATATATATATATATATATGACCCATAAAATGGGTCCCACTGTTTGGGAACCAGTGCACTACAGACTACACCATCTGACAAAATACGAGTCGTACACCTTGTAACATGGCGTTTGTATTTACAGACACTGACAAAATATGAGCTGTACACCTTGTGCCATGTCACATGCCAACTGTATTTAGACACCACACCACCTGTCAAAATTGGATGTGTACACCTTGAGCCATGTCACATGCCAACTGTATTTACAGTCACTACACGACCTGTCAAGTCATAATGTGCACCGTGTGCCATGTCACGTGCCAAGCTAACCATTATGCAGGATTCTGCAAATTGCCATGTAAATTGGGAGCAGGGATTACAAGCAACTTTGCATCCGTCTCGCACTGACACCCACGCAATGTTACTCAACACTAATAATGTTATTAAATCGTGCATCTCAACCGGTGACCTCTGGAGCTAATTCACCAATTAGCCATTCACCAAAGGACTGACGTCCCCAAGAGGCTTAGCGTGGTATATCTGCTAGCGTCTGTGTGTTGCAGGAGTGGGGCTCTAAGCCTGTTTTGACCAGGGAGAGTTGGGGCAGAATCTGAGATTCACTGGAGAACACTGCCCGCCTCGTGATCCAAAGCCTGGCCTAATTTGTAATTACCTTCGGCAGTCTTCTGGAAGACTGCGGTTCACACTTGTCTTGTGCAGGATGTGGATTATCTAGTGTATTGAGACAGCGGGTCATGCGCACACGCACGCACCCCCCCGCCACACACACACACACACACACACACACACACACACACACACACACACACACACACACACACACACACACACACACACACACACACACACACACACACACACACACACACACACACACACACACACACACACACACACACACAAATAAGAAACAGAAACAGAAACACATGCAGTCACAGTCCCTTAGAGAGACACTGCTGGGTTTTCCAAGTCCCAACATTTGATTGACTGAGGCAGCCAATGTAAATTTCCTGTCATGGCATTGCTAATTGTTTTTTAACCAAATCCATGCGTACGTGCTACAGTACCTGTATTCCCAGTGCTGCATTACATTTAATTGGATGAAAGGAATTTCCGGCAAATTGAATGGCTGACGGAGCTTAAAAATAAAAAAATAAAAACTGGAACAATGCAAGTGCCAACTTGGCTATTCTGAAGAAATCGTTGAATTTGACTATTTTGTCTGTAATCCTCCGGATACTGGTTTTTCATTATTAAAAGTAGATCACATTCTTCTGCATACAGCATTTTTTTTCTTTCATTAGTGTGAATTAGCTTGCTAAACACATTTTTGAGGTGTAAACCTGGTGCCCTGTTAACTGTGTGCTCACAGGGACACCGTTGAGGACAGAGAAGGGTGACCAGACGTCCCGGTTTGGCCGGGACTGTCCCGTTTTCAAGCTGTGTGTCCCAGTGTCCCGACAAATATCCCTAAAACACTAGCAGCTGAAAATATGGTCACCCTAGGACAGAGGGCACTATAAGCTGTTGAGAGTCAGGGCGATCTGATCACCAAAAGGGTCGGACTAGGACACCACATGGGTGCACAATGCCCTCTTCAGGGCATAGGGCTTCAGGTTTGACTCCTGGCCGGATGAACTGTTTGCTTCACACTATGGCATCGAAATAAAGCAGAAAACGGAAAAAATAAATAAATAATAATAATAATATATACTGTGTATATATGTATATATATATATATATATATATATATATATATATATATATATATATATATATATATATATAAATACTGTTCCTACGAAACAGTTTGGGCTTGCATAGAACACCATAAATGGTAAATGGTGCATTTATATAGCGCTTTTATCCAAAGCGCTTTACAGAGATTGTGCATTACATTCACCCATTCACGCACACATTCATACACCGGTGGCGGAGGAAACCATGCAAGGCACCAACCTGCTCACCGGGAGCAATGTGGGGTTCAGAGTCTTGCCCAAGGACCCTTCGATATTAACTCAGGGGGAGCCCGGATTCGAACTGGGAACCCTTCGCTTCGGGAACCCTTCGTGCTCTAATAACGGTTTCTCTACCCCTGAGCTATGCCGCCCCATGTATCATTGGGCATAAAGATCTACCCAACGGGCACTCCAACATGGAACACCATATATGGGCATAAAGATCTGCCTAACGGGCACTCCAACGGGTCTCTCTTCCTCTCTCTCCAGACTAATTTCCCTTTGGAAATGCATTGGGTGCTTAAAATATTTCAAAAAACTACAAAAGATTTCATGTGGGTGTTGTTGTAATTTATATCAGGTTGCACTTGTTGGTGGTGATGTGATGTCACCAAGAACTTTGCTCCCTCATTGGCTAAAGGCCCTGCCTTTGTAGGCTACTGCAGTTTTGAGGAGAACAACCTTACTATTAGGGATGGGTATCGTTCACCTTTGAATTGATACGATACCTTTTTCAATACCTGGGAATCGATACGATACCCTTTTTGATACTTTTTATTTATTATTATTATAATTATTATTTGCCTTTTTCTATGGGCTATTTTACACACCAAAATAGGTTATTAAGCCAGTTATTCAGCCATGTGTGGTGGAGTGGAGCGGAGAGTATAGGCGTTGGATAATCATCATAATAATAAACATTATAGGCTATTGTCGGCTATTTTCCACAGTAACGAGTGTAGCCTACTAAAGCAGTCATTAAACTCTCAGTAGCCCAACTGTTACAGATGCGACCGGCCAGGGGTGCGTTCAAGAGAAACAAGATATCGTTCGTTTTTACGTGAACCGATACTCGATAGTATCCACGTCATGTGATCGATACCATTAAAAGTATCGCAGACGATACCCATCCCTACTTATTATTACTGTATAACGTCAGCGAGCCCACAATGAAAGAAAGAAAGAAAAAAGAAAAAGTAAATGAGTCTCACACATGGAATGTGCAGAGAGCAAGTGAGAGGAGACTCTTTGCAGGTGCTGGCGGCAGACCATTGATCGGCCTCAGCTCCACACTTCTATTCTCAGCCAATCGCATACACACTTCACTAATAGAGTGCCCCATTTGCTCATTTGCTTGCCTGCTGCGTTCCGTGCTGCTGCTGCTGCCCTTCGAGGAATTGCTGCTCACCCTCCATCACCCCAGCTACCACCTGTTGTTTTGGATCCACTTTTATGTATAATGGGGGGATTCTGAGAGCCTCCTATTTGGTAGGAGGGGTGCAGGGTGCTCCCATAGAGCAGGGGTCTTCAACGTTTTCAGGCCAGGGACCCCTTAGTTGAGAGAGAGAGATGAAACAGGGACCCCCACAACCTTTTCATAGATTCCATATACTGTAGTTTCATTGTTTGACAGCACAATCATCAGTGTATTTTGGATTGTGAATTTCTGTTTTCAGATATTTAACCACTTGAACCTGTCAATACTTAAAAAACTTGTACTTCTACACCTTGTTCTTCTTTTCCCTTCTACACCAAAGCACCAAAGCTCTGAAAATAGCTGATCTACAAGCTCACAACGCCTCGCGCTGTGAGCTTGTAGATCTGCTATGTTGGCAAAAGTTCGCTATAGGGGACGCTATAGGGGTTCAAGTGGTTCATATAAAAAAGGAGAAAAAAAACTTTCTATCACACAAAGATTTGGAGGACCCCCTGTAGTAACTCTGAGGACCCCCTAGGGGTCCCGGACCCCTTGTTGAAGAACCCTGCCATAGAGCATTAGTTTCATCGTTTGACAGCACAATCATCAGTGTATTTTGGATTCATGTCAATTTGTGTTATCAGATATGTAACCACTTGAACCGTCAATACTTAATAAACTTGCCCTTTCACTCTGTACTTAGTGTGCTCTTTTTTCCCCTCTACACCAAACCTCTTTGCCGAAAATAGCCGATCTACAAGCTCGAGATCAGCTGCGAGGCGTTGTGAGCTTGTAGATCTGCTATTTTTGGCTACAGTTCTCAGAATATGGACACTAGGGTTCAAGTTGTTAATATAAAAAGGATTGGAAGATTTGGAGGACCCCCTGTAGTAACTCTGAGGACCCCCTGTTGAAAACCCCTGCCATAGAGAGTACCTGAAAGCAGATCCATCCATTGCCAAATCAAATAAACATCCTCATTTTATATTCATTAAAATAAATCAGAAAATCTATGTGTGAGTTGTCCTGACTGAACTGAAGGAAAACAGGAAGGATTGGAGAGCTTGTTAAGAAAATAACTGCATCTCGCCTGTGCCCCCCACTGTTTTGGTTCGGGGAAAACAAACATGAACCTTGTAAATATTTTAAAACCAATTACAGTATAATTACAGTACTAGGGCAGGAAGTTTGAAACAACTGCGTTTCCTGCAAACTCATTTACCGTGTACAGTATGAACTGACAAAAGAAAAGCGTGTCTCTATGATACTGAATATCACAGACTGTATGTGGCCATGGTAAAGACACTAGTGAAAAGGTGTCCCTCTGTCCCTGTGTAGTGTACGACTGTACGTGGACTTGGCTGCTCAAAGTCTGGGATTGGTACCACCCATTTTCAACATTGAACTATGTCATTAATATACCTTTGAGTTGTTATGTGGAAAATCTAACAACAACAACTGTTGCCTAGAACTGGAGGATTGATTTTGGGGTTGGTATTGCAAAGTACTTTGCAATACCAACCCCAAAATCAATCCTCCAGTGGGTGGTTCTCCCTTTTCAGAAATTATTCTTAAGGCCCTTCCTGCATTGATCTACAGTTGAAGAAGAGATAAACAGGAGCATGTCAAGAGAAAGCGTAGAGGTGTGTTTGTGTCTGTGCGTGTGTGTGTGCGTGCGTGCGCGCGTGCGCGCGCGCGTATTTGTGTACACACGCGCGCGTGTGTGTGTTTTTGAGCCAGAATCGAACGTGATTAAGTCCCGTCCTCGTGCGGTATACCCTCGTTATCTGGTCGAGCCACCGTGAGTTTCCCGACTACGGCGCCATTGACCACTGCGGCCGCGTGTGCAGGCTGCGGTTGGGAAGGCCACGCTCACGTTGCTCTGAGCCGTGTCGGTGAGCGGCTGCAGATGAGCAGCAGCATACCGGCAGGTGGTCGAAGGAAAGGCACGGAGCGTAAAAAAAGGAACAGCCTGGGGACAAAGAGAAGCCATCCCTGACGGGGAAGACTTCACACACAAAAAGGTACGTGCTAGTTGTTTGGCCCTGACCCACTTAGTGGGCAGCCCTGGGTCTGACCCACCAACACTGTACGGGTGCATATTCTGCAGCGCTGTGTGTGCGTGTTATGTTTGTGTGTCTGGGACAGAGATGGAGAAAGGGAGCGCGAGGTGTGCAGAATCCTGGGGCATTTCACTGAAGGAAAAGGGGTGCCCCTGCCAACTGGCTCCTCTCTCCCCCCCCCACCGAGAGGAGAGGGCCTCATGACACGGACCCGTGGCCCAATCGGCTAGCTTCACCTGCCAGACGGGGAGGGCTGAGACGAATGGAGCAGGGACGTGCAGAGAATGTTAGAGAGGCAGGGGCTGAAATATCTAACAGGGCCTTTTGGTGAAAATATTGAAAATAGCAGACCTCCAAGCTCACAAAGCGTCGCAGCGCGACGCGTTGTGAGCTTGGAGGTCGGCTATTTTCGGTACTTGATACCACACAAAACTAAGTATAATCAAGTCAATACTGGAGATGTACGTGGCGTAACAGCATAGATTTCTACACAGAGAGGGCAATTATTTCAACATAAGATGCTGCATTCAAGTTTAGGAGAGTTTGGACAAGGCAAATCGCTTGAACGCTGCCTTCATGGCATGGAAAGAGGGCTTTTGCATTTCTTTCACCATAGTAAAAACTGCATTCATGGTCTGGAGAGGGCACTTTTTACAGACGGATAAAAGGGCAGAGGCTCAAGCCCCTTTGATGTCTATGTGTGCACGTGCCTGGAATGGAGAGAGAGAGAGAGAGAGAGAGAGAGAGAGAGAGAGAGAGAGAGAGAGAGAGAGAGAGAGAGAGAGAGAGATGTGTAATGGCAGTGTGGGGTTGTGCTGTTATTTATGAGATCAGACAACTTTTACATGTACTTGAACATTGACATCAGAACATTGACATCAACAGGGGGCGATGCGTGTGATACTCTACTAACACTCTTCATTCACCTTCCCACCTGATGTCAAAAAGATTCGAAAAGAGTGCCACTCTTCGAGAGCCTTTGCGCAAATGGTACTCAACATCTACAATCCGTCACTGATAGGCACGCTAAGGTTACATGAGAGAGTGATATATGACCTGCTGGGTGTACAGGAGAGCTCCAAACTAGGGATGGGATGATATGAAAATGTCATATCACGATTATTGTGACAAAAGAAATCACGATTTACGATATTATCACGATAATCAAAATCCATTATCCTGGGGCGGAACATTTTCCAAAAAATAGCAGATCTACAAGCTCAAGTGGGCTTGTAGATTTTTTTTGGCAAATACATTTGATAGAGAGTGAAAAAAAGACTATATCAAGTACGTATATTATAAGTACCTTTTACCAATTATAGAGGGTTTAGGTGGTATACCGGATATGCAGCTCGGCAAATAAAAGGTGAATTGTTCCCAGTGCATGACAGAGGACAATTTCACGATAAATTACATCTCCACGATACGATTATCGTGAGTGTTTTTTATCGCGATAAACGATAATATCGCTTATCGGCCCATACCTACTCCAAACCCTCAATAGCAGGTACACCTGTGGGGGAATATGTAAACCACTGCACCAGCCACAGTACGTAGCTACGAAGAGCTGTTCGACACACAGATTCATTAAAGCCTTCAAACAAGGAAGGGATGCTACAGTACGTGAAAAGACAATGTGCAACTGAATGCCACACTGTTGATCTGTATTGGCGAGACATCGGTCGGGTAAGTGCTCCTAAAAGTGGGTGGGGGGTTAGATCTCACTTTGCATTAGGCTAATGTAATTTTGAATTCATGTATTCATTGTGCATCATATCTGTATTTGCGTGTTAATATAACAGGATTGGTCATTCAATTATTGTCGTGAACAGGCCACAAGTGAACACAAATGTTTGTCTCCCTCAACAACTGCTCGTAATAATACTCAAGAGCGTAATCCATTTGGAGGACATAATTGGCTCTTAGGGAGGAGAGGCATTGGAGACCGGGCCTCCCTGTGGCTCAGATTTAAATGATAGTGCCATAACATGGTTAGCAAAGTATGGGCTTTTAACCAACGGCTGCGACTGGCCCTGTTCAATAAAATGTGAGGGGTCACTGCAGTACCAATCTGGGAACCACATCATCAAAGAAAGGGCGACGCCCACTCGGCCTGTCTCTCTCAGAAGCATAGCGACTCTGAGGCTGTCTCGAGAGATTACTGCAGTACTGAAGGAGTAGCGAACCATCGTTCGAAGACCTCGGGAGGAATGGGGATGAAACTCGCCTTTTCTAAAACAAGCAACTGCAGTAAAAGAGAAAAAAAAAAAACTCTAAATTAGATGAAGGAAGTTCCGGAAACAATATCAGGACCCCAAAAGTGTAGTGACCAAATCAAGAACTCCGACTTGGCATTCACACATTTTATCGCCAACAGACCTCCAATTGTCGGACATAATCTTTTTCAGACCGCACAGCCGTGGCATTAGAATTAATTCATGGTAGACAAAGCAGGACGCCGCTTCTATTCAATAGCTGTGAAATGATGTCAGCTGCGGGGGGGGGGTTTCCAATCTGTTGGCATCCTCCTCTAACCTTGCAATTATGGCGAGGTTTACGTGAGCCTCTTAAGAGCACAGGGTTGAGTTTGGACACGGGATGTGACAATGAGAGGTAATTGCCAAAACCACGACGGAAAACAGCAGCGTGATCTCCATTCCGACACTGACGGGAGAGGAAAGACAAAGAATCTTATGAATATTTAAATTACAATTTTCTTCATTTTCTTCAATTGACCCTTTCTTTTTGCCTTCTTTCTTGTTCCTTTTTTTTAAAACCAAGGAAGGCACATGACTCACTGACGCAACCAGTGGATTCAAACCAGAGCCTGTGGGCTCAAGGCGGATACCAGATCAAATAGCACAGGAAATTTGACATTTTCTATAACGTGTCAACAGCATTAGGTCCTGGTAAACCCCGGCGAGGGCTTACAAATGGAATCAGAGGCTACGGCCTGTTTTTTAAAGGCAGCGGCTTTAGCCAGTGGAGGGGAACCAGTCTATATATAATATTGTATCATACAGTATATTATCTACTTAAACAAGCCCCCAGACATTTGCAGATGTTATCAGATCCGATCTGAGGGAAATAGGGACATTTAGTAATTCATATGGTTTCCCATATCCTCTGACACTGCCATTTATATTCCGGTTGCTTTTAGTAGTCACAAACAACCAAACCAGATCATGTCAAATCCCCTATTTTGTGATGTCACACCATATGCCTCCATTGAAGTTCAATTGTAAATGAGGGCAGCTGCACAAGTTTCCCAAGAGATTGTCATTCATAAATGTACAGCTGCTCATTCAGTGGAGATTGGGTACTTTAAAGTAACAATATTAGCATGTTAAATGAGAGCCAACTGTAAGAAAATATATCTATGCTGTCGGGCCGAAACCTCCAAACTCCAAAATGTTCATTTTCGGGAAAATTAGCTCAAGTGGAGTTAGGAGGTTTTGATTGAAGGGCTTTTTACTACTTTTCATTGGTTCAATATTATTTTAACTAACACACAGACGTAAAGGGTGTTCAATAGCACATATTTATGAAAAAATCACACCCGTGTGAACTGAGCGGTGGTTTACCCATCCCCCCCCCCCCGTGTGTGTGTGTGTGATGTGTGACTGTGTGTGCGTGTGTGTGTGTGTGCCTGGCCTGGCCTGAAAACAGCGCCCCTCCCTTAACATGTGTGGTCATAAAAGGTACTACACCACAGGCAGGCTACATACAGACAGACACACACCAGAGGCTACATACAGACAGACACACACACACACACACACACACACACACACACACACACACACACACGGCCACGCTATGGAGACGGTGTGACCACCGCTCAAAAAAGAGAGGGCCAATTGGGTGGAGTTAACTGGTTTGGCAAAAAGTGTGGAGTTAGGAGGTTTTGTCCCAAGCACTTTTTACTACCTTCCATTGGTTCAATATTATTATAACAAACACTCAGATGTAAAGGGTGTTCAATAGCCCTTATTTATACAAAAAAAATCAAAAACATCAAAAATGGAGTTAAGAGGTTTTGGCCAGACAGTGACGATATAATAAGTAGAAAAACCTTTTTTAAATAGCAGATCTACAAGCTCACAATGCAACACATCGTTCCCTGAATTTTATTCAAGCAGCTGCTATGCAAAATCAGGGAACGCTAAGCAAAAACCCCCTTAGGGATCCAATAGTAGTACAATAAGGAATAGGAAAGGATCTGACTGACAGCTGATTACAGTGTCCTGCATAAATAGTAAGTAAAACTATTGGAAATTGGAAAAGGAAAGGAAAGAGGCGCAAAACTTCAGGTAACTTGCCAGTAATGACACATTTCAATATTTGATTGACTCCAGGACATTGAGCTGTCTTTGAAGGCACACATTGCAGCTGTCACACATCTTTATTGACCCATGTGGGGAAATTACTGTGTCGTAGTAACAAAAACAGTAATCAGCGTGAATAAGCACTGCATGCTGCTATTTATAAAGCCCTGCACAGAGTGTTGCTGGTAGGTTGGGAGATTAGCGCCAAAGCCCAGTAAGGAAGTACTAGAGGTTAAAGGTCATGCGAGGCCAATACAAATAGACAGTCATGAAGACAATCTCGGATCAAATGCATCAACTAACGGTGAAAGAAAGAACAGCATTTAAAGCCTTTTCCTTTCATCTCTACCACTCTCCCATTTCTCAGGACAAAGTAATACCTACCACTGTCTTAAAGTGGGGGGGGGAAAAAAACTATTTGGGATGCCGTGGCTCAGGGGGTAGCGCATGAGCTTTGGATCCCTGGATCCTCCTGGCATCAAGTGTCCTTGATCAAGACACCGAACCCCTAACTGCTCCCCGCAAGCAGATTGGAGCTTTGTGGGGTTACAGTACCTCTGCCGTCGGTTAGTGAATGTGGGCAAATGTAATGCGCTACAATGTAACGTGCTTTGGATTAGAGGCACTCTATAAAGAAATAGTATAGTGCATCTATGCAGCGCTTTTACTGAAAGTGTGCACACACACGCACGCGCACACGCACACACTATATATTTACATCACTTGTGGGGACATTACATATGCATATTTTTATGCAAGTCCTGTGTCCTTACCCTAACCTCTATCCCTAAACCTAACCCCTAACCGTTGTGGGGACCTACTATTTTGTCCCCACACTGTCAGAGGTCCCCTGCAGGTGACTGTGTGAACATGCGTTTAGTCCCCATAAGTATAGCTAGACAAACTCACATGCGCACGCACGCGCACACACACACACACACACACACACACACACACACACACACACACACACACACACACACACACACACACACACACACACACACACACACACACACACACACACACACACACACACACACACACACACACACACACACACACACACACACACACACACACACACACACACACGACAGCCCTATACAGTACATAAACAACTGCATGAATAAAATTAACAATTATGAGTCCAATTGTTTTTGGTACTTTGATGCGAAGGCAAACACCTGAGCCAGCCCAGAGCCAATGCTAAAGCATACTGTATATGCATTAATACTGTATATGTCACCTAAGGCCAACAACTGACTGCATTCGTCACTCACACAGATTTAGCAACTTCCCTGCTGATTCTAACAGTCATCCTGTCAGACGCTCACCCCCGGCTCTGGTTCATGGTGTCTATCTTCATGGCTCTGGTTCATGGTGTCTATCTTCATGGCTCTGGTTCATGGTGTCTATCTTCATGGCTCTGGTTCATGGTGTCTATCTTCCGCATCAGGAGTCACAAACAGTCACAACAAAGCTGTCTCGACGTCACTGTCGCTGTGCTTTGTCTCCTATAACCAGTGGTGGGAAAAGTATAAAAGTCTGAAATAAAAAAAGAATCACTTCAAAGTACAAAAGTATTGGTACCAAAATATACTTGAAGTAAAAAGATAAAAGTACTCATTATGCAGAATTTCCCTCAAGTTTTAAGCTGTATCAAAAATGATGTAGGCCTATGGTTATTTTGAAATATTAAAGAAGAGTACCTCAAATTGCCATGTATTGATGTACTTTTATATTTTTATGAGAAATATATTTTATGGAATATATATATATCCGGCGTTAGTGATGGTGTGACAAAATTAAGCGTTAGTGTTCTAGGGTTAAGCACAGTACTTGAGTAAATGTACGTTTACGTTCCACAACTGCCTACAACTCATGCATGCATGCAACCACCAGCTAATAACCACCATGTCAGACTGCTGTTGCTCAACCTCTGACTCTGCACATTCCCGCTCATTCATAATGGAGAAACGGGGCTCGGTTGGCAAATTTGCTTTAATCTTTGAGGGCAGCAGAGAGGGCGTCGCCTGGGGCGCTGTTTTACTGATCAGTGGCCAGGCAGTGTGTATTTTGTGATAGAAACTCTCTCCTTTTTTATATTAACTGCTTGAATCCTAACTTTAGCCAAAAATAGCGGATCTACAAGGTCACAACGCCTCGTGCTGCGAGGCGTGGTGAGCTTGTAGATCAGCTATTTTAGGCAAAGGGGTTTGGTGTAGAGTGGCAAAAGAGCAGACTAAGTACAGAGTGAAAGGTCAAATTTATTAAGTATTGACGGTATAAGTGGTTAAATATCTGAAAACACAAATTGACATGAATCTAAAATACACTGATGATTGTGCTGTCAAACGATTCAACTACAGTACATGAACTCTATGAAAGGGTTGTGGGGGTCCCTGCTTCATCTCTCTCTCTCTCAACTAAGGGGTCCTTGGCCTGAAAACGTTGAAGACTCCTGGTGTATATATTAAGGAGCTGTTTTCATTCAGAAAACTCCAAAGTCCAGAGGGAGCGCTCACACCTATGTGTTGTAAGCGCGCCAGGGTCGCCCTGTTAACCCCTGTTCATTTCTTTTGTGTGCTCCACCAAATCACCATTTCCTTCCTTCTGCATGAGCTATGAATATAAACCAAGAGAGCTACACTGGCTTCATGTGCACGTCTCATAAATTAAACATAAGTTGGAGAAAATAAACTCCATTAGGCCTATATTAAAACCCCCTTGCCGGGATGGTATTGTTATTCACCTTAAGACAATTATTTGCCTTCCGCGGCTGTTTTGTGGGAGCGCTCTGCCGATAATCCTCAAAGGCGGAGAGGCCTCCCAATGTTGTTAACCCCACGCCGCCTTGCATGATAAAAATAGAATAAAATAAAAATCAAGCTCCAAAGAATAAAACAACAACCAGGAAACGTATTACAACTCTTCATCCTCCTCCACCAACATTGAGATCTGACACAGAGGCACCTCCCTCACGCATCTGACACTATAGTCATACCTCATACGATATAAATAATTGCTTTCTTTCTTGTCATGATATCTGCGCAGAAGGAAAGAGGGTACTTTCCTTCTTCGTCGTCGTCCCCCCCCCCCCCCCCCCCCCCCCACCCCACCCCCACCACCACCACACACACACACACCCCTGTGGTTGGCTGGAGGTTGAATCCATCCGACTAAATGGTCATTATTGCAATGGCACTCATTTCCTCTTTGAAGGTGCTCCACTCTCTGTGCGGTGCACGGTTTCTCCCTTCAATTCCCTCGCCTGCTGTTTGTTATAGCACTCCCTTCTTCTTTTTCTCCACCTTGCATTTTAAGCATGGCGTTTTGATCATGCCAGCAAGCACACCATCTCGGCGCCTCTTTGATGTATGGCATGCTCGCCCCCATCCCTTCCCTTGCAGTTTTTAACAACAGTCAGCCAGATCCCACCACAACATGCCAATCAATCATCCACGGGTGTGCACAACCCGCGGATAGATCAGAGCCTCGCAGCAGACAACTTGGAATGTGGTGTATTGTCGTTAAAGGATAAGAAATTGACATTTTTCCACCATGACTCTCCGTTTAATTAACTGGGCGGTTGTGGCGTTGCTTAAAATACACTCGCAAATGGCGATGACCACACGTGAGCGCAGGGCTATTAGCGAGTCGAATCAATGGCATCAACATAATTCACTATGTAGCCTCCCCCATGACAGGTCCGGCATCATGACGAGGCGCAGCAGCCCTGGAAATGGAGCCGGTGGTTTATAATGCAGGCATCCTCATTGATCCGAGCTGGCGTGGTGGGGGGGGGGATCGATGCCGCTGATCCCTTAGTTGATCTTAAGAGTGCCGAGGTGCCAGGTGAAAAATGATCCATTAGGGGGGGATGCGAGGCAGCCACTACGGAGTGCATTAAGTCATTGTCCGAGGCTTTGCAGGAGGGGAGAGCATTGACCACAATACCTTTAATATTTATTCCTTCAACCGATGCTTTGCTTAGTCCAGTGGTGCTCCAACTTTTGGCCGTGGATGCCCATCTGAAAATATGATGTACTGTACCAGGGACCACCATACAAAATGTGTGCTTTTAATCACAAAATATTCACATTTTATTCACATTCTTCTTACCCCTGCGGGTCCCCGGAACGCACTTTGAGAACCACTGGCAAAGTCAACAAGAAGATGACGATGACGTCCTCTTGAAGAGGATTTGCTCTGCACTCTTGCAACTTGTCTCGCCTTAGTCATGCAGAGATGACGGCCCGAATAGCAGCGCAAGCAGCAAGATAAAAGTCAAAGGAGATACAGTAGCCTATCGCTTGTCAGTATTTTATACAGTAGTTTATTTATATGCCCATTGTTTTCACCCGAGTGACTGCTGGCCTTCTTGAAGTTCACATGAAGTGATGCAGGGGAAAATTAGACAAAAGAAAATGGATACATTACATAACAGATAGATGGCAAAGCTGTCTCTCTCTGTCTGACAATCTGCTCTGTCTGGTGACCAGATGTGAGAGGTTCAACAGAGAAGAGCAGGGGTGTCGCATCACATTCTGGGCCCTGGGTACAAGGATTCACTGCGGGCCCCCCAGGAATGTTCTTCATAGGGGGAGGGGGTTTAACCCATTTAGACTGGGAACGCATTCTTTTGTGCTTTAACTATTGAAAAATAGCAGATCTACAAGCTCACAGCATGGCACTCGGTGCCGCACTGCGAGCTTGTAGATCTGCCAAGTCTTTGAATATTTCAAATCCTTCAAAGGTTTTTTGGAAAAACCTATGTTTCTATGTCAGTGGTGCTCAAACCTTTTCATGTGAAGGACCCCCAAAATTATATGTATTTGGCCACGGACACCCATCTCAAAATATTTAGTTCCAGGGACCCCACAAAAGCAAAACTTGAGTTACAAATGTTTGCTTTAAAAAATACAAAGATTTGCACACATTTTCACGACTCACGACCAGCTAAATACAAGCCCAGAATCATGACTTTAACAAGCTGTAACACTTGCTCTCGCCATGTCATCACCTGGTGAGGGTTTGCCAGGACATTAACCCATTTAGGCCTAGGATTATTGACTGCTTTAACTATTGAAAAATAGCAGATATACAAGCTCACAGCGCGGCACCGAGTGCCGCGCTGTGAGCTTGTAGATCTGCTATTTTTTTTTAAAGTCGTGAAAATGTGTGCAAATCTTTGAATATAGGCCTATGTATTTTTTTAACCGAACGTTTGTAACTCAAATTTTGCTTCTGGGTGGTCCCCGGAACTAAGTATTTTGAGATGGGGGTCCGTGGCCAAATAAATATCAGATCCTTCACATGAAAAAGTTTGAGAACCACTGACATAGTAGTCTCTCAAGAACAGACTAACTGCGCTCCAGTTAAGTGAAAAGGACCTTTTCTTTGACGATGGCTGGCTAGATTGCTGACATAGAAACATAGGGTTTTTCAAAAAACCTTAGAAGGATTCAAAAGACACTTATAGAATCGGGTCAAAATTCTAATTTTCACGATTTTTCAAAAATAGCAGATCTACAAGCTCGCAGCGCGGCACTCGGTGCCGCGCTGTGAGCTTGTATATCTGCTATTTTTCAATAGTTAAAGCATAAAATAATGATACACAATAATTTGTACCCGTTCTGAATGAGTTAATCTGAGATTACAGTCAAGAAAGTAAAGCTATAGGACGAGGGGGGGGGGGGGGGGATTACTGTCTTCTGCTGTCACACGGTCCTTTGACGCCGACATGATGTAATCACGTCGTGGGTATTATCTTTCACAGCCAACACGTCTGTCTGCATTATGAAGCTGCTATAGGTGTTTTTAGCACTTAAAGGGATATTTCACTTTCAAAAAAACTTTGGGTAATTTTATCATCTAATCAGGCTTTTATGAATACCCTGAACAGTTTTTAATTAGCTTGATTGAATATTTAGATATTTGATGTAAATGTTACCAGGCCCTCCAGGCCCAGGGCCTCTCCCCACACACACCCATTGTAACTTCAAACTTCATTTTATCCATGATAGATTCATTACAAACACCCATTATTTTTTCTGGTGACTCATACTACCCTCCTAATATGTGAGCAGGCCATGTTTTTTCGATAACTTTATTTTTAATAATTATTTGTTTGTATTTCATTTTTTCCATTTTCCCAAATAATTATTACAAATAAATTAACTAAGTTATCAAAAAAACACGGCCTGCTCACGTATTAGGAGGGTAGTACGAGTCACCAGAAAAAAATAATGGGTGTTTTTAATGAATCTATCATGGTTAAAATGGAGTTTGAAGTTACAATGGGTGTGTATGTGGAGAGAGGCCCTTCCACTGCTCCCTGTTGAAAGTGGAATATCCCTTTAAACCCTGTTATTAAAAGCAAGCAATGAGAAAAAACTATTATGCGTAATTATATTGATAAATATAGTTTTGTAAGTAGTGAGTGGTGTATGGTTTAAGAAGGCGGCACATAAATGTGAAAGTAAGCAGCAAACTGTTCCCAAATAATTGTCTCCGCCAGGTCAAAGACATGGCTGAGACTATGTTTTCGCCCCTGTCCGTCTGTCTGTGTGGCCTTGTGTGTGTGTGTGGTGTGTGTCTGTCTGTCCGTCTGTCTGTCTGTGGAGAGCTAATCTCCGACAGAACACTGTTAGACCGACCGGCATGACACTTTGCACTCACACTCCCAGTAGTGTCAGGTAACACCTGACACTGTGGTTCCCCTGACACATCACTGTCTTGCCCATCTGGCCAGTGTGGCACAGAGTCACAATGATGTCACAGTGATGTGGACATCAGGGATCTCCATATATGGGCATAAAAGGAATTTGGTTCCCCTGTCATCCCAGGGTTCTCCATATCTCCATATATGGGCATAAAAGGGATATGTTCCCCTGGCATCACAGGGATCTCCATATATGGCCATAAAAGGAACAGTCTGTCTGTCTGGCTTGTCTTTTTTGTTGATTGACTCATGCTCTGACATCACGCTCTGACATCACTGTGATGTCATGGGAACCAAATCCCTTTTATTGCCATATGGAGACCCCTGTGATGCCAAGGGAACCAAATCACTGTTATGCCCATATATGGAGATCCCTGATGTGAATGGCAATATATAATCACTGTGATGTCAGGGGAACCAAATCCCTTTTATTGCTATATATGGAGATACCTGTGATGCCAGGGGAACCAAATCCCTTTGGCCAGATGGCCAAGACAGGGCGCGACCACGCCCTTTAGGGGGAGGTCGCTTGTCGCCCTGAGGCGTCTTACTGGTTATGACTTCATACCGTCATTGCTACTTTAACAGAGGAGCAAGGTAAACAGTGTGGGAAAGAGTCTTCAAATCCTCCCAAAATCCAATTTATTGAGCCAAAAGGGGGAACAAAGCAACAACAAACCAAGCTACTGTAAACCACCACTGAGAATAAGGGTTCAAATAATCCGCACGGTGCATGTCTTGGCATGGTTGTTGGTATTCCAACAAACACATTTGGCCGCGTTCGCAGAAGAGGAGCCAGACCTGGGTTCTGTCGCTGTACTAGTGACCCCTACAGTTTGGTCAGGGTGTGAACTGGGAAGAGAAGCGTGTACTGTACACCAGTGGTTCTCAACCTTTTCAGGCCGCAACCCCCAAAAGAATCATATTTTAACTGGGGACCCCCCTACCCTGACAAGCAAGCACTAAGAGTTAAGGCATTACATTTTGTATAAGACAGTTCTATTGTGAAAATAGCAGATCTATGCTCACAACGCCTCGCACAACGCCTCGCAACGCTGTACACCATGGAGCCTGTTGACATGTTAAATTGATCTGATCTGTAATTGGTTATGATAGTACATGGTAGAAGGTAGGTCTTTTTCATGCAGGGATGTGTGTGTGTGTGTGTGTGTGTGTGTGTGTGTGTGTGTGTGTGTGCGCGCGCGCGTGCGCGTAGTAGGTCTAATAAGTACAGATGAAATGATGTCAAAATGGGAGATATCCTTGACAAGCTGGTTCAGCTTTAGTTGATCCTTCAGATAAAACGCCATGATCCATGGAGAGGTAAAGAGCTTGGTGAACCAAGGTGTTCTGTTGTGCTTTCATTGTGTTTTACCAAGCATTCCTTCACAGGTGAAATGCAAGCTTTGTTCTTTTAGTTAAAAGGCTTCCAAAGCCGCCCATATCTGTATACTACTCTCTAATCATTTTTCACACTCCACTTTACTACTTTGTCTTTCATTCTCGTTCCTTTTCGGTGCGCCCACCATTTTCAGACATTCATTGTTGTGGCTGCTACACACACTGCTCACTCAATAATGCAGCTCACAAGAAACATGCATGGAGGGGAAAGGAACTGGTTGGAATAACATGTTACTTCCATGTGTACTTCCAACCGGGGAAACACCCCCCTGTCAGGTGAAAGGAATCGCCTTGGACTCCTCATGCATAGAAGGAAGCTTGAGGTCACTCCGTTGCTCTCCCCAGGTTGGCAGAGGGAGTGTAGCGCCCAGGATTACATTAGACAATTATTGTCACTGGGTGAAAAAAAAACGAAATATATATATATTTTTTATAATGCACCAATATCTCAGAAGACAAAATGTATCAGAAAATTTGAGCTTAAAAAGCATCAGTCCAATTATGCTTGTATGGCTGACATTTTAAAACGATTGTGTACAGTTGACTTTGAAGCAACACTGCACTGCATGTGTGGTGCTTTTAGAGGAAATATTTTACTAAAACAATTGCTGAAGTGCCGTACCTATTTACCACAAACTAATGACACTACTTGAAGACGACAGGCATGTCTGAATCCAAATGTTGCCTGTTATAATGGCAAAGATTTTCATAAAAATCAGTGTCATTACAAATGATGAGATACGGGTGTCAGCTTTCAGAAAGTCACTTCGGCACAACCTTCCCATAACAGAATTCAGCTCAACTCTCACAGCACTCACAACATCACAGGAGCGGTGCCGGGAACCAACCAGTGGAGTAAAGTAACAAAGTACATGTACTTGAGTACTATGTGCTTTACACAATTAATAATTTTAGGTATTTGCACTTAATTGAGTATTTCCAATTTTACTTCTCAGAGGCAAATATTGTACTTCTACTGCACTACAATTATTTGATACTTTTAGTTACTACAGTAGTTACTTTTATTGTTTATTATTAAAAAACATACAGTAACCACTACAATTATTTGATATTTTTTGTTACTACAGTAGTTACTTTTATTGTTTATTATTAAAAAACATACAGTAACCACATCAGCCCTATATACAATACAGAAATGTGAAAATAGCCTATCTACAGCTTGTAGATCTATTTTCTAAAGGTTTTTTATACATTACATTTTGAAAACTTGAAATGGGACATTCTGCATAATGAGTACTTTTACTTTTGGTACTTCAAGTACATTTTCAATTCCAGATTCCACATTTACTTGTGTTTTCAGTATTTATACTTTTACTTAAGTAAGTGAGTACCACCACTGCCAACACTTGGTTGCAGTTATGGCAAGCCTCCAGTTATGAGGTTATTTGTGCAAGTCAATTGAGACGGCTTACCTCCAGGTATCCTTGTTTTTCTGAATGTTAATTACTGTGAAATGCCACTGTTTCTGCTCTTTTATCTATAATAATGCCTGACAAAGAAGAGAAAAGAGGAGAAGAAAAAGAAAACACTGTGGCATTCACAAACCACCGGAGCATTCGCCACATGAATGCATAATGCTGTTAATGTATGCCGCTTGAAAAGCTTACTACTTCAGACTGACTCATTTAATCCAGGGAGTATGTGACGAACGTCACTTGGCCTTATCCCAGCTTCTGCATAGAAAGATGCCCTAAATGGCTGTAATTTAATAACTCTAGCTACACTAGTAGCTACCGTACGTTCTACTTGCGATGAGGTACTTAGACATGGTAGTGAGACACTGCCGAATTAAGCACTAAGTCTTATAGTCGTCAGCACTGTTACTCCAAGGAGGTCGATGGTAGTTGCCTAAAGGTATCCATCCTCTCAGTCTTGGAGCACAGACTCACATTGAACCAGGACACCAGGCACGTGCACACATAGACATCAAAGGGGGCATGAGCCCCTGCCCTTTTAACCGTCCATAAAAAGTGCCCTCTCCAGACCATGAATGCAGTTTTTACGATGGTGAAGGAAATGCAAATACCCTCTTTCCATGCCATACCTGAAGGCGGTATTCAAGAGAATTGCCCTGTCCAAACTCTCCTGAACTTGAATGCAGCATCTTATGTTGAAAGAATTGCCCTCTCTGTGTAGAAATCCATGCCATACGCCACATCTCCAGTATTGAATTGATTATGGTTAGTTTAGTGTGGTATGAAGTACCAAAAATAGCTATTTTTGATATTTTCACCAAAAGGCCCTTTTAGAAATGTCAGCCCCTGCCTCTCTAACGTTCTCTGCACGTCCCTGAAGGACACAGTTCTATCATCTAAAGGAATACACAAAGCCAACGGCATATTGCATATTGAAATGTGACAGACACCACACATGTATGCATTCACAGAATCAATCAGAGGCTGTATTTGACTCTGATCAAAGCCGAAGACATTACAGCAACCCCATGCAACCCCGACCACAACCCGTGGTGGACAAGTAGATCTCTGATTAGTGGGAAAGGGCACGCTTACTTGAAAGAATATGCTCTCTGCAAAGTCAAGTCAATGTTATTTATAAAGCGTATTTAACAACAGCCAGACTTGACAAAAGCTGAAAAAAAGCTGTAGAGCTTGTGAATAAAAACGGCATAAAATAACAGACAATAAAAAAAAAAGACCCATCTGGCTGTCAACAGGGAAAGGGCACCCGACGTATAACCGTGTATAGAAATGGTGCAAACTGCCAAGTGTGTGATAAGAAAGAGAAGGAGGCTTTCGACACCAATTTTGACATGAGACAAACAACACGTTGCAGTGTTATCAGCACCGATACTTGTAGCAAGAAGCTGCTGCTATGTTTTTTTATTCTGCAGGGCAGAACGAAAGGTTTTTATTCTGAATACAGAACAGCGGAAAATCACAGAGGTTTTGTGGTTCATTGAAAACACTGACCTATGACGTTAACCTCGAAATGTTAATGAGGTAGCCCCCATTCTGGCAGCTCAGTGGCAGTGTATGTGTCCAGGGGTGTCGCACCAAATTCTGGGCCCTGGGTACAAGGATTAAAATCTAGACTGGGAACGGGTTATATTCTGCTTTAACTATTGAAAAATAGCAGATATACAAGCTCACAGCGCGGCACCGAGTGCCGCGCTGTGAGCTTGTAGATCTGCTATTTTTGAAAAGTGATTGAAATGATTGAATGATTGAAAATCTAGAATATTTCAAATCCTTCTAAGGTTTTTTTGAAAAACATAATTATGTTTCTATGTCAGTGGTTCTCAAATATTTTCATGTGAAGGAACCCCCAAAATGATATGTATTTGGCCACGGACCCCCATCTCAAAATATTTAGTTCCAGGGACCACCCAGAAGCAAAATTTGAGTTACAAATGTTCCCTTAAAAAAAAACATATATTCAAAGATTTGCACACGACTTTTTAAAAATAGCAGATCTACAAGCTTGCAGCGCGGCACTCGGTGACACGCTGTGAGCTTGTAGATCTGCTATTTTTCAATAGCTGAAGTATAAAATAATTAGGGCCCCTCAACCTTGGGCCCTGGTAACTCAGTCCCACTTCCCCTCCCCTTGTGACGCCCCTGTATGTGTCAGTTCAAATCCACTGACCTCCACTGCCATCCCATTTTCTCTCCTCTCCATTCCGTCCATCTTTATGTTGCCAATATACATAGCTCAGGAGATAAGGGCGGTCGCCTGGGATTCGGAATGTTCGATTTTGATTCCAGCAACTGGTAGCCTTGCGTTGAGGTGTCCTTGAGCGAGACGCTGAGCCCCTCACCGGGCGCTGCCCACTACTCCTAATATGGTTTAAATATAGGACAAATTCCAGCCATTCGATTAGATGTATTTATTAGTTGTATTAGCCAATGAAACTTTCCCTTTTACTCAAAGAGTGCCTGAACAAGATATACAAATTTGATGAACAGCAAAGCACTTCGATGCAACGTGAGATTGTGAGTGGAAGGCAGAACCGCTATTAGCCGAGATTATCTGCAAAGGGATGACGATAATGTGAACCGATCTCCGGAGCGAAGCCATTCAACCCGGCTCATAACGCACGTCTGCGTTCCAATCACCATTAAACAAAAGCCACCAAGCGGCCGGGCACTATAATTAGCATCACAAGAATACAGAGGAGCTACAGTACGCGGCCTGCACACTCGCAGTGTGCCTTTGTGCAACCGGACTGGATGCCACTGGAGCCTTTCTTGTTTAAATGCCAGGTAGCACATTTGATCTGTTTCTCTCTCTCTACCTCCGTCTCTGTCTCAACACCGTATGCAGTGACGCTGCCAGGCACAACAACAAGCAAAGCCTCAGGGGCCCCTGTCCTCTCTGCCGCTTGAGCTTCCCGTGATGTCGACTCAGCATGTCGGACACGCTGTCCTGGTCGCTACGCCGCCACGACCTGACACGCTAGGTGGTTAGTATGTATGAGTCTCGGTGTGTGTGTGTGTGTGTGTGTGTGTGTGTGTGTGTGTGTGTGTGTGTGTGTGTGTGTGTGTGTGTGTGTGTGTGTGTGTGTGTGTGTGTGTGTGCGTGTGTGTAGGAGGTCAGCAGCGCTAGTCCGGCAACGAGGTGAAATCACATCGACAGATGGCAACGGCGAACCCTTCATGGAAATTGGGAAGTGAGAAGATGACACTGTGTATACTGTAATTCGCTGTGTACTGTGACTACAGGGAACTGGTTGTACAGTATTGCCAGACATTTTTTTGCAATATGTATGATTCATACTGCGTTGCGGACCGAAAATAGGCGATATATAAGCTCACCACACATTGCTTTCTATAAGCTATATGAGTAAAAAAAAAAAGCCCAAAAGCTTTTTTGGTGCCATGAAACTGTACCTTTTCCTATATGCAAACTCTAAAAAAGTCTTAAATCAATCAATCAATAAGCCGATGCATCGGGTGATACATTGGCTATTTTTGGTCGGCGACACCGTAGCACAACGATCATAAATGAAGCATAAGATTGAACCCAATCCCCCCCCCCCCCCCCCCCCCCCCCCCACCACCACCACCTAACGCTGGGTTATTTCACATCCATGTCATTCTGAAAAGCAAGTCGCGTCTTAATGAACTACGGTAATGAACTGTGTAAAATTATGCATGTGATTAGAGCTTTGTTGAACAAGCCATTTGAGGGCTCTGCATAATGGCCCCGGAATTTTATGGCTAGGTTTACGGGCGGCAATCATCTCAGGGTCCCCTCGCCAAATCTCATTCTCTGTGACTGGCATTCACGAGCGATTATGTTTTTGTTAATACTCCTATAATTAAAGGCTGCTTAGACTCTTGAGTGATTGCCGTTCCTAACGAGTAATTGTGGCGCGGCTCATCACAAAAAAGGAAAAAAAAAAGAAAAGAATGATGGAGATGTTTTTTTTCCACGTGTTCCATGACTATTCCAAGACTATATCGTCACTGTCAGGCAGAAACCTCGTATCTCCAAGTTTCAAATGTGTAAGGCCTGCTTCATCATACAAAACCAGTGAAAATGGCTGATCTGATCGGGTATTTTCACTATTTTAAATTGTTTTTTAAATAATAAGAAAAAGAAAAGGAAGGTTTTGGACATACAAGGTTTCCGAACGACAACGACGATATGGAAGTACTTAGCCGACAGGGAAACTGGAAAGCGTGATTTATACTTGACTGCGAGCAATTGCACTCGCGAGCTCACAACCGAGCTTGCAGATCGGCCGCACGACACAAGCGCACAACAACCAAGTGTAAATCAGGCTGAAGGGTCTGATGACAGGCTTTTATGAGCACTCTGGATTTCTCCTGGGGGAAAATCAATTTCAGGTTTCAGTTTTTGTCTGTTTTTAGGGAGTGGCAAAAACACAAGAAATATTTTTGTCATAAAAATAAACGTTTAATGCAATATTAAATCAATTCAAAAGCAGTGGAGGAAAAAGTGTTTTAATACTAGTATCAATACTGCAATGTAGAAATACATGTAGGCGGAGAGCGGGGTAAACTGAGACACCGGGTAAACTGAGACACTCCATTTATCTTGGCAATGGAACACATTTGTGGTCATGTGACCATTATATTTTCAAGCCCTTTGAATTTCCCACTTGCCATGAAGAGAGAAACCTGATAGTGCTGTAGAAAACATGCTTTTTTCACAAAAATGTGTTTTTTGCATGTAAAAGTAAATTTTCTTGCTGTCACATAATCAGCTGTTGTGTCAAAGCAAATTGATGCAGGGACAACATTTTATATCATACATGTTGATGAACTACCAACTTATAAAATCCATGTGATAGATGCTAGCTGAAGATTAGCTGAATTTATCAAATATATCACTTTTCCCAAAATGTGGCTGTGGGGTAAAGTGAGACAATTGCTTCGGGGTAAAGTGAGACACTATCTCACATTATCCCAACATGATAGACATGGAGATAGCTGTAAAAACCTGATTAAAGGGTGTACCAAACTGTTCTCAGTTGATTCTTATGTAATTTTCCCTGTAGAACCCATTTCTGATATATATTTTTATGTACCTTGCATAATTAATGAGATAACTAGCATATTGGACTACATTTGCTAATTATCTCATTAGTTATGCAAAATACAACAATATACTTAGCAGAAATGCATTCTACAGGAGAAATTACATAAGGATCAACTGAGGAAAGTTTGGTACCCTTCTATCAACTTTTTTAAGGGTTTTTAGTTTCTTCTTTCTGCCCATGTGTCACATTATTTGACACATGGGTGGAAATGACAGGACAAACCCTATTAAAATACTTTATGCTATGTACATTTTTGTGTTGTGCATATTTAACCTGGTTAACTGGGTTTTTGTGTTTTTATGGTAGTTTTAAAGTGAAAAAAGTGAGTGGATCACTTTACCCCGTTGATTCTCTGGTCTGTCTCAGTTTACCCCGGTCCTGGGGTAAACTGAGACACAAGACCACTTTTTTTAAAACAATCATATTTTCTCTGCCTTTTGTCTTGAATATGTTCTGATAACTTCCATTGTTAGAAAACATCCCAAATTACTGGTAAATGTGTAAATTTTTACTGATATATCTTTTAGTTCGCCTATAGGGGAGAAAATGTAAAAAGTGTCTCAGTTTACCCCGCTCTCCCCCTACTCTGTTACAAGTCTGGAGTAAAACTACCATAGTATTGGTACCAAAATGTACCAAAAGTAGAAAGTACTCATTGTGCAGAATGTCCCATTTAAAGTTTTCTTTCTTTTTGAAAATAGCAGATCTACAAGCTCACAATGCGTCGCATTTTCAAATGGCCAAAATATATATGTGGGCTGAAGTGGGTAATGTATCGTTTTGCATTAATAATCAAAATCTACAAAGTAACTAGTAACAACATTTTACAAATAAATACAGTACAGTAGTGGAGTATAGAAGTAAAAGTAATGAAAATTGGAAATACCGTACTCACGTAAAGTACAAATACCTCAAAATTGTACTTAACTCATTGAGTGCCTATCCCGAATATGTTCGGGATATATTATCGCATACCAGAGTGCCTATCCCGAACATGTTCGGGATATTAAAAAAAAAAAAAAAAAAAAAAAATTGAAAAATTTAAAAAAAAATTTTTTTTTTTGGACCCCATCAAATCTAGTGAACATGATTTCAATCGCGATTTTGCATGTTCCACCCCCATACAACCCCATCTAACATACAGGGCAGCCATGTTTGTTTACATAACATGTAAAACATAATGGCGATTATCTCAAGAATGCCTGAACGGATTTCCAATCGGATTTTTTTGTTTGAAAGCTGTGAACAAACTGCACAAATCCACTTCAATGCAATCCAGGATTGCATTGGATTTTTTAGAGCTCATTCTTCTCTGTTTTTTTCCCATGCATGAGGTGTGCAAGGTTTAATCATGGCTAAGTTGACGAAAATAAGGCTTCTAAAATGCTTGGTAACCAATAGCTAACTTCAAGCTAACTTCATCCTCTTCCTGTACATGCACAAAGGAAAGTGTTCAGGCAAGTCATGGCTGCAGTGCTTCTGCATATACCAGCATATCTCTATGGGATTTTCTATGGCCACTGGGCGCCCTCTAGTGGTGAACGGGGTGGCACTCAAAGAGTTAAGTATAATGGAAGTCAATCTTCTGAATAACAAATGTTTCTGCATGCAGAAACATTGCTATTCAGAAGACTGACTTCCATTATTCTAAATGGAGGTGTCACATAAACCTAACCTCAACCCCCAGTAAAACGCTGGTGAATGCTAAGCTGGTGAAATGCTAACCTACCCACGCCGGTGAATGCTAACCTGGTGAATGCTCAATCCCTGTTTCTAAGTGGGGGTGTTTCTGAATGGGGATGTTTCTAAGTGGTGGTGTTTCTGGGGTGTTTTCAACCAAGTGCTTGGTCAGCACCACCTGTAGTTGCCTATATTATAAATATTTCACTCCACATCTTCTGTGTACATGCAACCAGACTAAAGTACCACCAGTGGTACATGTGCCACAGGTTGAGAACCACTGACATATACTGTAGAGTACTGTAGAGCACTGAACCTTTCTATTACACCCCTGCTGTCCACATGTCTCACGACAGCTCATAATGTTGAACATCAGATGTTCCAGCGAGAGGAACAGCTTGGCTAGCTGATATCCTCATCCAGCACCTTCTGGATGCACTCACTCACTGATCGTACTGCAGGCATGCTGGTTCATGGCCAAACTACATTTTACATTAAACTCCTTTCACTCTGATATATTATTTTTGTATCTATGGAATTTCTAAAGAGTTGTTTGTTTGTTTTAAAATGTATAAAATCGTTTATAAAATGTATAAAAAAGTATCTTTTGAAATGCCGCCCAGGCATCCATGCGGACCATGCCTATGGCACAGAGAGAGAGACGGAGAGAGAGAGAAATAAATTACATCATGGTTTTGCTAATAAAAAGGGCAACCTTCAAGCTTGTATGCCTGTCAAAACTAAGCGGTAAAATCCCCTTCCGTCTTCAGCACTGATCTTCTTCAGTAACCTGGAAGTAATTCCTGATCCGCAACTACCAATTCACCTCTATGCACTGTGTCATTACAAAGTAATCGTTTCTGCTCTCAGAAAAAGAAAACACCAGGGCCCAGTTCACATTGATGATACTTGAAGTCCCTGCAGCTTTAACTCCAGGGCTCCCACGCAAAGGGCTCACTTGGACATCCTATGAGATACTGATGTGGGCTTCAAAGATGATTGAGGGGGGGGGAAAAGCAGAACTCTAACATCTAAGAATGATTCCCTTACACTTCATTCAGACTGAAACACTTTCTTCAAAAGCTAAGGAAAATGGACACTTCAATCTTGATGATGTGGCGCACACGGCAGGGTAGACAGAGAGGTGTAGTGGGCAGATTGAGTATGACTTCACTAAGTGATGGGCTTGTAGGCTGTGCAAACATAAAGTGTTAAACTGTAGTGGAAGGCAGGAGCCAATTACTTTGTTCATGTTCAAGAGGATGAATGTTTACCTAGTCTCTCACATGAACACAAATCCATACAGACAGACTTATATTGAGTGCAACAGTAGAATAAACATGCATTAGTAGGCAGTCATCCTACAGTACTATATAAGAAGAAGCAACCACTAGAATGTATATGTCAAACTCAGTTATCTGAAATTAAATATAATAGATATCCCATTACAATAATAAAGCGTAATAGAGAAGTCCTGGGTTATACAGTATGTACTGTGGAATAAGTTGCAAATACAAGTAGAAGAAAGACACTGTATGTGGAGGGAGATGTGGTAATATGTCCTTGGTTCGAACTCCCTTTGGTCCGACCACCTAAACCTAAACCTGCCAACGCTGGTGAGTAGCTAACCTGCCGACGCTGGTGAGTAGCTAACCTGCCGACGCTGGTGAGTAGCTAACCTGCCAACGGGAGTTCGAACCATTGGGCAGTCCCCGGGAGATGTGGCTTAACCCCATTAGCCATATATACAGTATTTGCTTATGCAACGTAGTGAAAACAACCCATCTCCAAGCTCATATAATGTAACATATTGTGAGCCTGGAGATCTGCCATTATTTGCCTGTGAAGACATACCCAAAATAGGGTCGCAGGACATAATGTTAAATTAGGCTATATCAGAGAAAAGGTCTAAGCTCAATGTGTAACCCATTACATGAAAGGGTGTTATGATAGTTATCATGATCATATTCAAACCCTTTTTCTCAATATGCAAGTCTTTTTGTGTGATGATTTGTTTCTTCATGGGCAATACTTCATGTATAGTATAAAGAGTGACATTTTTCATTATAGGCAAATGGTTATTTATTGAATTTAAAATATATTACCTCCAAAAGGCAATTACGGTGTGATACATAAACAAGCCATCATATTCATCAAACTGCAGTTCATCTACAGTATGTGCCAGAGCCTCCCATAACTCAATTTCTGTAGGCCATGCAATGCCACAGAAAGCGCTGATTGTTCATGCAAAGCACGCACCACAATATTGCATGTTAAGTGAATGCCAAGCAAATGCTTTCAACCGTGTTTGGCAATGCACAGTAGTGCACTGCAAACTCATAATCATCGCAAGCCTGGGGTGAATTTGGGCCAGCAATTGCTGAGAAGACTCTTCCTCCTGTCGGTAGGTGACTGTCTTATTCTTTGAGGGACTGAGTCTGGTGCATAAGGCCTTGTATTCTCTACCATCCTCGGGCTTCCCCAGGGTCCAAGCCCTATCTCTCTTTCTCATCTCTATTTTTTTCATCAAGGCTCACTCGGCTGTGTCCGTCTTATTTCAGCTCTCAGACCTCGTGGGACAAGCTAATTCCCCATGCTCCGGCGAACTTTGATTTCGTCAAACAAAAAAAGATGAAAAAATAAACGTCTTCGGCATGCAAACGTAGTTGTTTCATAACCCCTGCATTAACATGTAGGCTATAAAAGCTATCGATATGACTTTGACTATACCTATTGTATTTTATGCATAACATGCCAACAGAGCACCCTTTTCACATTCCTCCACTAGGGGTGCTTCTCTATGCCCAATGTATTTTTATTTGATTAAATTCATTAAGTTAACATAAGAACATATACATGCTTTTGAAATAATAATAAAAGTTACTTTTCAGGATTCCCCCCCAAAAAATGGCTAAAAATTTATTCAGGGTTCCAATTAAATAATAGAAAAAATAGCAGACGCGTTTTGAGCTTGTAGATCGGCTATTTTTGACAGTATATGCAATGTGGCCCTCTGGAGTGGGTGTGGAAATAATAGCGGCCCTCTCCATTATCAAAGCCCACCACTGACCTAGAGTATCATGGTCAAATATGCAAATTGACCACTTGCTGTAACCTGAAACCGAGCAGCTATGGTAGGCGGGATGTGAGACCTGTGATATTAATTAGCATAATTGTAATATTCATGGTTCCAGAATTTCCCAATGAGGAAATTCTTTCTGGAAGACAATTCCATGTTTTGAATTCATGTTAATACCGTTCCGGGGCTGAGGATGCTCAGGAGGGATTTCCCAGCATGCGCTCTTTGTTCTATTGTTGCGTTATTGTGTTGTGTTATTTGCCATGGAAAATGTGTTGGGGGGATTTATGTGTTAATTGTGATTATCCACTTTGTCCAACGATGAATAGTGAAATAGCTGATCATGCTTTTTTGTGTGTGTGTGTGACAATAAACCTGAACCTGAACCTGAATGTGTACATTTTGGGAAACACCAACACACAAGTAGTTAGAAAGGGGTAGTTGCAGAGAGCACCCCTCTGTGATGAGGAGTTGAGCTGGTTGAAGACAGACACACTTATGAGACTGCAGATTTCTGTCGCCAGAAGCTATCATGACCTGATTCAACACACAGTTCATTACAATACTTCACCCAACAATGGTGGAATCTCCCCCAAGATTTAATGTGGATCACACAATTAGGAAAGATATTAAAAAAATAACACTTGGTTCTGACCTGGGGGGTCAATTTTAACATTTAACTTTAATTCAAATCATGCCCAGCAATCATTTTCTATTCATCAGCCCGGCTGCACTCACTTTGGTTTTGCACAATTTGCAGCAAGAATATTAATACATGTACTTGACAAAATATGTTTTGTCCTCACTATAATGTCTCGCCAGGTGTAAAAACACCAACATTAAGAAAAGGGTGCGTAGATTTTTTATCACACTGGGTATTCCCACCCAGGAATAAGTAGACTGCCTTTAGACAAAATGTACTTTTTGGTTGAAAAGGTCAAAGTTAAAGGTCAATATAATAATATCTCAAGAAGGGAGAGATGGGGTTCAAATTATGCAGAGGATATACTTTCCAGAAGCCCCAAGGCCCGGACCTGCAGGCTACAGGTCAGCTTTTTATTTTGTTTTTTAGAATAAAACAAAACATAACATACTTCTCAAAGATTCAATGATTAGAAAAAGTAATTGATAGTATCATAGCTAGGGATGGGACGGTATGAAAATGTCATATCACGATTATTGTGACAAAAGAAATCGCGGTTTACGATCGCGATAATCCAAATCCATTATCCTTGGTCGTACCATTTGCCAAAAAGTAGCAGATCTACAAGCTCACAACGCGTTGTGAGTTTGTAGATATGCTATTTCTTGGCAAAGACATTTGAGAGAGTGAAAAAAAGACCAATTATAGAGGGTTTAAGTGGTACCGGATATGCAGCTCAGCAAATAAAAGGTGAATTGAACCCAGTGCATGACTGAGGACGATATCACGATGAATGAAATCCCCACAATACGATTATCATGAATGTTTTTTATATACGATAATATCGCTTATCGTCCCTTCCCTAATCATAGCTAAGAAAATCCCTGATAGATGCAGTCCTAAAATCCCCCCTATATGTGTAAAATTACCTACAAGCTCACAACGCGTTGTGAGTTTGTAGATATGCTATTTCTTGGCAAAGACATTTGAGAGAGTGAAAAAAAGACCAATTATAGAGGGTTTAAGTGGTACCGGATATGCAGCTCAGCAAATAAAAGGTGAATTGAACCCAGTGCATGACTGAGGACGATATCACGATGAATGAAATCCCCACAATACGATTATCATGAATGTTTTTTATATACGATAATATCGCTTATCGTCCCTTCCCTAATCATAGCTAAGAAAATCCCTGATAGATGCAGTCCTAAAATCCCCCCTATATGTGTAAAATTACCAAGTCAAAGCTTCTCCCTGTTAGCTGGCTTGAACCGACTGCAGTGCCGGGACCTTTTGCCACGCTGTTCCTGAGGTGCGAGGCAGCAGTGTCTCTGCATCATGATTAACCAATCGCGTGGGTGGGACGTGAATGATCTTCACATTAGTCATCAGGAACAGAGCTTAGCATCCATTGACACTGCCAGAGGAGGCGGAAGGCGCGCTCCGCCGCTGAGCGGCAACAGCACGGGCCAGATTGTGCACGGAGGGAGGCCGCGTCACGTGGCCAGGTTCATCTGAAGCCTCCTCTGATCCACCAATGTGCTGTCAAGCAGCTCTATTCCCCCGACACGCCGGCAAACACCTGCTTTGGCCCGATTGTCAGCCTGAGAGCCTTGTTATCCGAGGCACAGCCTCTCCAAATGGCGAGGCGTTTTCATCAGCAAGCAGTGACGCGTGCAGGAGGCGAAGCAAGTACCTGTCCAACATGGTGGACGCGTGAAGCGTTGTCGGGCATTTCGAGTTTGGACAGATGAGGACATCAAACAATTAAGCTACTCCCTGCTGGATATCACTGGAGATCGAAGGTAAATATTACCTTGGTTGGAGACATTACTTCAACTGCACACTATAACACTATAAGTCATACAGTCAGATGCCTATTAGAAGTGTGGAGGCATGATGCGTGCAGAACATGTCACCTACCCATTAATTAGCCTTATTTTTCAGTCACAATTTGAGCATCAGAGATGAATGAGTGGCGCTAAACTTGAGGTTGGCAAAGAATTATGAATTTATGAACTCTGGGGACATTCTCTTATTATTTCCAGGGCAAAGTCCTATACATCATCCAAACTGGGCAGTGCAGATGGTGAAATATTTATGTGACTACTATCTATGGTAATTAAGTGGGGCATTGAATTAAATGGGGATTGAGTTCGTCCTCACAAGCATGCGCGAGGCGCGAGACGTGTGTGTGTCCTGCACAATAGAATAGAGATGCATTTGACTAATGAGCCATTCTGAAAGGAGGCATCCATCAGACTGAGAACTAATGCCCATGCCTGAATCCCTCTCATCACTCGCAGCAATAGCAGAACATGGCTGAGGCGCAGCGATATGACATTCTAATTGAAGGCATATTTCAGGAGCTGAATATCTGCCGGGAGGGAGGGGGAGGGGGCCACAGGTATTTAGCGCCACGGTATCGTGTGCCGGCAAAGGGAATATGAATGACTAATACGTTCTTTATGCCAGGGCGCTGTAGGTGTGTCATTAGCTGTCTGGACACTTATGACACGACAGGGGAAAAAAAGCCCAAACCCAGGAAGAGGTGGTGGTGGTGGTGGTGGCTGACAGCCTCTAGTGTTGACGATCACAGCACTGGCAGGGAAGTAATTGACGTAATAAAAGCAAAAGTGATGGGAGTTGTTTCGCCTCAATGGTGGTGGGTAAAGCCATGTTAGACAAAGATGTCTGGAGAGGAAGGAGGGGGTTGCGACTTGCGAGTGTGTGGGGATTGGGGGGGGGGGGGGGGGGGGGTAGTAGATAAATGAGGCCATCGCTAGCATAGGAAGGAGGGGAGGAGTAGGGAAAGGAGAGTTAGCTAGTGAGCTCCCTTGTGATCTATACCTGCCAAATTCCTCCTCTGAACAGCTGCTGGCAGCAAGTCTAAGGCAGTAAGTCTGTCAGCGCACACTGCCCCGTCGCATCCCCCTTATATGTGGCTTCCAAGCCGACGGCGTCGAGCTCTGTCGTCACGTTTGACATGTGTCACGCAGCGTTACGAATTCACAGCGTTTAAATCCCTCTGGGCTTTCCAGCCGCGATGGCATCGCCAACCAGCCTCGTGAAACTATGTCGCATATTGCCATGGTGACATCTTTTTTAGTATTCTACGGAAGCCTCAACACAGTCTAAAGTGAATTTAACATGAAGCACTAGCTTTGCCTTCAAGCACTTGTAATTCTTTCGTTGGGGAACTGAAATGCACCTGCAAACTGTATGCATGGATGCCGGAAAGTCTCCAAGTAGACACTGGTGCAACTGGTAGCAACAATCAAATAAAAAAAGAAGTGCCTGTGAGTTGTTGCTACTCACTTCCCCAAAACAGTTTTTGACAGATCCACACCTGTCTTATTACAGAAGAACTCTCAGTTTTCCAAGTTGTCACATTATTTTATTTTATTTCACAATCTCATGTGAAATTATATGTGCGTGCCTTTTCTCTGAAACAATTCCATCCCCCCCATCCCCTAGAAAAAAGAGACAATACGGAATAGCTATTATTTAAGATCTATCCATGTCTTCTCAATGCAAAAAGAGATACAGCACGCTTGATGCTTTCCACTTTGCAAACATATGGACACTCTTACTGTACATCTCTGGTTGAAGCACTTGAAAAACAAAGATGGTGTGTGTGAATTGGCTTACTTAACCAAGCTCAATATATATTGTACTAGAGCTATGGAGCTGAACGTGTGTCTCAAAATATCTTTTAATGTAAGAAAACATGTAAGAAACTAATTCCCAACACAGATGAAAATGGTCCTATTCCTGATTAGCTGGATGTACTGTATATTAATTGATAAATGCATTAAATCCATTTAATGGAAACCTGTTCTTTTGAACTGAAGTAAACGTTATAAAGTGATACGATTGTTTTAGATAATTAACCATAACACTTAATAAGTCGCTCTGGCTAAGAGCGTCAGATAATTGTCTACATTTTTAATTGTTTTTGTTTCTACATCGATTTCTACCTCATAAAAGTAATAATGATTGTTCAACAAAATAAAATGTAACACATACAGACAAGTTCTGTTTGGCTAATCACCAGGCATCATTGAAACAGGTAACGGGGCAGAATTAAACGGGTAAAGGATAAACAAGAGGACCAAAAATAAATCACTGGCGATATTGAACTGCTGCACTTAGCCTGCGATTGACATCATCTCTAGCATCCATCCTCCTTTGTTGTAGATCCACAGGGCACTTCAAGCAAGGCAGTATTAAGTGGGATCAGGTCATCACTCTGGCTGCGATTGCAGAAGAATTACCAATTCCTGAATAGGAAAACACCGACCCTCCCCATCTTTGTGGGGCAGAGGAGGGGAGGAGGCCGGCGAGCTTGATGTTGGAAAATGGAAAGGAGACTGGTGAAATATGAAATATCTTTCCAGATATGTATCAAAAGGAAAGAAAAGCAAGGGGGGTAGATTGCCCGACACTCTTTATTGGTGTCAGATCAAGATAGCAGGGCGGGGGAGGTCACAGTCTCGACTCAATCATTACACTGCATAGAGAGACATAAAAGTGAAGCACCAGTCAAGAGCACAGATCGGGAGAAAATGCACTCAAAACTTGTGCTTCCTTTGGGATAGAGGACATTTAGTTTGCTTATTCTACAAACGAAAATCTGTCTTTGCAGGCAAATTACACGCTACTTCTTTTTCTCCATCTCCATCGAAAAGTAGCTCCTTTCGGAACCCCTCACTACACTGCTACGCAGCTCCGAGATGGGGTTCCTACTGGTCGGCTGCCGAAATCTTGTTGTTGGATCCACGATCCGCCGTTAGCGATCACTTCTTACCTTTGATGAACAGTGAACACTCTATCCAAAAAGTAACGGGCCTCTGTGAAAGTATAATCGTTTTACTTTTTAAGCGTGGAACAACCTCGAAGCACTGGGGTGAAATGAAGACTTTATATCGCTCGAAAGACCAGCCGGCTCTGTGTTTTCCCGTGTTTTCCCCGTTGTAGTCTCGCGTGGCCAGACTGTTGCCTCCGCGATTTGGTCAAATGCTCACAGCCACGCGAGACTACAACGGGGAAAATACGGGAAAACGGAGGCAACAGTCTGGCCACGCGAGACTACAACGGGGAAAACACGGGAAAACACAGAGCCGGCTGGTCTTTCGAGCGATATAAAGTCTTCATTTCACCCATGCAGTGCTTCGAGGTTGTTCCACGCTTAAAAAGTAAAACGATTATACTTTCACAGAGGCCCGTTACTTTTGTGTTCATCAAAGGTAAGAAGTGATCGCTAACGGCGGATCGTGGATCCAACAACAAGATTTCGGCAGCCGACCAGTAGGAACCCCATCTCGGAGCTGCGTAGCAGTGGAGTGAGGGGTTCCGAAAGGAGCTATCGAAAAGGGTGGTAATAGTTATTCCAGTCATTTTATGACATTTCATTACAACATTTTTCAACCATTATTAAAAGCTCCTGAAGTGAGAAATCCTGACTTAAAGTGATAGTTCACCTATTTTTGACATAAAGCTGTGTGAAATACTTTTGTTTTAAATATTCATTTAAAACAGACCAGAACTCTGACCACGGGACTCTGGTAATGAATTAATACATTTGTAACCACTATTTTAATGGCCAGTATTTCACACAGCTTCATGTCAAAAATAGGTGAACTATCACTATAACTATATTGTATTTTTTATATCTGTTGTGAACTCTCCCTTCCACTTGACTTATTATACTTTTATAGTTATAGCGCTCAGTGTGAATGGCCCTGTATTGTTTCTTATGATAGATTATTGGTTATCTCAGTTTTTAACAAATTCCGTATGATTCCAATAAAGGCTTTTAAACTCTTTTTTTTTCCACCAGAGGGTGCCTTTTTTTCCTTTGTTGCACGTTTCTTGTTCTAGCTTGAACTGCCACAAAGCTCTCCAACCTGGCAAAATAAATCTTGTGTCAGAACTGCTGAATTACCCCCACTGAAGTATTTTAGTGGTGCAAGGTCAACCTTATATTATAGGCATAAACAAATTAACTCCTAACTTCAAGGCAGGCAGTAATACAGTTTGACCCAAATGTTCAGGTCTCGTCACCTCTCCACAGCATGCTGCTACCATGTTGATGGTGATAGACAAGAGGGGATTGATTGTGCTGTGTTACTGTGACTTAGCCCATACACAGACACAAATGAGTCGTACCACAGTCGTCATCGTCCTAACCGAGAGAAAATTGAATGAGGCCACTTGAGTCTCAATAAAAGACTGCTCAAAATGAAGGACAGCTGGATGGATAAACGGATTTGGCAATAAGGAGGTGTCATTCAAAAGGCTGAGGATAGGACACAGAAGAGGCTATACAAGAGGGAGCTATACAGCAAGAAAATCAGAGCACCTTTAAATTGGACATGGTCCACCATCCTTTTTCACAGACATTTACAAACAAGGCCACGTGTCTAAATGCCCAGCTAGCATCCCCTCGAGGTTGCATTGCTCCAAGCTACATGGTAATGGTCACACATTAGATTTTCAGATTTATTGTGTGCAGTGGTGTAAAGTAACTAAGTACATTTACTTAAATACTGTACTTAAGTACAGTTTTGTGGTATTTGTACTTTACTTGAGTATTTCCAATTTCCAATACTTTTACTTCTACTCCACTACATTTCGAATTCAAATATTGTACTCTAAAGCCCTTTGCACACAGGCGCGTTTAACCGCACGGATAAAACGGACAATATAATTTTTTGAAAAGAAAACAATGATTCTCTATGACCTCATGCACACCGGCTCCGAATTAGCCGTGCGACGAGTGGCTGCCGCCGTGCGTTTTTTTCTCGATCGAACCCAGTTCGATTCGTGCGTCTTGTCGCATGCGGTAAAAAACTCATCACTCCTTTTATGACTCCTTTTTGGATCCGCAGATCCGATTCCGCACAGCCTTGCACACCAAATCCAATGCGTTTTATTCATGTCGCAAACGAAAAAAACGCAACTGTCCTGTGTGCAAAGGGCTTTACTCCTCTACAATTATTTGAAAACTTTAGTTACTAGTTACCTTGCAGATATAAATTACAATATTATAAAATATACATAAACCACTTAAACCTGATTTTATACAGTGGCTGATGCGATGCGTTGTGAGCTTGTAGATCTGCTATTTTCAAACATTTAGTACTTTTGGTGATTTAAATACTTATTAATGCCAATACCTTCATACTTTTACTCTAATACATTTTGAATTCTGGACATTTACTTGTAACGGAGTACATCTACAGTGCAGTATTGATACCTTTACTTAAAGCTATATTGTGTAAGTTGCTCAACTAGTGGTCAGAGCTGTATAGCAAACCGCGGTCTCGTCCGCGTCTTTCGGACGTTTTTCGCAGCGGACCGGGCCTCTCGCCACCGCGTCTGCCTCCACCTCGCCGAGATCTATCTTTAGAGGGGTCCCTGGTTCCTGTGCGTTCAGGCATTCCGGAGAAACACACTCCTTCACCCGAGTATGTTGTTATGTTGAGGCAAGCTACTTCCTGAGAAGTCAGCAAGATGCGCCTGTGATTGGCCGGTAGTGTACCATGTGTTTATGATCGGCGATATGATTGGCCAACGTATACACATGATGCAGATGACGTCATTTTGCCGCGAAATTCTCCCCCCCTCACGGCTCATAGAAAACATATAAAAGGCTTTAGAAGCTGAAATTAACGGAGTGGGGGTTCTAAAACTTTAGCGATTTAACAGTTAGGACAATTTTAAGATTTGTTTTATAAAAAAAGTTACATGGTATAACTTTAAGTACAAAATGTGAGTACTTTTTCCACCACTGGTTGTGTGCAAGTGAAAATGTTTGGCCTATGTGTGGCACGGAAGCAACAGGCAACCAGAAAGAGATGTGTGATGTATGATAGATGTACCTTTGTGCTGTCGTTAATAACATGACCATGGTGTAAAACAATCATCATACTGGCAGGTTGCAGGGGGAAAAAGTGCCTTATTCATGACCATTATGTGATGTCGCGCTAAACCATCAGTGCATCTACATCGTGATCCAGTATAAACTCCCCTATAGCTGGAGCAAGACAACTATTTGCATAATTGGAAATTGTGGCATGGTGCTTGTTATTATTCATTGACGTAATGCCGCAGCAAGGCAGCTAGAGAAAGATGTACCGAACTGGCTGTTCCAATTTCAGTCGGGCTAGGAGCGGCTACTCATCTTGGCAGTGGGGGAACAAACCATTGCACTCTGTAGTCTCTATCTCAGTGCAGTTTCCGAGCTGAACTGAAAATTGAAATGAAGGTACAACAATCTACAAAGCCCTGGTAAAGGGGAATGAGAAAACATTGCAAGAAGGTGAACTGCTGGAAAACAACTGAACTCAACCCCCCCAAGACAAATTGTAGACGTAAAAAATAAAACTTGAGGTGTTCATAGTTTGCTGGCCAACAAGGCCTCTAAACAACCTGAGGTACGCATAGCAGAGCAGCTGGGTGAAATGAGACAGCAGCAAAGTGACTGACACATCCATCTCTCCCTTGCTATCTGTCTCACAAGAAGTCGGAGCAACAGCAACTCCCTCATGCGTGAAGAAGAGCACAATGATTAGTGAGTGCACAGAGCAGCACGTGGTGGAATGTAACTAAGTACATTTACTTAAGCACTGTACTTACAGAAAGTCAAATGTTGAGGTATTTGTACTTTACTTGAGTATTTCCAATTTCCAATACTTTTACTTCTACTCCACTACATCTCGGATCCAAATATTGTACTTTTACTGCATTACATTTATTTGAAACCTTTTTATTAGCATACATTAGCAACTTCAGCCCTATATATGTTTTAGCCATTTGAAAATAGCCGATCTACAGTATAAGCTCACAATGCATTGTAACACTACATTCTGCATAATGATTACTTTCTACTTTAGTACTTTTTTTGATAGGACAGTAGACTGGCAGGAAATGGGGGGAGAAATGGGGAGTGACATGCGGCAAAGGTCGTCCGGATGGGGAATCGAACCATGCCTATGTGGCAATGCCTAGGTGGTATGCGCCTGGACCAGTAGGCCAGCGGGCACCCCTCTACTTTAGTACTTTAAGTACATTTTGTAGGCCTACTTTTACTCAAGTCAATTTTGAATTGAGTATTTCTGATACTTTTACTTAAGTAAAATATGTGAGTACTTTTTCCACCACTGAGGGAAAGAGAGGGAGAGAGACAGAGAGAGAGAGAGAGAGAGAGAGAGAGAGAGAGAGAGAGAGAGAGAGAGAGAGAGAGAGAGAGAGAGAGAGAGAGATAGAGCGTTAGGAGGGACTGAAGTAGGGAGAGAGATTGCACCATCTCAGTTTCAGTGTGATGAAGGACACTGTGTCTCCTCATAATTCAGGAGAAATCTATGTCACGTTCACCCAGGTTACGCCAGATTTATACTCCGTTGCACGTGGTGGGCGTGCACTGAAAATAGCAGACCTACAACAATCTCACGACGCGTCCACGGCGCGACGTGTTGTGAGCTTGTAGATCGACTATTGTTGGTGCTAGGGATGGGACGATACGCGACATTATCGTTTATCGTGATAAAAACACTCCCAATAATCGTATCGTGGAGATTCAACTTATCGTGACATCGTCCTCCTTCATGCACTGGGATCAATTCACCTTTTATTTGCCGAGCTGCATATCCGGTACCACTCAAACCCTCTAGAATTGGTAAAAGGTTGTTATAATATACATGCTTGATACAGTCTTTTTTTCACTCTCTATCAAATGTCTTTGCCAAAAAAATGCAGATCTGCAATTTTTTGGCAAATGTTCCGCCCCAGGATAATGGATTTTGATTATTGCGATAATATCGTAAATCGCGATTTATTTTGTCACAATAATCGTGATATGACATTTTCATATCGTCCCATCCCTAGTTGGTGTGTGACCCCCGCCGCACGACCACGTGTAAATCACCCCTTTAAGACTCCGCAGGTGTGCAGCCTTAGTTGTACGCTGGCTTCCAAATAGCCTTTGTGTTTCAGCCTCTCTTATAATTCCCACCCTCCCCAAGCATGATGAAATGGAAAGAAATGAAATGCAAATCTATCAGCAATAACCCCCGGGTTATTGATTTACCGGCTTCACCTGCAGGTTTCTCAGCTGGAACTGAGAATAATAAAACTTTCCAAGAACTTATCATAAGTGGGTGTGGGAGGGAAGTTAAAATGCTAACTCTCCATTTTGGAAGGTGGCTATAATGGTATGATATTTATAGTGAAAGGTCTACTACTCCCCAGTGTACCAATGCCGCACATTCAAAAACACAGGGCTAACTGAGCAGTAAATGTCAGTTTACACAATAGCCTTTACATTTTATTACTGCATAGCCGTTCTTAGGGGCGTCACAAGGGGGGGGGGGGGGGGGGGGGGGGGGGGAGTGGGACTGAGTGCCGCGCTGCAAGCTTGTAGATCTACTATTTTTGAAAAGTCGTGAAAATGTGTGCAAATCTTTGAATATATGTATTTTTTAAGCAAACATTTGTAACTCAAATTTTGCTTCTGGGAGGTCCCTGGAACTAAATATTTTGAGATGGGGGTCCGTGGCCAAATACATATCATCTTGGGGGTCCTTGACATGAAAAGGTTTGAGCATCACTGACATGGAAACATAGATTTCTTGCACACATTTTCACAATCTTTCAAAAATAGCAGATCTACAAGCTCGCAGCGCGGCACCGCTTGTAAATCTGCTATTTTTCAACAGTTAACCCATTTAATGCTCCAGACATGAACGGGTTAAATGTCCAGCGTGCCTCTCGCAGGCTCCGTCCATACGCTGCCATTCTCTTTAAGCTTTTAATTTGGGTTAATAGACGGAGCGGAACGGTTAGCTTACCTTCGGCTAGTATACAGACGTAAACCGTGAAAAAAAAGGATACGATTATGACGTCACCTTTAAGCCATAGCTTCCTGTTTACGTAGGCCTCTGCTAGCCGCTAGGCTCAATGCAAACCATCCGACCCTCACGCAGCTTCACTAGGTCGGATTTTGATTCGGAAACTTTCTGTGTGGCATCTGTATAAGTTTCGGTGCCCATACTGATGGTGGTTTTAGACGATCAAGCACGAATTGAACAGTATTGAGCTCAGATGGCGGCCCGCGGGTCTCCCATTCATGTCAATGGGGATCGACGTCATCGTCCCATCCTTGAATGTTGTGAACCTTGGTTTTAACATGGGTTAACATGGGGGCTTCTCACTCTAGTGGTCATTTTGTGGTATGGTATTTCAACGTGGCTTGGTAAAGCACATTCATATTTAAATTTGGCTGGCAATTAAGATGAGATCCACCGTCGGCCTCCATGTTTGGGATTACTATTTTGTGCACGTGGATCCATGATGATGATGAATCGGCGAGTCCAATCGTGCCAATACTTTCCAACGGACCGTAGGGTAAGGGTGCCGGCGTTACTCTATATACAGTATTTTACGCGAGTATACTCGGGATCGGCACTCTAAATACTCGATTATTTTTCACGAGTATACTCGGGATCAGCGTTAAATGAGTTAACAATCATGGGGGGCCCGCAGTGAATCCTTGTACCCAGGGCCCAGAATTTGGTGTGACGCCCCTGGCCGTTCTCATAATGTCACTTTGGCTGAAAGCAGCCTCATAATATGAGAACACATTTTATAGTGTTAAGCATTCATTTCCCTAACCCGAGACAGTTGAACAATCAAACAAACTGACTATTATCAAGTATGTTTGATGAATCCAAATATATTTGAAAGTTTCATCACCACTATCTATAGAAAGGTTGTTTGAAGGGTACTTTTAACTAAGTGTGTTCGTGCAAGCGTGTGTCTGCACAAGCATGTGTCTGCGCGTGCGTGTGCGTGTGTGTGTGTGTGTGTGTGTGTGTGTGTGTGTGTGTGTGTGTGTGTGTGTGTGTGTGTGTGTGTGTGTGTGTGTGTGTGCGCGCGCGCGTGTGTGTGCTTTCTGTGTGAATACTACTTGACACTGTAAACCGTTTGTCAACTAACTTTACGGCATGCACTCTGACTGTGATATACAGACTTGGACTGTAGATCAAAATCCAGGCGCGGTAGATTGGCTGAGATGGACCTTGTAAGTTGAAAGGTTGATATTGGGTCAGCCAACAAATGGAATATGATCAGTATACCGCGCCAACAAACCTTTTTAAACGTTACTCTAAAAATCAGGTCAGAACTAGGCACTACACTACAAGTTTACTTGGGGGATGTAAAAGGTGTAAATGTTTAACAGCGTGCTTTGGAGATGAACAGAACATTTCACAAGGAGCTGTCCCGAGTCCCGACATATGTTTTTATGAACAAATCAATCAATAGCCTTGACCAATTACCTGCACACAACAGCTTGTCAGGAACACTATTTCACATTTACACCCTTTCAACATGAGATCTCTATTGATTGCTCGCCTTCGGGACCACTTCTGGATTTAACCACATACTACATGAGCCCTAGTGACCCTATGGGCATGTCATAGGTGAACATTTGGCGGAAAAAAGGATGACTCGTTTTGAGCTTGTAGATCTGCTATTTGCGTATATATGTTACAGTTAGTTTGGGTAACTCAGTTAGATTGGGGTAAGAGCGCTCGTTTTGTAGTTCACCACACACCCCTACCACCACCTGGATCAATTCACTTTGATAGTTACTTATCAACACACCCTGTCATTCTGCGTATTGACCACACGATGGCGACAACAGCTATTCACTTGTGCAGTCAGTGACATCACTGGTCTGCGACGACTCTTTGTTTATCTACTAGCCTATCTCAGCTGCGTTTAGCCATTATACTATGCCTAACCCTAACCTCAGTAAAACTATGCCTAAACCTAACCTCCGTGGGGTGAGGCGCTATCCTGCCCCGCGCCGCACTGCACGACGAGCGCTCCTGTTCTCAATCTAACTGAATCTCAAACTAACTAATCCTCCAAAAGCATTTATGTATTATTATTTTGTATTTTCTACTTAAAAGATTAAATACAATATCAGTGATTGATCAAGTTAGACTATCGCTGTTACACAATGTTTAAAGGCTATATAATGTATATAATAAAAATTTAATATTGAACACCACTAAATGTGAGACATTGAAATGCATACACACATAGAGACACTGTATGATATACTATTACAGGAATATGAAAACTTGGCAATACGAAAACACAAACTAAAACGATATGTGCAATATCTTAGCATTGAACGTGGTTAACAGGGCATATGATTAAATGTCAAACAACGAGTGAGCAGATGATATTGCCTAAGCATCTGTAACTGAGGTACCATCACAGTGTGTCTTAATAAAACCAATAATACTAAAGGGCTGTCTACACCAAGAACAATAACTATAATGGTGATAACTATACATAGAAAATATTGTTTTACAATTCGCTATAACTCAAATGAATAGCAGGGTCCACAACACAACTATAACAACGATAGACCTGCTGGTGAATGTGTTGGATGTTTTTATGAGCCAATCTAAATTCATCTCAATTTGCAGGGTTTCATGTTCACATCACGCACGGCAACATGGCAAATGACATGCTGAGAGACTCATTATTGATGTTAACGGTGGTGGAAAAAGTACTCACGTTTCTTACTTAAAAATATCAATGCTGCAATGTTTTACTTGAGTAAAAGTACAAAAGTATTGGTATAGAAATGTACCAAAAGTAGAAAGTATGCTTTATGTAGAATGTCCTGTTTCATGATTTTTCAAATGCATGGTATTAGGGCTTAAGTAGGTAATGTATGTTTTGCAATAATAATCAAAATCCACAAGGTAACTAGTTGACTTTTTTGCTTTGCTATTGATTACTCACGCCATGGATAATAATACTTTTGGGGGTTGTGTCACATTCCTAAGACAATAATTTGATTATTACCCCCATAGATTCCAGATGGGGACCCAAATGCATTTGGATCCCCACCTGGAATCAATGGGGGTAAATTTGACAAATCAAACCTTTGTCTTAGGAATGCGACAAATACAAAAACATACTATTGAATTCAAGTCTCCATGGCGTGAGTAATCAATAGAAATAAAGTTATTTTTGGGGTGAACTACTCTTTTTAAGTTGTCAAATAATTGTAGTGGAGTAACACTCTAGTAAAGTAAAACATCCTCAAACGTGTACTTAAAGTTATACCATGTAACTTTTTTTTATAAAAGAAATCTTAAAATTGTCCTAACTGTTAAATCGCTAAAGTTTTAGAACCCCCACTCCGTTAATTTCAGCTTCTAAAGCCTTCTCTTTATATGTTTTCTATGAGCCGTGAGGGGGGGAGAATTTCGCGGCAAAATGACGTCATCTGCATCATCTGTATACGTTGTGTATACGTTGGCCAATCATATCGCGGATCATAAACACATGGTACACTACCGGCCAATCACAGGCGTATCTGCAGTATCTTCAGGAAATAGCTTGCTTCAACAGCTTTCTTTACACTGGTCTAGAAGTCTAGCATGTAGCTCCCCAACCGCTGCTCGTAGAAGGACACGAGACCCCTCTATGGATTCGAGGCGAGGCGGACGCGGTGGTCTGAAGGACCGGTCCGCGGCGAAAAACGGCCGAAAAAAGCAGACGCGACCGCGGTTTGCTATACTGCTACAGACCACTAGTTGAGCAACTTACACAGTATAGCTTTAAGTAGCCTACAGTACTTGAGTAAATGTACTGTAGTTGATGTACTTAGTTACTTTACACTACAGAATTACCAGTAAGACTCCCTAATCGGGAGTCGGGAGATAAGCGACTGTCAGGTCGCAGCGTGATTTTAGGCCAACACTATTGTTTGATAAAGCAATCAGTGTTGATAAAAGGCAAACATAATCCATTATAATCCATTATATTGCATCAGACCAGAAAGCGCCTGGGGGCACCAGCCAATTGGCCGTCCTGGGAGGCACCAATGTGGAAATAATTCTTTTAAAGGTTTTCTTGGTCATAAATGGCACACCGTTAACTCTTTTAGTGCCCAAACCGAAGAATTTCGTTTCTTTTTTTCAATCCAATACAATATTTCTTTTGCTATTTTACTTACCCTGAGCTGCTAGTAGAGACGTGGGTGGTCCTGGCTCGTCCATCGCTTTCCAACGAGCCATTCTACATGTTGCGACGATTTATTCCATTGAAAATGGTTTAGAATAAAGTTTAGAGCCCCCCCAAAAAAACTCTATTTTTGCGCGACGTATCCGAGGTACCAAAACCGAACAATTCCGGTTTCTTTAATAAAATGAATTAAATAATCGGAGGCCCCCGTTTAAATTTTGATTCCACACCCTCTTTCCACCGGCCCGTAATCGGGTAACGCCGCCGTATCGCGGCGCCTAATCCAATACATCGTCACATCTTTAGAGACCTTTTTCTCTGAACTGTGTTCCTAGGGCAACGAAAAAGTTTTTTTTGTGGCTAAATAGCCTCAGTTCGGGCTTCTAAAAAAAAAAAAAAGACGATAGCTAACTGTTAGCTCACTTCCTCCGGTTCACGTTCATAACACCCTTTGCAGTGGAAACCCAAGGCACTTCTGCCTGGGTACCCGGATTTTATAGTGAGGCCCTATGGGGAAATGTCTGGCACTCTAGCGGCCTCTTGTGGCCCCTGGCAGTTAACAAGTTAATAAAACACTTGAAGTATCTTTTGTTCATCATTATTCTTGTTTCTAAGAAGATAAATAATGATAAATAATAAGCTGTCATTTTTGTGCTGCTGCGCATCTTTCCGAGCTACGGATGCGGGGAAAGATGCTGTTTATTTGTTTTTAATTCATCACTTTATTGGTGATGAAAAAGATATTCATGAACCATGAGACGTACTGGCAGGCACGTGCACACATAGACATCAAAGGGGGCTGAAGCCCCTGCCCTTGTATCCACCTCTAAAAAGTGCCCTCTCAAGACCATGAATGCAGTTTTTGCCATGGTGAAAGAAATGCAATTCCCATGCCATAACTGAAGGCAGCATTCAAGAGAATTGCCTTGTCCAAACTCTCCTGAACTTGAATGCAGCATCTTATGTTGAAAGGATGTCCCTCTCTGTGTAGAAATCCATGCCGTTACGCCACATCTCCAGTATAGACTTGATAATGCTTAGTTTTGTGTGGTATCACACACTGAAAATAGACGACCTCCTATTTTCGATATTTCCACCAAAAGGCCCTTTTAGAAATGTCAGGCCCTGCCTCTCTAACATTCTCTGCCTGTCCCTGCATACTGGTGTTGTGTGCTGATGGGATGTGTGCTGATGGGACCTGATGTCCTATCAATAGGATACCATCGTCACACCACAAAGCTTTAAATGTGTCTTCAAAAGACAACAACTCTCTGCTGGATTCATCCAACTCCTCTCCTCTTTGAATTTTGTGAGCCCATAGCATTCTGGTTTTCTTTCCCTTCCTCTACGCCAGGGGTCTTCAACGTTTTCAGGCCAAGGGCCCCTTAACTGAGAGGGAGACAAAACAGGGACCTCCTCTACATACTGTATAAAATTGTGTTGCAGGATTGTCATTGATTTCATGAAAGCACTGTCATCAGTCTATGTTGGATTTGTGTCGATGTGTTTTTTTTCCAGACATTTAACCACTTAAATCGCAGATACTTAGTAAATTTGACCTTTTCACTCTCAACATTATTTGCAAAAAATATCATCTCTAAAAGCTCTCAACGCCTCGCAGCGTTGAGAGCTTGTAGAGCTTGTAGAGCTGGCAAATAAAGTTCTCCTCAGAATAGGGATGCGAGGGTTCAAGTTCTTCATTGAAAATAATGATCATATCACACAAAGATTTGGTGGACCCCCTGAAGTAACTCTGAGGACCCCCTAGGGGTCCCGGACCCCTGTTGAAGACCCCTTTCTCTACGCAACGTAGTTTACAGCAGTAACAGGTCAATATCAATGTTGGGGCTACGATAAAGCTGGAGCACGCAGCACGTGCTTGGCCCCACTGTTTACACTACAGAGCATTATGGTTCATCAGTGTGGATGCTCACATGATCATTATAGTTATTATTGGTGTGGAAGGCCCTTACAAGTTTAAATGCCCCGCCAGTGGACCCTAAAGGCTGTGCTGCTCAATACAGTCAACTAGACCAAAGTGGTTTGAACCGACACCACCTTTGTCATCCTTAGAACCCCACAATCTCACTAGTGGGACTAAAGATTAAAAAGGAGGGGAGATACTGTATATAATCACTGAAGGGGGCAATAGCGGAAAGGACACAAGGTGACAAATCAATAGGGATTGTGTAATTATTATTACCGGTAAGACGCCTAAGGGCGAAAAGCCACCTCACTCGTGCCATCTGGATTCTGTTTATGTGGTTCTCCTAACAGGGCATCATTTGGGATACAATCCCTGTTATGCCCATATATTGTATGCAGATCCCTAACAGAATCCCTTGTATGCCCATATAGAGATTCCTGCTCTGAGTATCTGACATCACTGTGATTTCACCTGTTTATGCCCATATATGGAGATCCCTGCTCTGAGTACCTGACATCACTGTGATGTCACCTGTGATGTCACAGTGATGTGCCAAGGGAACCACAGTGTCAGGCGTTACCCGTACGGACAAGCTGTGGCGGTTCTGATAGTAAACTGCGACCTACAGTCGCAACAATTATGCCCATAAAAGGGGACAAGGACTGAGAGACAGATACTGACACGCACAGACTTACTACTAGTAAGACGCCTCAGGGCGACATGCGACCTCGCCCTTTGGCCATCTGGCCAGTGATGTATATCGGACCTGGTACCCATATATGGAGACCCCTGGTACCCATATATGGAGATCCATGTACTGTATATAGTACATGATAGATCCCTGTCTGAACCAGCCACACAGATATGGGCTGTCTTCCTCCATATATGGGCATTCCCATAAGAAGTACTGTTACAGTAGATATGGGCTTAATATTGATGACATCAGGGATCTCCATAGATGGGCATAAAAGGGATTCTGGGGAATACCCATAAATTATATGGACTTTTACATAGGTGATGTCACCTGTGATATCACCGGTGATGTCACAGTGATGTGTCGGGGGAACCACAGTGTCAGGCGTGACCTTCAGAGATACACAGATACGTGGACAAGATGTGCCGGACATCACAGTGACATCAGAGCATGATGTCAGAGCGGCAAACCCATAGACTGTAAAAATGTGTACACGACTACACGTCTACACGTGGACAAGCTGTGACATTTCTCGGTCACAATGAATTAAATATTTTGTCAGATACCCTGTGTACAATTGAACATTTTGGCCTAAGTGTGACGCTATAGGAAAGGCCTTGGGGGTCAGTATATAGGGTTCATTCTCTGCACACTAGTTTTCAAGATCTTGTTTGGGAAGCAAAATGTTGCACGGACGGGTGGACACACATTGCCATTTCCTTTACACTACAAGTGTGTCAAGATAAGATGGCAGTTTCCCTGCTGTGTCACGCTCGTGGTATTTCACAGTTGAAGTGAGCCCGCTAACATGAAGCTGTGCAGCATATACAAGAAGTTGTCTGCTGTCGCCCAGGGAGGCCGGGTCTTTTTGATTAAATCAAGCTCAACATTGTCTACACTAGCATCACAGTCAGAGGGATATCCAGCTATCCGGAGAAAACACTAAGCAGTTATGTGTCGTCCAGCTCAGCAGACCGTGTCATGCCTCAGACAGGCGATTCCCACAGATCAACTCTCTTTTTTTTTTGTATTATTTTTTTCAAGGAACCCGATGGGGAGAGGTTTTGGGGAGGGAGGGGGGGGGGGGGGGGGGGGGGTGTTGCATGGCAGCATTCTGCAAGGTCTGCACATTAGCCTGGATGCTGTTGTGTTTTCCTCTATGCTACTTAGCAAGCCTCAATTGTCTTACTGTTGGGGTAAATTGACAATTTTGGAGGGAGAAAATGCTGTGTGTTGCAATCCTATGCAGAGGCTCGCTAATTGTGTGTCCAGGTATTGGATTCAGTTTAGCAGCAATTGGGCTTTTGATGGCTCGGACGCTGAACACCACAAAATGAAGGACTCAGCAAAACAGAGTGCTGAGAGCACACTGACTTGCACCTGGCTTTTAGTGCTTATGGGCAAGGGCAGAGCCTGGAAATATGTTGACAGGGGAAGGGAAACCACGGGGTGATAAGAAAAGCTGATAATAATAGCAATTAAGTTCACAATCAAGATGATGGGATAGAGGCCCCTCCCACAACACACATGCTCAGCCGCGTCTAGCAGATTACCAAGCGTGTTTAGGAAGGGAGCGCTCGTTTTATGCTTAGATGTCACAGTTATTGTCCACGACATTCAGTTATTGTCCACGACATTGCAAGCGGCGCGAAGGCCAGCGGACCTTGGTCCTGCTCTTCGCGCCCGAGCGCCGAAGTTACGAAGTTACGAAGCTGTGGTGAATGCAATCGTTATATTTATGCTGGGCAAGCGCACGATAAACGCATTCTATTCACCTCCTCTGCGCGGTCCAAGTGACTACAATGGAGCGCTCCCTACCTCCGGTTCAGCCAATCACAGGGAGCTCGGGGGGGACAGGAACTTGTACAAGCTTGGGTATCCGCAAGACGCTGCTCAGCCGCGCGCGCAGCCGCGCACAAGCACTCCTCACACAGAGAGAAGAAAGGAAATGAGGAAACAACAACAACACTAAACCCATGGCAACCATCATCAAAAATAAATAACAAAATTAGCATTACTCAATTAAACTTTCACTCACAGTCAGGTCAGGTGAGTGTTGGTTGCTGGCGTGCTGCCTGTGGTGCAGGAGTAAACATACTAAAACTTTAACTGGGATTTTCAAAGGGCCTTTCAGGCAGGGACAATTAGTCCCACGCTGAGAATGACTGGGAGGGGTACCTACAGAAACTATTTACACCTGCCAGGATCTTACTTACTGATGTGCCTGTCGTAGGAAAGCAGTCAACCTCTTCCTCCGTCTTGTCAGTGTAGACAGAAACAGGCCAAGTGGTTTCAGATGTGTTTAATTATATAGAAATATGCTGAACAGCATCATCAAATGAAATCCGTGATTAATTGATCACAAACTGCTAACCTTTTTTGGAGCACTGTCATATTGCTATGCTACTCAAGTGAGAAACTGAGTGTGTGATGCATGATGTAGTCTATAAATGTTAAGTATGTAGAGAAAATACTTATTATGGCCTGAGTGATGAGACCAGCAACTACTTCCAAACAGTGGTTACACATCGGCACTCCGAGTAGCAATCACGTCGCGTCGGCCTTACAATAATATACTTATTATCTGGAGATTGCATGCATCGGCTTCTCTGACTCTGACACTTCTCTGAGTGTCACGTCACGTTTGTGCCGCTAAGCCAGTCGAAGTCCCTGATTGGCTAACCCCACAGGGCCGTTGGCTTACTGACTATAGCAACGCATAACATTTGTGACGTGTATAACAGTATAAATGGAACATTTACAGTATATTACTGTACATCCTTGATGTAAATGTAAATGTACAGGTATGAGATCCACAGAGATTATCATAGTACAGCACTTGCAGTGTAAAATAAGAGCTTATTTGGCCGCCATTGTTTTTATGGAAGCCATTTTGCTCATGTCATACTGGAAAGTGATGTGCATGAGATATATGGCCTCTGTACAATTCTGGCCTGAGACCATATCATTTTAATCATGTTCGTAATTGATAGGGAAAGAATACTACAGCGAATTAATTAATCCAAAAGGGGCCCATTGATGTGAGAGGGACTGTGACATTCAGATTTGTGCTCGGTGCTGAGTCTGAACTAGATAGCTTTCTGAGAAAGAGCTGACATTGGCATTGGCCTGAGCGATCATCCATCACGTTTGATATCAGTCTCCAGACAGGTAGATTAATACCCCAGATAAGGATTCAGAGGGATCCAACTTCAACAAAACAGAACAGAAGTTTGCCTTCTCTTCAAGTCAGCCTCTGTTTCCTCATTTTACAGGATTTTGAAAGCAAGAAATGTCACAATAATGCCATGATGCACGTACAGGGTTGCATGTAACACATTTCATATTACAGTTTAATTTAGTGAGTTATAATTTGTGGGTGCTTATAATGCGGTGTAGTGTAGTGCTTTAGCAATCTCAGAGAACAGGGTTCCAAATGCCATGCAATGTTTTTCTCTCTCCACTGAAAAAGGGAAATTGAAGCCACTTCCACTTATGGCTTCCACCTGTACTCTAGCAATTCATATCCAGCCCGATATTGATACACACTATCTTTGTCAACACAGAGTAATGAGTATGCTTTCAACTCGGTGCCCCGGCATATTGGATGGGGATGAGAAAAGGCCTATATTCATAAACTAACAGGCAGCTGACCTAGTCACCTGGCAGACCCTGGCTGCACTGGCACCACTGTCGACAAAGCTGGGCTTCAGAGGCTGAGTGGGTAGTGCAGGTTCCTATGGGGATTCAGATGTGTACGATGGGCCTTCATCCACAGTGTCTGTGTTTATGCAGTTGGGAGTTCCATTCAGCATCTCCAAATTATGTTAATTACAGTATGTTTATGACTTCGAGCTTCCTACACAGTACACCAGTACTAAAACAACATATGAAATACGGTGATTCCTGGAACGTAAAACTCTCTACAGGAAGGAGGGATGGATGATGGCCAATGAAACAAGTTTGGTCCAAGTTGGCTTCCACGAAGAGATGCAAAAAGCAGTGATGGTCTCATCATCAGATTCATTCGATTTTGACTTTATTAAAGTTTTACTATGTAACTTTTTTTATAAAACAAATCTTAAAATTGTCCTAACTGTTAAATCGCTAAAGTTTTAGAACACCCACTCCGTTATTTTCAGCTTCTGAAGCCTTCTCTTTATATGTTTTCTATGAGCCGTGAGGGGGGGAGAATTTCGCGCCATGATTACGTAATCTGCATCATCTGTATACGTTGTGTATACGTTGCCCAATCACATCGCCGATCATGCACACATGGTACACTACCGGCCAATGCAGCGCATCTTGAAGTGGGGTCGCCATATTTGTAGTCGCCCGTGTGTCTCTTTACTCAAAAGGTAATTCTCGCCTACCAGGCAGGGTGAAATAGTCCGTTTCTCCGGAATGCCTGAACGCACAGGAACCAGGGACCCCTCTAAAGATAGCTCTCGGCGTTGTGGAGGCAGACGCGGGGGTGTGAAGGTACGAAAAACGGGCGAAAGACGCGAACGAGACCGCGGTTTGCTATATGGCTACTGACCACTAGTTGAGAATCTTACACAGTATAGCTTTAAGGTTAAAGCACTGGACTCTAAAGAGCCTCTGGACGCAGCCAAAGACAGATGGTAATAGGACGTGACCTCAATAACCGTGGAAAGCAGAGGGTGTTCCGACGGCAGGGAGCTCCTCTGGCGTTGGCTCAGGTCCTGAGGCCTATAGAGATAAGGAACCTCAGAGACCCAAAGTTTGAAGGATACGATCGCATGCTAGGGGTGGGCGATACAATATCACGTTATTTTTCCCAAGCAGTATCACGATACACGATCTTATCACGATTCTATTTTTCAAGTTACTTAACAGTACAAGCACTACATGGTAACATAAACTAAAAAAAGAGTAACAGACCATTTAGACCATTGGTCCTCAAAGAGTGGGTTCCAGAGACTCTCTGGGTTCCTTTTGGAAGGTCTAAAAATGTAAGTATGTAACTAAGTATGTATACAGTATACAAATGAAACCAAATGGACCCTCAATTTGGTTTAATTTGTATACTGTCCGAGTTAAGGGGAGACCTTGACATTTTTAAGTTTGAGAACTACAGATTTAGACCAAAATGTAGGTTTAAGTGAATTCTGCAATGAATCTCTGTATTAACAATTCAACAGGATTTGTTATAAGGCTCCCTTATTGTATTACGATACGATATCTCTGAAAAGGCATATCGTGGAGACATTGTATCATCTCAACGATATTTATCACCATATCGTCCACCGCTATCGCATACTACTAACAACATACTGTAAATGCACTGTATGATTTCATCAAGAGACTTTTATACACAGACTTCCGGGATCCCAATAAATCCAGTTCGCCGACTGTCCCCATGCGATGACAGCATTAGCTGGATGAGAGTTTTGGGGTCTGTAAACCATGCGGCACGAGGCACTACCCAATTTGGCACATTTAGAGACCTTTGGCAGCATGGCGTAAGTGTAGCCTTTGGGGAGAAAACGAAGGAAGGCTCCAGACAACATACACTCGAGAGCCTGTAGTGAGCTAAGACCTTTGCTCGCTCACATGGGGAGATTTATGTTCAAAGTCAGTCAAGTGGAAGAGAGCAATGACCTTCACGCCCAGATTCTTCTACAGTACAGTTATGTTCCATTTTAATGGCCATCCTCAAAACGTACTGTACATTGTGGCTCGTGCGAGCAAGTATAATTTATTACTTTAAAGATCGGACCCTATCAAAGACAGTCTTCGCAGCAATCCTCCTTTTTATTATTAAACATACATCCCTGTCTTAGCTGGGGAAAAAAAGGATCACTTTCTCCCGCCAAAGAAGCAGAGATAAATCATTCATCCAGTGATTGACCTCTTTGTGGGGCAGTGATTCTGAGGGGAACCCGACCTGTCAGGGCTGATTTGTTTCAAGTGTCAACCGGGCCACAGAGTTGCCCCGACTTCAGCCCTCTGTGATGAGAGAAGTTAGAGAGGGGAGGAGAGAGAAAGAGAAAGAGAGAGAACGAGAGAGAGAGAGAGAAAGAGAGAGGGGGGGGGAAGAGTAAGAGATAGAGAGAGAGAGATTTACCACCATAGATTGAATCTAGCAGTTCGGCATAAACTCAATTTATCAGCAGCAGCACATAACCCTGCCCTCTGCTAACAGAGTAGGCGGAAAAAGAAACAGTTCTTCTCGATTAATGACCTCTCTCAAGTTTAACCAAAGGTGAAAAAAGGAAGGTTTTCCTCTGTCCTTCTAACCCCACCTGTAGACACACATACAAAGAACACACACCATCAGCTATTCAGCAGTGATCTATGGTTTGCTCATGTTTTATCAAGAGAAGAAAAAAATAATGCTGGTCAGGCCCAAAGGCCAATGCAATTCATCAGATTAAGGATTATCCTAAGCCCAAACATCTGCTATGGTTATGAATATGTTTTGAGAGCTTTTGATAAAGTCTCGATCACATTATATAGATCTGTGGTTCTCAACCTCATTGCTCTCTTTATTTTGGGGGGTCCCCAGATGATTAACTTAATGTGAAACATTGTTTTCTCACTAAACAGTAAACAAACCAGCAGTTAACATATGATTATTTTGGGGGTCGCAACCTGAATAGGTTGAGAACCACTGATAGATGACACATGATGGGGCAAAACATAGATGACCAGCATCATTTATATACTTTAATGAAAGCTCTGATAGAAACACTCTTTCATCCAAGGAAACACACTGCACTTTGTCAAGTGTCAGATTACATACTGTAGCAGTGGGGAGAATAAAATAAAATAAACTGTACCCTAACAAAAACTGAATGATCTTTTTAAGGTGAAGTCAATTTCTAACTGTGTGGAAAAATGAGGGTTGTCAGTGCAAGGGTGCTAATTTCAGCTATTGAGATCTATATCCCAGGAGGGCTTGTATTGCCAGTGAAATCTGCACACAAGTGTTAAGAGATCAAGCAGCAATGAATACAGTGCACCGTTCACCAGAAAGCAGCATGGGAGGGGTCTGAAACAATTACTATAATGAATTGTATGAGACGATTCATTGTCAGCTCATGCTCAAGCCTGGAGACGCACTTGTTGTCGTGTCATAGGAATGGCACCCCGGGTTTCCTTGTAACAAGGTTTATGGCTGCATGAGATTTTGTTTTGTTGGTCTGGAAAGGAGCTGGGTATAGAGAGACAAAGAACACATGGCTTTGTGATGTCTGTGAGAACGGCACCACGGCAGCGAAGAAAAGGGGGGAATAAATAAATAAATAAATATGAAATAAAACCTTTGCGTTCCCAGCAGAGTTCTAAAGGCCTTGATGATCCTTTTCCAGCTAAACTTGGGATTATTTCCGGAGTTGGCAGTTCATCACGTTCGCACGTGGGAGGCGCTGGGGGCCAATGCCTTGTCAGGAAGGCATTCTGCTGCCAATTAGCATCCATCGAGAGGAAAATAAGATCTGCGCTGTTGCAATTGGGGTTTTCTTTACAAGCCTTCTCACCAGGTCTCCCCCTCCTTATCAGAGGGATCAAGCCTTTGAGCCACAGCCTCGGGTGTTTCACATCTAAGACACCTTTGTGCTCTTTTGACATAATCAAGAATACTTTGCGGGAAGTCAAATGAGTATTTTTCAGAGGTTTGAATGTGATATTTCATTTTTACGTGCATAGTTTTGGTAGGAAAGTGCAACATGCATTGGACATCAGAGCATAGTGTAACCTGTCAGCAAGGTTAAAGTCTAATTCAAAGTCTTATTCAAACGGGCATGAATATCAGAGGGAAAAAAGAACATCAACGTCTTCAACCTTTATATGAAAAATATCTGCTCACGCAGGCACAGACAATTCAGAATGATCCTACACACATTCTGAACACAGCATCCAGGTGCTGGCTTCAGGTAGACGCTTCAGGATGCCAAAGTACGGACTGAAGAGGTACACCAATTCATTCATTCCATCCTCCATCGAGATATTAAATGACACTAAAGTAAATAGCAAAGTAAATAATATAGGTTTTATTGTTCACCATATAGTTTGATTACAGTATATCTGGTCTTATAATTTGATATTAACTTTTATTTGAATGAACTACTCTCTCACACTCGACATGTAAATTTGATATAGGACCACAGTGGAAACAAGTGTGTTATCCTTTTAGCCTTAATGTCCAACTGTACCTCGTGCTGTTTACATTTAGTAAAACTAATACATGATTAAATCAATGAATCAATCAATAACCACTTAAACCATAACCTAATACTTCACTAATCAGTCCCCCAGAATCCTATTAATAGGCCCCCTCGTTTATTCCCCTCTACACCAAATTTCTTCACCAAAAATAGCTGATCTCCAAGCTCACAACACTTTGCAACCTGAGGTGTTGTGAGCTGGTAGATCTAATTTGCCAAAAGTTCACCCCAGAACAGGGACACATAGGGTTCATGATGTTAAACGATAGCCTGGCATTAATTAGCCAGACTGATCATGTGGATTCACTCACACGTTCCTCCACGGTATCAGTCTGGACTCTGGACTTAAGCCCATAGGGAGCGAGTGAAATCAGAACATTACCAGGACAATCAGTGACTGCATATGAACTGAACAGTGAAACACAAGGGTTATGTTGATGCACAGGTCTTCTACATATTCTATTTGACATTTTATAAGAACTATATGCGTATGTACATTATGACAAGGAGCCACATGTGTGTTTAGTGGAGTAGGGTTCAGTGTTTATACTGTGCTTGTAATTACCGTGATACAAAAGCTGCACTCTCAAGTTCAACTTTCCATTTAGCCCAACACCTTTTGGCAATAAGCATTTAGAAATTGCGAGCAATTAGGGCAAGCTGCAATCTAGCAAATTAACTCCTGACATTTGCGCCTGTTTGCTGGATCCAAATTAGCCCTGGAGACGCAAACAGACACTTAACTTACCGTTCCGGTCCTGGAGTGAGCCTATAATCTTCCACAAGCAGATTTTCCAGAAAATGTGTTTCTGATGAATTCCGCTTAAAATCCAATTCTGAAGCGTTACATTATCCATGTTGTTTTGAAGTGTTCGGTTGTCCAATTTCCATACAAAATCTTACTTTAAAAAGTGTCAACCTCCTCGTCAAGAATTCTAGTAAGTCCCCTTTCTTATCAAATGTGCAAGCGCGCCAATAATGACACATTATGATTCCAACATCATCACATCAATATCACTGTGCTTCTGCACTTCCTGGGAAATCTTCTAGTGTACGAATATACTGTGAGCTCGCTGCAGGACCCAAATGGAAAGTTAAATGTCAAACCGTTTCAAACACTGGGTCTCCAGGGCTACGTCCAAATAAGGTCCCAAAATGATAACCAGAACAGTGTTATGGAATGCAATGAGAAATCTTTTTTTGGCATTCTCCAAATGTCTTCTCCCTCATAACAACACTATAGAAGGGATCATTATGAGTGTACAGTATACTGTAGATGCTGTTATTTGCTTCTTCTTCTTTCTCTTTCTTTTTACTTTGGAATATCGATCACTCCAGGGGTCATCAACATGTCCGTACACAGACAAATGTGTCCGTGGTAAATACTTGGTCCCAATTTCTGAATGGTTTTCTTCAGAATATGTATGACACTGATTTACTATGACACTATGGCACATTAGGAGTCCACTAGTACTAGTGGTTCTCAAATGTTTTATTTTCAAAGACCCCATAACTCTGAGAGTGTATGTACCCCTTACGGGTCTATTTGGATCCATTTGTACACTCTCAAGAGTTACAGACCTGTTATGGTCATGATTTACTTAGTCATAGAAACAAGTTTAGTAATCATTAAATTTAGTCAACAACACCACCTGGGCTAAAAATCACTACAGGCAAGAAACAAAAAAGTACCTCCTACAACGTTATGTTGCAACTGGACTTCCATTAATTAATTAAAGTCCATTGCACAGTATGATTATGGTGTGACAATATAGACCGAATTTACCAGCAATTTCTGTGTTAGTTTACCCTTCAAAGCTGACGTCAGCACCAGGAAGTTGCTGAGAAATTTGCTGAGTGCACGTGCGTGGGCGGGCCGTGAATAGAGTCTATTGTTCAGTTGTGGACAAAGGGCTGTTCCGTCTATTATTGCTAGCAGTTACTACAGAATTACTATATGTTTACCAAGCCACTTCCTAATAGGTTTGATACTATTTCATTGAACATAGATTGCATTCATAGTCTGAAAGAGAGGCAGGAATCCAGTAGAAGCTGAAAGTGATATCAGTGACAGTGTTCCATCAGTGTGAAAGGAGACAGCTCTCCTTCGGTGAGTCTCACAGTCTGTAACCTCAATGCAGCCAATACAACACACCTCACGCTGCTTTCAAAGCAGTATGGCTTCTGCTTCAAATTTTGAAATAAATGACAAGGGATAAATAAAACCACGTTTCAAAGGTGGCCTATCCCCTTACAATCATTGCCAGGCTGCCTTCGCAACTGACGGCTTTCCTATTTCAGTTGCAACGAACCATGCTAATGTTTTTTCTTAGGCGGGTTTGGTACACCAGACCACAAATGCATTTCCGCAGATTATTTTTGATTGCCTTACCACTTGACAAGATGCAGTCTACTTGAGTCATTACCAAAGAAAAAATGAATGCAGATTTATTGATTTACATCAATTGTACTTTTAACACAATATGATTGCCTTTGGAATGCATTTTGGGAACGTAAAGTGTTCGCAGAAATGATATAATCGTAAGAAAAATGTTATTGTGCTTGTGCTCAGATTGTACTTAGTAAAATGTACTGTGTGTGTGTGTGTGTGTGTGTGTGTGTGTGTGTGTGTGTGTGTGTGTGTGTGTGTGTGTGTGTGTGTGTGAGAGAGTGTGAGTGTGAGTGTGAGTGTGAGTGTGTGTGTGGTGTGCGCGCATGCATGCAGTGGGAGTTAGGGGTTGGTTGGGGGGCACCGGCAGCAAGTTTTAAGTACACCCATACTCAAACTTTTCCTCTCCCATACTGGTTGTCTGTGTCGCATTTCATTGCATTCAGTGACCAAGGTGCCTGCATTGACATAATGGGATTTGCTGGAGGCTCTGGAGAGTTAATCTTCGGGGACATCCAAGGCTCACTGGCACCACTGCTGCCACATCACCCAAAGAAATAATCAGGCCCAACAACGGCTGGATGCTTCACCCTCTCCCCCTCCGGACTGTAGAGCGAAAGAATCCTCCTCAGTTTAGAGGAAACCAAGGAGGGCTTGTCTGTGAAGATAGGGTTTGCGTTGGACTTGGCAGCGCCATCCCTGAGCCGTAATGTGCTTAGTATATCGAGTATGCCCTAATGCTGGCATATGAGCCTCACTAGTAACAATCAAATGCTGTGTCCATTTGCAATTGCAGGGCTAGACTTATACTTCTAAGGTCGATGTCTGCCTACCGGGACAGGGAAATATCTGAGTGGCAGCTTCAACTGCTGTCAAATTAGAATGAAACCTTGGAGAATTCCCTTGGGGATTTTTTGCTGAGAGACATTAACTATACATGCATGATCTCCCCCCAGGCCCCCACCCACACAAACACACTTTCAAAGGCACTTTAATAAGTGGAATCATGTTCTATAAGGGTTATCAAAGGAACACTTTGCCAATAAACAACGGGGTGGGGAGTCTTATCTGTAAGCAGCGGAGGTCCATTCTATCATTCGATCGTTAATATCCTGGGCCTGACAACATCAAATAAAAAGGCCCACAATAAAGGGCGATCAATCGCTCAAGATAAAGCGATCCAAATTCCCATTTTTTATCTCACAAAGGGCAGACTGAGACAATCGCGCAGTCAAGTGTGACGCTATATAAATATATAAACGGCGCTCTCATCAGGAGCACGTGACATGAAGGGTAATATCTACAGTTTATGCATCATTCTGTTATGGAGGTTAAATGAGGATGAATGGAGGGAGGCAGAATATTTCATGGTCCCACCAGCTGAATGGGGTCAAGTGTCTCTGAGAAGGGCACCCACCTTCTGTAGTCAGAGCTGATGAAACACTCAGTCAAATACCAGATAAAGGAGGCACTCTGGTGGCGTCGGGCAACACAAACTGCTCCTGGGCACTCATCCCATGAATTACATAAAATGTGTGACTGCAATCCATAGCATTCCAACCCATTAATTGCCCTCCCCCCAATTGCCTTTCCAAATGGGTCAGCCCTATATGCTGGCTGCCTGTAACAAACTAGATTATTGATCATTCAGTCCCTTGGAAATGAACATTACGTTTCAATGCCAAATGAGAGGATCGGCGGCTTGTGAAATGGCGGGTTCAGGTTTCAAGTTCTCAGTGTTCTGCCCCAGACCTGAGGTGTCCTCGACAAAGACTGAGGTTTAGACAGTATAATCTTTAGACTGTGGTGCTTGATGGATCAAAAGAATATCTTTGACAATCTAAGACTTTTTTGCATGCCTGTTTCTCCTGAACAGGGCATTTCACAACGTATGAAGTCCCATGAGCCATCAACGGCAGCAAGAAGAGTATCATTCGCAAATGTTGACATCAATTCAATATCCTGCCTTCAATATTTCCCTATAACTAGGGAATTTACCATCTTCCACTGTGTCATATTTTGGGGGCATCATCGACAGCCTAAAAGCCAAACCCATTGATGGTATCACACTCCAGTGCTGTTATGGTTCAGATCATCCCTTCAGTTTTGAGGCTCATGATGTATGCAGCAAGTGCTTTACCTCACAGCGTTGATATTCTGAGTCTGCTCTGCCGCGTCAAATCGCCCTTGCAGGAGGAAGAGAAGAAAGTAGGGTGCTTAAACTGTTTTGTGCCACCAAAACAAAAGCCATTGTGTTTGCCTCAGCAGGAGTCAACACAGATAAACGGAGGGAATTGATTTGTGTTTTACAGTAAGTCAACGGTAATTTACTGTGGTTGAGTGCTTGTAAGACATCTCCATCTGTGGATATCATCGGGTCAAGGTAATTAGTAACAGCGGTTTGCTTTCTTGCCGCTATGTGTGCCAAGTCAACTCGCATGATGATAAGCGTAGTGTTGGTTTGTCCTTTGCTTTCCCCAATGGCTCTTAAGTCTACCCGAAGTCATCTGTGTTAAGGAGACAACTAGACAAATAAAGACTGAGCCTCCATCTGTTTGCCAAATGTGATCTCTACAGGTGCCCGCAGAACAAACAAAAATTACAGGTAACTACTATCCAATAGTGCTAAAACATTAGACAACCCCATTAGACAGATTATTCATTATAGTGATCACTTACAGTACATTTATTCTTAAAAATATGTTTGGGGATAGTTTCTTGCCCTGGTAGGCCGCTTTGAAATACGTGATCTTCATCAGGCAAAAACAAACGGACTATTCAAACCGTCAAATTTCAAAGGGCAGCCCTACCATATACCATGGGATTTTATATATTCTATTCCTCTCCACTAATTAATTAAACTCTGCATGTACTGTGCATTTACCCACTTTATCAAAAAAAGTATGTCGTCATGTTCTGTTAGAGAACAATGAGATTGGGAATTGGGAATTTATTCTGTGATGTTTTATTCTAATGTACTATACCAAGGAGATTTCACATCACTGACATAAAAAAAAAGAAAGAGAAAGCAGAAAAATGAAGTTTTCAAAGTTGACAAATGACAAAAAGGATTGAAGGATGGACCCCCCCCCCCCCCATCCTCCTCCCCGTCCCGCCTCCCTTATTGTTTCCCGGTTAACTTTTGTTGTTTCAGCACTCTTGCAGAAACTTCCGCAATTAACAGATCCAAAAAATAGATAGCTGTGATGATCAGATGTCCTTGGCAACTACAATGACCATCTTTCATGTTCACAGACTCGTCTCTTGGTGGAACAACTGGAAGCAGCTTGTTAATTCTGCAGCCCGTGTTTCTCTGACGTGCTGCGGTGTGATTCATCTCTCTCCCACCATGACTGCCACCCCTCAGCCCCGTCTGTAACTCGGCGTACGACGGCGTCACGCGTAGGGCTGTCACGATTATGACATTTTACGCGACGATTACTTGTCACTCAAATAATTATTGCGATTAACGATTTAATTGTGTTGTTGTCATTGACAATTACATTTCTGTTTGGCTTTCAGGCTTTGAAGTTGCACACAGCAGATATGACACATAAATATACAAAGACATTACTGACATATTGGACCACTTTATACTTTGAAAATAACATTCATAGTGGAAATAGCCGATCTACAAGCTCACAACGCGTCAATGCGTTGTGAGCTTGTAGATCTGCTATTTCCACTATTTTTTGTTTAATGGTTGAAAATATATGAAAATTTTTCAACATGGAAACGATTATGATGATTATGACAAAATAATTGAGATTATGTCAAATAATTGCGATTAGACAATTATGTAATAACTAGCCCTTACCCGTTCAAAGATATGAGCTCTGAAATGATGTGCAGTGTGTGGGTTATGGGGTGTGCACTGTGCACACAGTATATGAGGGGTGGAAAGTAACTTTAACTGGTGCTTGCATGATAATATGTAGGAGCATCAATGTAAGAAATACCCGTTTCGTTTAATGGCTACAGAGATACTGTGTACCGATCTGCATGATTTTTGGACAACATCTGTAACAGGGCCAGACCCCCCCCCCCCCCCCCCCCACACACACACACACACACACACACACACACACACAGAGCTGGTTAAACATGTTGCCTCATGCTAGATGCAGAATAGATAAGCCTCATGCTAGATGCAGAATAGATACACCATAAAAACGCTAATATACAGCATACGATTTGTGAAAGTGACAAACCGGCTTCACAGTTATGTCAGGTATGTTCATATGCTAATGGTGATGCGATTTCAGATCAATTGCTCCAGCCATTGAGGAGAAACGCTGTGACAGACAGACAGACACTCACTCAGACAGACACTCACTCAGACAGACAGACAGACATTTGGAAAATTATATGTTTGATTGTGACAGGCCTAGTCACGCGAGGAAAATGTAGCCGATCTGCAAGCTCACAACACGCTGTGCATGGGAGATCTGCTCTTTTAGGTAAGCAACACGGTCGTATGACAGAGCATACATTAAGCATTCTCCTCCTCAAACACCCCCCCCCCCCCCCACACACACGCTATGCATAAGCCTACTGAGCAATGCCATCTCTGTCTGTCGACGTTTATCATTGGTTCATTTGGACACAAAATGGCTGCCTTTACCCTGCCAGCCATTTCCTGACATGTTTAGTTTAGCTAAATGATGGAGAGTTGGTAACCAAATGGACCCTGATACTGTAGATGTTTAACTCTTGAGAGTGCAAAATGATGGACCTTTACGGGTCCATTTGGTTTCATTTTACGCGCTCGAGTTAAATTATTAATTCTGCATTACATTACATCTGCATTACTTAATTTACAAGAAGTTTTACAAGAAATCAGAGAATGAATAGATGTTGATTTTATTTTGATCTGTTTGCCTGTTATCTCTCCTATCCTACATCAATACAGCATGGAATTAGGGACAAAATCTTATCCAACGATAACAAAACAAAATATATCAAGTTTTGGGTTCGAGAGGCAAAATCTCATCAAATGGTGGTTCGTTCATGGCTCGGACGGAATGCAAATAAATAATGGGCCTTGATATGAAAAGAGCAGAAAACCACTGCTCTATACGGAATAGTGGCAAAGGACTCGTGCTCACTCTTTGACCCCATGGACCCTAGTGTTCCTATTCTAAGCTGTCCCTATTCGAAGCTATGTGACAATAGGCAAACATTCTGCGAAAATAGGATGGGGCCAAGCACAGACCCCTGGGTGACCCCATCAACTATGTAGGCTATACTGTAGGGTTTAAGTAGTTTGAGTGAGTCGTTTCCCCGCTATGCTGTATTACAGGTACAGTACAGTACACTCAACTATACTATGCTTTATCAACTCAGTCACTTTGTCAGTTTGTTTATCCGACATGTCTTGCTTCCTACTGTATATATTCTTTATAAAACAATGACAACCTGCGTGCGTTGTGGTAAAAGACATATAGGGCATAAGTGGTTAAAATGAGTGTGAGAAAGTGATAGTCCTCACTATACTATCGTCACTGACTGGCAGAAACCTTGCATATTTCAACTTTCTATGTTTTTTAGTGCCCTACTTCATCTACATTACTACAGTATCGCACACATTTAGTAAGTAACGATAAAAAATCTACAAGCTTGCAATGAGTTGCATCGCGACGCGTTGTGAGCTTGTAGCTCTGCAATTTTGTTCCTATTTTCTGAAGTGAAAGTGGATGGTGTTTGTGTGTTTTATCAATATTGAACCAGGTGAAAAGTATAAACGAGGGCTTGTGACTAAATAATTACAACACTGGATCAATTGGAACACATGTTCTTTTCTCTATTTCCAAGTAATTATTTTGGACATACAAGGTTTCCTCCCCAACAGTGACGCTATGCTTTATTAACTCTTGTCAGTTTGTTTATTCAATGACATGTCTCGCTTCCTATATATATTATTATTATTATTTTTATATAAAACAATGACAGGACGCCTGCATGCGTTGCGGAAGGAGAAACAAATCCTCATTAACATTAAAGCTCAAGCTGACTTGGTGCGCTTGTCAGCAGTGTGATCAAAGTAGCGCTTGAAATGGAAGGCCTACTGTGCGCCTGAAATATTGCCAGGCAGGGTTTCTCAACATGTGGTTCATAGACATAGAGTAAGGACTGGCTGAATGCGATGAACGCTGCTGGTGTTCATTTGTGGAATGGCTGTTCACTATTATAATATGTGTTTATGAGCATGAATAACATAACATCGTTTGTAGCTATTATGCACAGTTGATATTCATAGGAGTCGGTTTCGTGGTCCGTGGCAAAATAATATGCACGCCATTTCATGCATGCGCGCTGATAGTATTTCCACTTTGCTCGTTTTGCTTCTCTTACAGCCCGGATGGAAACAAATGATTTCTGCGATGTCATCACATATGTATCTGGCAGCTGGAATCATAAAGAAAAATGGCTCCCCCTGTGCAAGCTTGTTAAATATTGTTGTTCCCATAAATATCACATTGTCAAAACATGTTTTTTTTTTACTGTTCCTTTTCATTTCTACCATTATTGCAAGGAAACAAAACGAGATGTTTTAGGTATTATAACCTCTACTCTGGGAAACATGAGAGGTGTGTGCCTTCCCTCAGCCACTAAGGGTGCTCTACCAGATGGCAATGTTTACCTGTCCAGCCCTTTCATCCCAAACATGATGTCTCAAAAACTACACAGAATTGGCAGCGTGACTTCGTGTCCCCCAGAGCATGAACACTGCTGATTTTGGTGAACCAGAGGCCTTCACTGCTATAGCACCGCCATTAGTCAAAAGTTTCCACTTGCACACAAGACATCTCAAAATATAATGGGCTTTTCCACCGGGCGGCAGTGGCTCAGGAGGAAGAGCGGCCATCTGGGAAACAGCAGTGGTGGAAAAGGTACTCTTTACTTATGTAAAAGTATCAATACAATACCACAATATAAAAACGCTCTGTTACAAGTTAAAGTCTAGAATCCAAAATGTAAGTATAGATAAAAAATAAAAAAAGAAGAAAATAGCAGATCTACAAGTTCACAATTGTGAACTTTGATCTCAAGCAATCTCAAATGGCCGAAATGTAGGGTTGAAGGACTTAATGTATATTTGTAATAATAATACAAATCTACAAAGTAACTAGTAAGTAAAGTTTTCAAATAAATAAGTAAAAGTACAATATTTGGATTCGAGATGTAGTGGAGTAGAACTAAAAGTATTGCAAATGGGAAATACACAAGTAAAGTACAGATACCTAATACTATACTTACGCACAGTACTAAGTAAATAAGTAAATGTACTTTGAACCACTGGGAAACAGAACGGTTCTCGGTTCAACCTCTGGCTCCTCCAGGCTTTGTGGCTAGGTGTCCCTGGGCTGGACAATGAACCCCTAATTGCTCCCCGTGTGCACACTCGGAGCAGCACACCGCTCCTAACAGGATGGGTCAAATGCACAGAGGTAATTTCCCCTCGGATGATCACTAACAAAATAATACGCTTCCCAATTTTGGCACTGAAAGCCTGAGGCTCTGAGAATATCAATAATTGAGAAGAAGTGCAGCCTCTAGGGGGTGCTAGCAGGGCTTTCAGATTCTTTGGATTCCTAGTTTTTTTGTTTTGTGTTTTCGTTTGTTGCCAGGACCAGTCAGCAATGTACAGGGGCGTCACAAGGGGGACTGAGTTACTAGGAACCAAGGTGGAGGGGGCTTAATTATTTTATACTTTAGCTATTGAAAAATAGCAGATATACAAGCTCACAGTGCGGCACCGAGTGCCGCGCTGCAAGATCTGCTATTTTTTTAAAGTCGTGAAAGTGTTTGCAAATCTTTGAATATAATATAATATATAATCTTTTTTTACTTCTGAGGGGTCCCTGGAACGAAATATTTTGAGATGGGAAACATCTCAAAAAACCTTAGAAGGATTTAAAATATTCAAAGACTTGCACAAATTTAAGATAAAAAAAACAATTGCAGATATACAATCTCGCAGCGCGGAACTGGGTGCCACGCTGTGAGCTTTGCCATTTTTCAGTATTTAAAGCACAAAATAATGCGTAATAATACGTTCCCAGTCTAAATGGGTTTAACCCCCTCCCCCTATTGGGGGGGTGTGCTGTGTATCCTTGTATCCAGGGCCCAGAATTTGGTGCGACACCCCTGGCAATGTACCATACAGCCATAATGTAAGTACAAAACCAACATGAAGTTTCCTTCTCTCAAAAAGTTTCAGGGCAATTCGGGATGTGAAAGATGCTGTGATGTCTGAATGTTGGCTTTTAGACACCCAGCGCGCTCACAGCTCTGTCTCAGGGCGTCAGTCTTCTTGCAGATAGGTGCCAGACACTAAGAAGACAGGTTTAACAACAAAAGCAAAGCTGGACCTCTCACTCAGCTTCAGACAGAACCAATATCCCAGAGCTTTCCACAGGGGAGTAGGCATCAATAAAAATACGAGAAAAAAAAAACAGTGGAGGGGAGAAATATATTAACGAGAGGACCTACAGGGAGAGGACAATCCTGTGAAAAGCTGCCGCTTGCCGGCTCACCTGCCTGTCACCCTTTTCTCAGGCACATCACAACAAGGAGGGAGCCACTCCAATAGGCTACCGAGTCATTACATTCCTCTCGACATAAGGCCCATTTCACTGCTGACACGGCTCGCTGTCACTGCCGAATCGCATTGACATTCACAAAGACTTCCTCCGCTGGGGCCCAGCCTCACTGTGCGCACATAATATGTGCGTGTGCACGTGTGTGTGTGTGTGTGTGTGTGTGTGTGTGTGTGTGTGTGTGTGTGTGTGTGTGTGTGTGTGTGTGTGTGTGTGTGTGTGTGTGTGTGTGTGTAAAACAAAGTATGTCTCTTTTGAATATAGCAAGTGACATCAAATACCCCAAAAGTATGCAGGCCAACTATTTAGCAGTCATACACCACATGCTGCTGTAGCAGCTCTCATGGACTTAATTGAACTAGTTTGGTGGATTTGCAGTGATATGGCCGGGCATGGCCATTTGGATGACCTATTGAGCGGCGGGCAATCGCCGGAATACTAAACCTGTGAGCTCTTTACATGTGGAAGCGTGCAACAATTAATCCATTATGCATGAACCCCCTCCTGGGATGGCGAAGAGCAACTCGGTCAGAATACCAGCGCTGCATTTACCGCGCCTTGCCACCACTGTATAGAGGCTCAAACTGAATCTCATCGCATCAAAGAGACAACTAAATCGATCTAAAGTTAGTTCAAACACTGATGGCTTTAGCAAAGTACAGTCACTGCACTGTAATGGTTTCAGAGCTGCTTAAAAGCCATTTATGGAATCAAAAATCATGAATCAAGAGGGGTTTATGTGTCACTCATTCAGGTCCAAACAGCAAAATTAGTTACAGTATGTTCAGCAAGAACAGCAAGAACAATACACCAGATGATAATAAAAAAGAAAAATAATACAAATAAGTAAAAATTAAGTTAAAAAGAACAGGTATGAACATGCTCGGTTAACTTATTGCGACTCATGTCAAGAATACTTTAAATTGATGTGTTTAGCTGCGGACCTCGATTTGAAAAGAACAGCTATTTTCAAATAGCGGAAAAAATTAAACAGGGATTTTAATGTTTAAACTGCTCCTCTTTTTGGTGGGGACCCCCTGGAACCCCCTCAAAGATCCATGGGGGTCCCCAAACCCCACTTTGAGAACCAGTGCGGTACAACCAGAGAATTTCCTTTGAAAGTGGGTTCAATTCCACTGGTAAGTGTATTTTCTGTTTGTTTGATTGTTTGTTTGCAGCTATTGTTCGTTTTGTGTGCAGAACCATGGGGGACGTGAGATCGGCCTTGGTGGCAGTGAGAGAAGACATTTTGAGCAGGTGCTAACAGCCAGGCCTGTGCCCGTTTGTTGAGTGGCATACTGTATTAAGCAGTCAGAAGAGGGCTACAATTGGCACCCCTGGGACAGTGTCTTCAATTAAATACTCTCCGGGGCACAATGTGGCTCCAGGGGTGTCCCCGTTTAGTTAGAGGCAAGTCCGCTCCACCACAGGGAGACAGACACGGACACAAGCAAGTATCACAATGTTCACAACTACTGCATAACTAGCAAGTAAGTCTATACCAGCTATAGTTTAAAAAAAATAAGGGCTTTAAAAATAAAATAAGTATACTACATTACAGTCAGCAGTGCACACTGACTTGGCAAAAAAAAGGCATCCACTGGTACACAGATGGCTTTTCCCTTTGTGGTATCTAACCCTAATAATGCCTATAGCAAATCGTATTGCAGAGGAGCCAGGGGGCATCATTAAAAAGTTGAGAATTATCTATGGACCAGAGTGTAAAGTGTCTAAAGTTAATTTATTACTTTACAGCACATCTGGAGCAGTTTTTACCTATTCCATTGAGCACCCGGCATAATCTAGAGTGGTCTAGCAATGAACTTCAAAGAAAATAAAATGTGTTCAATAAATGGGCTAAAACTGGGTGGAAACCATTCTTAAATATAAAAAATAAAAACATTGCAGCACCAATGAAAATACTTTAGGGCAGAATAGGATTGGTTAATGAAGCAGTAGGTGTAGGTTCGTCAGCAGCCGCTGTACTAGTCCCTACATTTAATTAAGACTAGACCTTACCCGTTCAAAGATATGTGCTCCAAAATATGTGTGTGAGAGAGAGAGAGAGAGAGAGAGAGAGAGAGAGAGAGAGAGTGTGTCTCTTCACTGCAACATTCCTAACTGTGAGAGAGGTGTGTGTGGGGCTATGGGATCCCATGGCCTGGAGGAACGGACCGTAACCCTGACAACAGGCTGAGCTGAACAGGCTGTGCTGTACAGAAGTGGTGAAGAAACGCTAATAAATAGCTTGAATTTGGTAAAAATGGAAATCGGGCTCGGTCACCGTCAGTATAATGCTAATGGCCATTGTCATGTGAAAATTGGGATCAGTTGCTGAAGAGATAAAGGTGGAAATTCATTTTGTGACTGACTGACTGACCTACTACTGATTGACCACTGACTGACCTCTCTCTAAAATTATAGTATGGATTTACAAATAGTTGGAGATAGATCATTCAGCTATGAGACTAGTCTGAAGCAGACACCCATTTAGTACAGGGAGGAAAGTACATTGGAGTTGATTGCCAATGACGTATGACATATGTTGTGTGTTTTCAGTTTTACGCTATAGATGGTGCTCTTCACTAACCTATGAGTCACCATTTGAATCCCAGTGTTCACATGATCGCAAAAAATACCTTTTTCTTAGCTTCTCTGAATCGCTGGCAAGGGTAGAGTAGACAATGTTTTAACTCATTCAACTCATTCATTTAACTCATTCCATTTCCAATTCAAGCAACATAGGCCACAGTTGTGCTTCATACGCTTCAAAAAAGCGTCTTTATCTGTGTACACTAGTGGTTCCTTGTGAAAGCAAAACCAGGGATTACAGTCAATCAGACACAGCTAAATTATGTTTGATTTTCAGCTGGCTGTACACAAATGAGGAATAAAACAAAGGGACACTCATACCATGTTCAATCGTTCTTCAGGCTCACGTCACGGTGGCTTTTCACGTGGGATTGTCAGTGAGAAATTAGCATGTTCTGCAGACGGACGACTCCCACGGAGAAGATGCCGAATGCCTCATCACAGAATGCCGAGGTGAAAGCGCTGATGGCTTGGGCTCGCGGCAACAGCCAAATTGGCCCCAGCGGTCATGTTACAAATCAGGAGCCGCATGTAACAGGTTTGTTTTTGAGAGGAATGTAATTGGGAGGGGAATGGCGAAGCGCGTGACGCATGATGCCAGACACCCTGCTTTCCACCGCAGATGATGTGACATGAGGAGGAGATGGCAGCTCATTGGCAGTCTGTTTGCATGGCTTGGTTCTAGCCGATTATATTGAATGCAATATAACATCCTATTGCCTTCACAGTGCTACTGTATGTTCTCATCTATAACATAACGGATGAAGCGAACTGCATGTTCACATTTGTGTGCAGACCTGGTATACATTAACCCAGTGTTATGCGTTAGATATTGGCATCGGTATAACACTGCACCATCCCTGTTTACCTCATATCGTCACTGTCGGGCAGAAACCTCGTATCTCCAAGTTTCAAATTTGTAATGTTTTTTTTTGCAAAGCAAAGCCCTGCTTCACCATACAAGGCCGTGGCACAAAAGTAGTGAAAACAGCCGATCTTCAAGCACACAACGCCTTGCGGCGCGAGGCGTTGTGTGCTTGTAGATCGTCTGTTTTCACTAGTTTAAATCATTTTTTAAAATGATAAATACAAAACGAACGGTTTTGGACATACAAGCTTTCCACCCGCCAACGACGATATTGTTGTGTATTTGTGTGTCTAAGTGCATGTGTGTGTGTGTGTGTGTGTGTGTGTGTGTGTGTGTGTGTGTGTGTGTGTGTTCGTGGGTCTTGTTGTGCGCGTGCGTGCTCTTTTTGTCAGTCGTAGACTGACAGGCAGGACGCTATCCCATGGGGGGAGGATGGGGGGATGGGGGGGGCCACTGAACTATAAAGAAGAACTTATTGTTGGTTCCAACGCTGTCAGCTGTGACAGTGGAGTGGCCAAACAGCTGCGGTCTATCCCCCCCCCCCCCCCCCCTCTCTCTCTCTCTCTCTTCATCCTCCCTCATCTTCCCTTCCCCTCTCTTCGCCCCTACATCAAAGCAAGTCTGTGGCATGGCCTCGGCAGGGATTGGCTGGCAGGCAGCTACAGCCGTCCACAGTTTAAAACTGTATGAACGAACACCCCACGGTGAAGACGGAAAGCCACCCGGCCTTGCTTTTTCCTCACTCTTTTCATCTCCCTCCATTCATCCGTCCGTCCGTCCAGCTAGGTCTCTCTCTCACATGCACGCACAAAAAGTGGCTTTGCACACTAGGGATGGGACAATACGTGATATTATCGTTTATCGCGATAAAAAACACTCACGATAATCGTATCGTGGAGATTTATCGTGATATCGTCCCTTTCATGCACTGGGATCAATTCACCCTTTATTTGCCGAGCTGCATATCCGGTACAACTTAAACCCTCTATAATTGGTAAAAGATAGGCGATCTACAAGCTCACAACGTGTCGCGTTGTGACACGTTGTGAGCTTGTAGATCTGCTATTTTTTGGCAAATGTTCAGCCCCCAGGATAATGGATTTTGATTATCGTGATAATATCGTAAATCGAGATTTCTTTTGACACAATAATCGTGATATGAAATGTTCATATCGTCCCATCCCTACTTTGCACAGTCACTCACTCACTCGCTCACGCAAGTATGCACACGTGCACACCATAGAGTTATAATAAGAATAGAGAGGACACCAGATATCCCCGCCCGTCCACTTGCATTGAGTTGCTCACCCAGCGCATGAAGCGTACTTCCGCGCTTGGAAACGCCTCAGAAACGTGATGTAGTGGGGCTTCTGTGACGCTTTTTGCGTCATAGTTTGTGTTCATGGACGCGCTGGGGCCCCAATTCATGAACGAGCACTTCCGCTATGAACGCGCAGCCAATACAAAGAAGCCTTGAGCGCGTTCATGTGGTTAGAAGCCCCAACTGCAGTACCTCAACCGGCCACCATGCCCATGGCGCTTCAGAGCTCCCCCTAGGTTCCGGGGGCTTGGTGCACACACGCTGAGTAAAATACCAATCCCCCTTTCTGTCCCCTCCCTTAATTAGGACCTTTCTTTCCCAGCGACCACAGTACCACAGACTCTACCCGAAGCGCTCTATGTTCTGAATTAAAGAGGGCTTAGGAGTGAACGAGTTCTGTTTGTGACTCAACGTGCCAGATACACAAGGAGCACACACGGCTAGATTAGTCACCGGTGTGTAGAAGGAACCAAGCCGTCGAAAACAGGAAGTGTGTTCCACATCATCAACACGGCCGGCTCAATGGTACTATTTCGGGGGACGGAGTTTTGGAGAAGTTCCACTCTCTGCAGTTTCAAACTCCTGGTGCTATGCGGCTCGGTGTGTTCTGGGCTTCACAGCAGCGCGGTACATGGGAGGTCACTCCGAGAGACGCAGTGTTTCTCTTAGGGAGGCACCAGGGCACTCAGCCAGTCAGGCAACTGCTTGGAAGATGAGAATGCACCTGGGGTTGGAGTGTCGGTGCGTGTGTGTGTGTGTGGGTGTGTGTGTGCCCGCGCGCCCGTGTGCGTGTGTGTCACCGCCATGTCACTAACCGCAACACCACTCTGTATACAATCCAAACAGAGGATTAGAAAGGCAAAGCAATGCCTGAGTTGAATCTCTTATGCCGTGCAGAATCCAAGGAGAGGATGTTCAAAAGTGCACTTCAGCAGAAAGAGAGAAGCTTTTATTCTGTCGTTGGTCACACTTTTTTTTTTCTCCTCCGCTCCCTTTCTTTTCGTTTCTTAGCTGAAAGGGGCCGTGCATGTGTGGCTCACGGGAGAGAGAATCTCGCTGTCAACTTTTGTGACACTCCCGTGGATGATCGATGGCGACGTGTAAGCTTAGCCACCGTGGAAAAAAGACAGGTACTATCGGCAAGAGTAAGGGGACAGGGGGACGGCGGGGGTTCATGGGACATTGCTTCACTAAAAGGAGGAGGTCTCTCTCTTTTGCTGTGAGAAATGAAAAAAATAAATAAAAAATTGAGTGCCGTAAATCGCTCTACCCTTGCATTAATTACATTTTGACACCTACAGTACATAATTAAAAGGCAGCTTTAATCAAGTATCTCATGCTTGAAGATGCAAAGTGAGAAGAGAGGTGGCATCTATGGGGCGATAATGAGAGAGAAAATGTTCCTCTGTAGCAGAGGATGTTAAAAAAAAAGTTATTTAAAATGGGAGATGTTCATTTTCACCTGCCCAGAATGTAAAAGGTTCACACAGCGTCTACAAAGCCCAAATCCATTTATGAAAAGAGAGATTTCTTCCTTTTCCTCCAGTCTTGACTGATCTGACAGCTATCAAAACTGTGCTTCTCAGAGAAACTTTGAGAAAGAGAATTTCAGCCAAGGCACTGCAACCTCTAGCAATTGGACGGAAGATAACGATTGTATTGTATCGTAGCATGCACTTGCACAATACCTTTACCATAATCTCTAACGCAATAAGGACAGATAACACAGGATGTCAATGTTGTCGTACACATTTCCCATGGAGTTGTTTAAATCCTCTTCAATAAATAAACATCAATTATTTGTCTCCCTCAAAAACTATTCTCTAAAGGGGCTTTACTGTACCATTTTATTTTTGTTGCCTTTGCCTTCATTAGTATTCCATATCCTATGCATGTTTTTCATCAACCAGAATTTGAATAATGCAAACAGCATCCACAGAGTATGCCCAGCAAAAACACTGCAATGAATACAACAAGCAAGTGGCTCATTGACTGGACCAAAGGTGGTTTAGGGTTATAGGGGAGTGCTTGTTATGTGTCACCAACATGCATAGTTGATCATTGACTTATGCTGCATATGTTGCGTGCGCTTTGTCAAAACTGTTTTAGCGAATGCAAGACTGAAACTCCATAGTGCACGTTTTACACCCTTTAAGTTAATTTCATAGTGTGGCCAATGTGACCCTGGGCATACAACAAACTTTGGGCGCTTTGTGCAAAGATGTAGACCAGATATACGCCCAGGGTCACTTTGGACAGGACCCTGGGCATACAATAAACTTTGGACAGACCGACAAAACCAAATGTTGGAGTGTAGCTCCTTCCAGGAGCACCGCTCAAAAGGTGCTCAAAAAAGATTTGTGTGAGTGGGTCTTTAAATGGCTGCATCCCCTCTATCATAAACACAATCTGCATGAACTGAGCAACGTTATGTGATTTACTATGGGATCATGTGCTTGCTTTGGATGTGAAGTCCCTGAGACATTGCAGCCTTTCCCCCTTTCCCACATGGCCCCATCAACATTCATGCCCCGTGGTGGCCGGTGCAGTCGCTTTGCATTTCTCGTCGTGCAGCGAAAAATCACAGATTTTTAAGCAATAGCGCGTCCTGGCTCCATCCCCACTCTATGGCTGCTCAACAGCGATGAGAAACGCAAAAATGAAAAGAAAAAATGGATATAGTTAGAGCACATGGCACACTTTCTTATTATCGCTGACTGCAACGTGCCTGAGCACTGTCATTACTTCCCATTTAATGTATAGAAAAAAGGCATGTAGGTCAGATAGAGGGAACCAAGACAGAACAGGTGGGGGAGGGAAAGACCTAAGCTTGCAGATAGATACCCCCCTCCCATCCTCCCCGATTCCATTTTCGGCTCAGGCGTGCGCCTGCTCACGCCCTCACAGTCACACATGCACCTAATCTTGGGGTGGGGATTGTCAAGAGAATAATGAAGGCAGATATTCCTCCTCACATAAGGAGGCTGGGTAATGTGAATTGCAGCCGCGTGTGGCTCGGTGTTAATGCACCTTACGCGACGACACAAATTAAGTGTTGTTTGATATCCGACCTGAATCCAGGGAAAGGAAGCTGGGCAAGCAGTAGCCGACGCACCACGATGAGAGGATTATAGGTTTAGCCTGAGTGCACATTCAGCACATCGCTATGAGTTAAGCTTAGGAGAATAACTCCTGTAATATTCCTCACGCCTGGATCACAATAGTGCAAGGATTGAGGTTGACTTTGAAAATTTCGATTCTATGCGTGTCAGAGAAAAGCTAAATAAAATCAGCCACGTTACGCTATGGATTATGGTATGGTTTGTAAATCTTCTTCCTGGATATGGGAGGAGTGAAAGAGCTAAGAGGTTGCGTGGCAGGGGTACGAATCCTCACCCCCGCAAACTGCACTATTACCAGGGAGAGATATAGCGAGACGAGGCCTAATGAAAGGGAGGTCAAACAGGTGGACAACGGGCTCCGCAGAGAGAGATTCCTCGCCGCAGAGCGGGCTGAGAGAAATCTCACTGGGGGCCAACACCAGAGATATGAATCAGCTTGGAAATGAGAGATGACCTGTGACCTGGAGGCCATGTGCAAGCCGTGCACTCTGTTTGCATTTCAAAGCAGCAGTAGTAAAGACAGACAATCTTAAAAAAACACAGAGGGAATGCGAGTACTGCAAATGGAATCTGCTGGGAGAATTTGTCTCGCATTGCCAAGCGATGAGAGATCTCCGGTCGTGTGGCTACGAAAGGCTAGGCTAAGACTTCAGAAGCCACACTATGGACAGCAAGCCCCATGCTCCTATGGAGAACAAGCCATGGAGAACTCATATTTAAAACATTCATAATAATAATAATTTATGATTTAATAATAAAGTTGGAGTTTACATAATTAAAACACATTGCATTATAACAGTCGGAAATCCAAATTGTTACTTTTCAGTAAATCTAGAAAAACCTATTCTTTCTTTTATAAATATAAATGTATTCATTTAAAAAGTTATTTAGTTACAAGCCAATGCTTTTTTATAAAATCTATTTCTAAAACTCAAAGACTAAAGTAGCACAAATATCAGATCTACAAGCTCACAAACGTTGCAATTTTCACTACTTTTTGGCAACAATCTTATATGACAAGGATGGCATTCATGGACCCTAACCCTAACCCTAACTACACAACTACACAATCCATAAATTGTATAAGTTAGCGTACAGTCACCACCAACAAGCGGAGTATGAACATGATTAGTGCCAAAATGTGTCAGAACGTTGGCTAGTTAGCTAATGAATGGAAAATAAGCATATTGATCTGAGAATTGGACAAACAAGTTGTATTTGATTGCTCAATATGCAGTAGGCTATAGGCTACTGTATCTTTGTATTTATGTATTTCATTTTTTGCCACCAGCGCCCCTGGCCCCCTAGCCTACCGGCCCCCGTATGCCAGATGGCCAGCGCCCCCCTGCATGGTTTCCTCCGCCATCGGTGTATGAATTGAATGTGTGTGTGAATGGGTGAATGTAATGCACAACCTACAGTATGTAAAGTACCTTGGATAATGGCACTATATAAATGCAGCATTTAGCATTTATTTACAGCAGAATGAACCACCTCACTCAAAATATACAAAATATAAGAATTCAGGCACTAGCAATAACTGTAAAAATACCACACGCCGCCTTAAGAATCCTTGAAACTAATCTAGAAGACAACGTTAGTAATACTACAATAAAACTGAATTAAAACAGAAGGAGATATGAACACATGCTCACACACACCGATTGCCAATGGCTTCTGTGCTAGCAGCAGCACACTGTGTGATGGCAGAGTGTGACTCATGGGAACCTGTAGGCTTCAGGACCATGGACAGCGATTGAGTCACAGCGCTCTCCCTGTTCCACATTACAGCACAAAATACTCACTTTCAGACGCTGCGCACTAGCTTTCATTGAAAGTTAACTGCATGCATTCAGCTAAGCCACGCACAGAGGATCAGAGTGCCTTGAGAACCTGGAACTGCAAGTCTGAACAGACTGCTGTATTCTCTATATACTATTTATCAGATAAAAAGCTTTAGCCTGCCTGAACAGCACTGAAGAAACTATCCATTACGCAGAGGTAGCGTAAGTTACCTCGAAATGGAAATTACTACATCTAGAGTGCATCTAGACTCTAGATCAGTGGTTCTCAAACTTGGGGTCGGGACCCCAAGTGGAGTCCCCAAATTATTTTGTGGGGTCCCCAGATGATTAGCTTAATGTCTTTTTTTTTTTTTTTTCACTCAACGGTATATAATCCAACATACAGTATAAGTTTGTACAGGGTATCTGCACATTTATAATATAATATAATAAAATTTAATTGAATTGAATTGAATTGAATTGAATTGAATTGAAAGGACTTTCAAGACCTTTTTAATACCAAACTGGCAAATATTAAGTAAGAAAGAGGCGAACACTGTGAAAATAACCGATCTACAAGCTCACAACACCTTGCAGTGCGAGGGGTTGTGAGCTTGTAGTTCGGTTATTTTCACAATATTTATCTATGGAACCGAGCAACGCTAAATGTAATACCTACAATTCCAAGTGCTTGTCAGGGTAGGGGTCCCCAGTTCAAATATGTTTATTTTGGGGGTCACGGCCTAAAAGGTTTGAGAACCTCTGCTCTAGATGGACACTGCGGGTTTCAGGCTGTCTGCTCTGAAGACTGCTGGTCAGCAAGTAAGTGTTTGGTTAAATCAACTAAACCGTGTGTACATCATTGCCAACAACAACACATACAAATAGTGTAGAAAACAGAGAATAAGGAGTGCATCTGTTAGGCTGTAGGGTAAAAATCTCCCACACAAGGTGCCCTTTGGTAGCCAAGTGACAAAATTGATTCTTCAGAGTGACTGAAGGCGGCATTATGTGACGCAACACGTAGGTGCATTTTTTTTACTTTTCTTGCTATGCATTATCCCTAAAATAAAGGCTTTTTAACTTTCCCCCAAGAGTGCCTTGGTCTGACTTTTTTTTTTTAACATACAAATAGTGATTCAATGTCAGCATGTACTGCCAACACACCATATTGGCCACATGCATTAAATCAGTGCCACATTTGTCAAACACCTTATGAGCTAATAAGTCAACGCATTCCTTTTACATTGGGCATTACAAAGACAACAATTTGCTTACTAACCACTTGCTGTTAAAGCAGTCAACACTAAACGTCCCTGGCTTGGCACTCTCTGAAGCAGGTACACTGCTTATGAATGGAGCACGCCACTCAACCATATAATCGGCCCGCCAGAGGCAATCTGTGTGTGTGTGTGTGTGTGTGTGTGTGTGTGTGTGTGTGTGTGTGTGTGTCTCTCTCTTTTTTGGGGGGGGTTTTAATGTCCATTTTCATTTCCCTGCTTAATTCTAACTGCCCTCTGAGGCAGTGTTGTTAATGACGAAGATAACGCACCGACATACCGTGTCTGGCTGTTGCCAGAATCCATTCACAGACCCGGGATGGGGGTTGTACTGGCACCCAGTCCAAGCCCAATTAAACGTGACAATGCACCTCTTCCCACACGCCTCTGTGTCTGTTGCCCTGTTATAAATGATGGGTGAAATGAGGCGTTGTGCTGTGTACGCCGGGAGTGACCAGGGTAGCTGACTCCCCAACATTTCAGCAGTAAAATAAACTCGACCCATTCGCTGCTTCATTCCTATTTCCAGTGGTGGGAAAAGTACTCACATGTTTTACTTACATAAAACTATCAATACTCCAATGTAGAAATACCCCATTACAAGTAAAAAAGTACGGAATTCTAAAATGACTTGAGTAAAAATAGAAAAGTATTGGTATCAAAATGTAGGCTACTTAAAGTACCAAAAGTAGAAAGTACTCTTGTACTATTGTGCAGAATGTCCCATTTCAAGTTTTCAAATGTATAGAAATAGAAATGCTTGTAGATACTTAAAGGGCCACTTCACCTCTGGGACAACCCGATCTTATTTTATTGTTGTTTGGGACACGATCAACACAATCCTGAGTTATTTTTTGTGTTCAATCTGTTTTTTGAGATATTTTAGTATTTCAGCATGTACTAGTGATGCGTTTTGATCATATGATGCAAAACGCATCACTAGTACATGCTGAAATACTAAAATATCTCAAAAAACTGATTGAACACAAAAATAACTCAGGATTGTGTTGATCGTGTCCCAAACAACAATAAAATAAGATAGGGTTGTCCTAAAGGTGAAGTGGCCCTTTAAGTAAAGTACTTAAGTAAATGTACATTACACCACTGCCTATTTCACGTTTCTCTATGCAAGCCGTCTCCTCTCAAACTTCACTCATCTGCTCTGTGCAGTTTCCCTGTTCTCCTCTCTCCTGCACACGCCCTGTTCACCTGCAGGTAATTTGTATTAATTTCAAGAATGATTAATCCCCCGGTGAACGGATGTTAGTTCAGCAGGGGAGGCAGGGTGGGGAATACAATAATGGCAGCCGAGGCTGGGCTTTTACAGCACTGTCAGGGAGGAGGAGTGCGAGAGAAAGCAAGAGCGCGATTTGGAATCAAGACAGCAGGGGAAGGAGAGATGGAGGTGAAGGATTTAGTATAAAGACAGCGACAAAATGGAGAACCAGACTCCTGGCTGCAAGAGGAACGGGAGCGGGATGTCGAGATTGAAAGAGGGACGTGACTCTGTGAGGAAGAGTAAGGGAATAATAACAGCCGGGAGAGGGAGTTAAATGGAGCGAGCTCACGGTGAGTGTGGCACCAGACTCCTGAAGATTGAGAGAGATAAGGAGAGTGCGTACTTTAGTATGCCGCAGCCGAGCAGCCCCTTTGCACTTTCCCCTGCAGCTCTGCCATCCCTGCGGGCGCCCGGTGTCAGTACAAGGTGGCAAGCTGTTGTTTGTGGCATAAACATGGGACCAGGGAACCACAAACACACTCATATGCACACACACACACACACACTGAAATCAATGATACATGAGGCTGACGGTCAATATCTCGCTGGTGGCATCAGCTAATTGAACAAGCCATTTATCAACAGAATAATTAACAAAACATTCTGCTGCAAAACAACTCTCCCAAAACAATGATTATTACAACCTCGATCGCTGATATGCAAAACGTCGCCAACTGCTGCACAGATTATCGCACCGAAATGTGATACGACAAACACATTAGCCAGTTATCACACGCCAGACTGACAAAAAAGGTCCAATATGATCACAAATCTTATCATAATCAAAGGATTCATCAAAGGGGGAACATCACCAATGTGTAATAGAGGTAGTCCGATCTATCGGTTTGACTGATGTCAGGCAGATATTAGCTTTAGAAGAGAAGAAAGAACTGGCTGGTCTGAACGACCGGCAACAACGTGGAGATACATTGGTGGCTGGGAGCTGGGTGTTCACACAGTCTTTGGACAAGAGGAGACGTGGTGAGGACTGACTTCATGTCAAAGAAAATAAATACTTTACCAATATGGCAACATTTTGGATTTAATGTCGACAAGAGAGTTGTAAACACACCTGCTTCGAAGAGAAGTCCAACACCAAGTGGTTAAATTCAGTGTTACAGATGCGGACAGATATTATGCTCAACATCAAACCAGTTTGATATATTTTTTTTACACCAGCCAACTCTAATAGGATTGATGTGAAATATTGGTGAAGTTTCTCTTTAAGCTGAATTGAGAAGTCTTAACACTCTCTCTGTATGCCCTCCAGCCACGAAGAACAACAGTCACACTGTGTAATGTCAAAGATTAAACCCTTGGGCAGTATTCTGGTTTGCTACGGTTTTGCTGTGAGAGTCGGCCTTGCATGTGGACAATCTCAAGTGGCCCTGCGGAGGATACTTTTGTTGTTACAGTAGATGTCTGGGGCGAAGCCGGACAGGTATAACACTACTTCCCACACATCTGCCTCTTAGCCGACCATAAGCACCATGACAACAGGCAGCCAGAGAAACTGGTGTGTGTGTGTGTGTGTGTGTGTGTGTGTGTGTGTGTGTGTGTGTGTGTGTGTGTGTGTGTGTGTGTGTGTGCGTGCGTGCGTGCGTGCGTGCGTGCGTGTCAGTGCAGGGCAATATATTTTCTCTATTTTGAAAAACAACAAAAATTATATCACAATATCGACAGAAGTATTCGACAAATATATTATGCAATTTAATTTTGTCCATATCGGGATCTTTTGTCACGTGAGTCTGTGCGTACACACACACACACACACACACACACACACACACACACACACACACACACACACACACACACACACACACACACACACACACACACACACACACACACACACACACACACACACACACACACAGTGCCAAGCCCTTGAGTGTAGGCATGTTTGGGCTCTGGCATCGCAGGAGGTGAATGGATGTGGTGTATTAGCATCGGGCTGTGGTGACATTTAATTAGGGACTATGATGGTTAAGCTCTTTGGATGACTGTGCTAACAAAGTTTGTTGGTGAAAACTGTGCACGACTGAGAGCCAGATGGAGAGAACAAGAGACCAACAGAGAAACTTGAATCCCTGCTCCCGGGCTTCTTCGTTGTCTAATGGAAACTACAAATCAAGATTCCTCTCCATATGAAACAGAGACTGTTTTTTGGGGTTTGTTTGGTGCTTTGTGGTCGACTTTCTCTACTTGAGATGCATCTTTTGCATTTGCTGATAAGAGAAATGTAAGCAAATCTAAATTCCTACTTCAAATACAGCAACTGCAAGGGAAACAGACAATGGAGATGCAATAAAAGCCTTGATGATATCGACGCTCTGGGCAAAAGAAGCTCATAAAGAGAGCTGCGACTTCAAAAAAGTGGGCCACAGTGTTTTTCTGAAGTAATGAGAGCTGTAATATAGCAGGCTGATGAAATGGGGACCCCATGGGCTGGAGTCCAGAAGAGGAGGGGAGAATCGCCTCTTGATTACAACGCCAATGGCTCTTCTGTTCTCATAATGTTATTCCCCTCCACATTAGGAGATTTCATACCTCGGACGTTTGCGGTCTCATCTGCCCAATGGGTCAGCCCTTTGTACCACAAAGATGCTATTTCAAATTAACAGTCACCTTGGGGGTGGTCGCTTTGTTCAGACGCCAAGTCATGGCTTTACGCCGGTCCGAGTCGCATTTCCTGGCGATGAAAGGCTATTCAGAGTGGTAAGTGGCGACGGGCGCATACGAGAAGACAGAAAGGGAGGAGGATTCCCTTCTATCCCACACACAGCGGCCCAGCCGCAACACTGAATTAGGAGGTGGAATGAGATGTTTTGTTGGTGTTATTATGCTCACATTACGCGGATTGCTAGATCTTCCCCACTGGGCCCAGCGGGCTTAGTGCCTGACAGAAGGGGAATGACGGAGGAAGGGAGGCGGGGAGGGGGGAGAGAGAGAGAGAGAGAGAGAGAGAGAGAGTGAGAGAGAGAGAGAGAGAGAGAGAGAGAGAGAGAGAATGTGAAAGCGACAGAATGAGGGAAAGAGAATGAGAGAGCGAGAATCAAATCCACCTGCCAAAAACAGCTGTCTGGCAAAATGAAAGCTTCTCGGGCTTGATTTAAGCCCAGGCGCGAAGGAGCGAGGGGGAAGGCAGAATGGAAATGGAGGGAGATTGGGGGAATCAGGCCTTAATGTGCTACGGCTTGCAAACAACTCTGGCCCTATTATACTGTTGGGGGGGTGGGGGGGGGGGGGGGGGGGGGTATGAACACGTCGAAGCCTTTGTCTGCCTCTCCCTGAAACATTAAGATGATTAAGCCACTTCAGCAGTATGAAAAAAAAACAATGGCACTCAAAATAATCGGCGTCGGCTGAGCCACAGTCTTGGAATATTAATTGCGGCTCAAGCAAATGGGGGTTTCTGTTTTACAGGCACACAGCTGTGAAGCCCATTCTTTCTCTTTCTTTTTTTTTGCCTCTCATTTTATCCCTCGTCTGTTTGTTGTCGTTGGCTAATTAATTCTGGGTCTCTCCCTATTGGAGTTCTCTCTACCCCCCAAAAAGGCACAGTGTTGTTGTTGTTTTTTTTTTGTTTTTTTTACTTTAATATGCATAATGCAAATGTTTTCCAGAAGGGATAATGATCCGATTTAAATAGCATCGTCCAAGGACTACGATACGAATACAATGAAAACACAGCTTAAGATAGGACCAGCATACAATACCTGTGGAGCTCTGTGTCTGTTCCTGTTCTACTCTAGCGGTGGTTCCCAAAGTGAGGTGCGGGGACCCCCTGGGGCATTGCAGGCGTTAAAGGGGGTCCCCAGCAAAAAAAAAAAACTGTTAACCTGCCGATCTACAAGCTCACAAGAGAATAATATTATTATTGTAACTTTATGTGAATAGTAGTTTTTAAAACTACAAATTACAAAAAAATATATAAAAGAGCAATAATACAAAGAATGTCAAAGAATACAAAGAAAGTGGTACAGTTCACTAAAACTTCACCAGCTAGAAGGTAGTGACTATTCCTATACAGTAATAGGCTTCTGTCTCCCTATCTATATACAGTAGTGCAGAAGATATCTCTTATGGGGGTCTCTTACAAAACATCTTTTCAAATGGGGCTCTACTGCCTAATGCATATCAATACAGGGTCCTCCTTCCTTGACATATAAATGTTTGTGCAACACTGCTGTAAAGCACCGCATGTAGGGCTGTCACGATTGTGACATTTTACCTGACGATTAATTATTGTCACTCAAATAATTGCGATTAACGATTTAATTGTGTATTTGTCGTTGACAATTACATTCCTGTTTGGCTTTTAGGCTTTGAAGTTGCACATGGTAGATATGACACATAACCTGAATATACAAAATAAATTACTGACATATTATTTGACAACTTCATATTTAAAAAAGAACATTGATAGTGGAAATAGCCGATCTACAAGCTCGCGACGCGTTGTGAGCTTGTAGATCGGCTATTTCCACTATTTTTTTATAAAAAAAGATATATGAAAATGTTTCAACATGGAAACGATTATGACGATTATGAAAGATAATCGCGATTATGTAAAATAATTGCGTTTAGATGATTATGTAATAATTGTGACAGTCCTTACCGCATATGTTCAGAAGAACATACAAACATGCCTATAAATGTGTGTGAAAGAGTATGGATCGGCCTCGGAGACAGAGTGAGAGTGATGATGGACGGCACCAGGGACGTGCTGGGCCCTTGATTCAGCCCGGGAAAAAGAGTTGGAGAGGCCCTCATTGCGTGCTATAGAGAGAGATCTCTCTCTATAGCGCTGCTGCTACTCAAAGATTTAGTAACAAGCCAGTGGGCCAATTACATGAGTTATATTTCGTCGTTGTCGGGTGGAAACCTTGTATGTCCAAAACCGTTTGTTTTGTATTTATCATTTTAAAAATGATTTAAACTAGTGAAAACAGCCGATCTACAAGCACACAGGTGCGAGGCGTTGTGTGCTTGTAGATCTGCTGTTTTCACTACTTTTGTGCAATGGCCTTGTATGATGAAGTAGGGCTTTCCTTTGCGAAAAGAATTACACATTTGAAACTTGAAGATACAAGGTTTCTGCCCGACACAGTGACGATTTACTTTGTTGGCCGCCCAGCCCCCGAAATGGAACGAATTTTTTCATGGAATGAACCGGCCGTTCGGGAGTTGTCCCGCTTTTCCCAATGGCCAGCACGTCCCTGGACGGCACAGACTGGCCAAGGGGGTGTTGTCAAACACAACAAACCTGATTCAATAGAGTGTCTTTCATGTCACCCAATATTTAATTAACAGTGACTTCAAATAAATGTCTTGCAGCACAAAAAACAGCAACTGGAGCTTGTGCTTGTGGGGATAATCTCATTGGCGGATTATAACACAATTCCTTGGTGGATTTCTTGGCTAGGTGCAACTTATTACGAATGTGATACTTCCTGAGAATCCTGTCTAAAGTAGGGATGGGACGATAAGCGACATTATCGTTTATCGTGATAAAAACCACTCAGGATAATCGTATCGTGGAGATTTAATTCATCGTGATATCGTCCTCTGTCATGCACTGGGATCAATTCACCTCTTATTTGCCGAGCTGCATATTACCCGGTACCATTTAAACCCTTCACTCTCAACAGATCTCTTTGCCAAAAAATAGCAGATCTAAAAGCTCACAACGCGTTGCTCAGCGACGCGTTGTGAGCTTGTAGATCTGCTATTTATTTGGCAAATGTTCCACCCCAGGATAATGAACGTTGGGGATGTTTTGATTATCGTGATAATATTGTACATCGCGATTTCTTTGGTTACAATAATCGTGAAATGAAGATTTCACATCGTCCCATCCCTAGTCTAAAGTAATAGCCGCTGTGCATTTTGAGAGCCTGTTCCACGGAAGTGGCCAGACAATATAATTCTACATTATAATTTTTTCCCCCTCTGTGATTATACCGTCGTGAACTGAACATTGTGAATGGTAATCGCTGTCCCAAGGTGAGAAGGGGTGTTTTAGAAAACAAAATGTAAAATACAGCCCTGTCCCTGAACGGTCACTTTTCATTAAAAACACCTGCCTGGTTCACACAACCAGCCACCCCTGCCCCTCCTCTCCACCACCCTGCATCACTCCCTGGGCTGACAACCAGCTCTGTGGCAGCAGTGATGTAAAGCAAGTAGATTTACTTAAGTACTGTACTTAAGTACAACTTTCAGATATTTGTACATTACTTGAGTATTTCCAATTTCCGTGATATTTTTACTTCTACTCCTACGCTACATTTCTGATCCAAATATTGTACTTTTACTCCACTACATTTATTTTACAACTAGTTACTAGTTACTTTGTATACTTACTTATACTTACTTTATAATATTATAAAACATACATAAACCACTTTAACCCTATTTTATACCATGGCTATTTGAAAATGTGTGAGCTTGTATATCTGCTATTTTCAAACATTTTGTACTTTTACTTTTGGTAATTTAAGTACATTTTGATGCCAATACTTTCGTACTTTTACTCAAGTACATTTTGAATTCCGGACTTTTACTTGTAACAGAGTATTTCTACATTGAAGAATTGATACTTTTATTTAAGTAAAATATGTGAGTACTTTTTCCACCACTGGTCCTTAGCAGCCTATCGTCAGTGTCGAGCAGAAACCTTTTTTCTCAAATATTTCTTTGTTTTCAACTGAGCTGCGTTGTGAGCTTGTAGTTCTGCTTCATTTGCTACAGGGTTTTATACATATTTATACTTTTTAAAAGTATTAACTTGAGCTTGTGATTAATTCTTTTTAAACGAGAGCAGTCTGGATGACCCAATCGACTTCTGGAGCACTTACTTATGGTGGCAAAGGCCATGAGAGTAAAATGATGGCTATTTGTACACAGCAGAGGGTGAGCGAAGGAGTAAGGAGGGTGAGAGCGACAGATATATGAGAGAGAGAGAGAGAGAGAGAGAGAGAGAGAGAGAGAGAGAGAGAGGGAGAGAGAGGGGGGAAAGGGGGGGATAGATGGCGGGCCCTCTTGGAAAAATCAATGCTAATGACCAGTGAGTGCCGTCACACACGCGCGCACGCACACACACACACACACACACACACACACAAAAGTACCAATGCGAGTCACACACATTCGCTGTAATCACAATTCACTTCTCATTCATGCACAGGCATGCAAGCACACACACACACACACACACACACACACACACACACACACACACACACACACACACACACACACACACACACACACACACACACACACACACACACACACACACACACACACACACACACACACACACACACACACACACACACACACACACATACATGGGGGGTTGGTTGAGCCAGTGGCGCTGGTGTAAATGACTGACATCCAATTAAGACACCGTTAAGCAAGCTGTAGTGATCACTGTCTCTGGAGCTCATCGATTCCGGATGGGCACAGCTGTCTCATTACGCCACTAACTACCCCGCCCTATTTTTATTTGTTATTTATCCTCCCGCTATACCTCCTAGGCTCCTACCCTGCCATTAGCTGGCAACCTGTTTTATCTCCTCCACTGGCCTCCGTCTGTCTGTCTGTGTGTCTGTGTGTCTGTCTGTGTGTCTGTCTGTCTGTCTGTCTCTCACTCATATCTCACTCTTGGAATGACAGAGGTGGGCTGGGCAGCATGAAGGACAGATGCAGAGACAGTCCGATGTAGTAGGCGATACTGTGCCCACATACTGAGACCCCATATTGGGGAGGTGTGTGCGTGCGTGTGTGTGTGTGTGTGCGTGTGTGTGTGTGTGTGCGTGCGTGCATGAGTGCGTGCGTGCGTACATGCGCTGCTTTCTCAGCATGGCAGAATGCAGTGATGTCAAGATAAATCAGAGACGGAAAAGAGATTACACAGGGATTGTACTTGTTCCCCATATGGGTTAAAACAAGGACAAAAAAAAAGAGTATAGATGGGGAGAATAAGCAAATCCTTGACTATTTCATGAATTTAATGAGAACCCCCACTGCAAAAAAGGAAAAAAGCAAATCGACCAGCAGGTGTTGGCAAAAAGATACACATCAACTACATACTGTACATGCGTGTAGACAGTCGTATGGCGTACAGCCGTACACAGTCCCACAACACCATGTGACCATGTCACACAACTCACAGACAAGTACTATGATGACAGAGACAGAAAGTTCATGGACCTCCACATGAAATTATTATAGGATATTTAAGTTTAAATCAAATGTCCAAATTACACAAAAGCAAGTGTGCGAGTGTGTCAAGGTGAAACAGTCACTCAGTTATTTTTGTTTTTTAATAATTATAGTGATACTAGTAAGTGACGGGCGAGGTCGCGCCATGTCTTGGCCGTCTGGCCAGTGATGTATATCGGACCAGTTACCCATATATGGAGATCCATGTACTGTATATGGAGATATGCTGTGAGACCCCAAACATGCTTACTCAGTTATTCGATCCCTTTTATGCCCATACATGGAGATCCCTGTCTGAACCAGCCACACAGATATGGTCTGTCTTCCTCCATATATGGGCATTCCCATAAGAAGTTCTGTTAGATGAGGGCTTAATACTGATTACATCAGGGATCTCCATATATGGGCATAGAGTGGTTCCCATGACATCACAACATACAATCCCTTTTATGCCCATACATGGAGATCCCTGTCTGAACCAGCCACACCACTGTGATGTCACCTGTTTATGCCCATACTGTATATGGAGATCCCTGCTCTGAGTATCTGACTGTGATGTCACAGTGATGTGTCAGGGGAACCACAGTGTCAGGCGTTACCCGTATACGGACAAGCTGTGCCGGTTCTGACAGTAAACTGCGACCTACGGTCGCAATTAAACTACTCGTTTGACAGGGGAGTGGGGACCCCCTGCAGGCTGCTTCAAGGACCTCTCCCTCTCCTCCCCACTTTGAAAACCACAGCTGTGTACACAGATCCCTGGCACGTACAGTAGCTGAAGGAAAATGGTAAAAGACCTTGCTTACTGTAGGTCGCTCAAGTGTTAGCTGTAACTGTAAGTGTCTGCTAAATGCCTACATTTGTGAATTGTATATGATTTATGTGAATAATTAGAAAACAAATGTAGCTGTATTAAAACCACGTGTGTCTGTCATTCTGTCTGTCTGTCAGTATATCAAGCAGCAGGAGGACCCAGGTTACGTGGGAATCGTAAAGTTCCCTGTTCAATGATGTCCAGCAGCCGTACCACCGCTCCTAACAGTTAAATTATATTATATTACATCCTGTGTATATGCATAATGTACTCCAAATTCGACTCTGATATCTCTGGCTTCCATTCTGTTTACACAGTAGGAGGGTTTGGTCATGTGTGGTCGGTGGCGTGTGTGCGTAATGCAGTGTCACACCAGTTCCACTGGCAGGCAGGTGGAATGTGTCACACCCCCTCACCTCGTTGCTGATGGGAGGGCAAGAGTGTAGAGACCTTTTCTGTCAATCATCGGACCAAAAAAAAACAACAACAGGGTCATCTTATACTGGTTGCACATACTGCGATTACTCACACATACTGTATCAGAAAGCTAATTTCAAGTCTTCAGAGATCGCCAAAACCACAACATAGGAGGTTCACAGTGTCTTATGAGTTTCTCAGTTTCTGTACCATTGTACTCTGAGAATGGTGTGGTATGCCGTAAATATTCCACATGGAAAAACAACGTTCCCGCACTTGGATACATAGAGGGGTAAGGTGACTGTACTAAACAGTACACAAAATGACAGCTACTGTATTCAATGATATACTGTAGTACCTGCCCACCACCACAGAGTTTCTGGGGTCGAATCCACTGCAGTGCATCAAGCTTTCCAAGTGTCTATAGCAGCGGTTCCCAAACTATTTAGCTCAAGACCCAAAAAAACTAATTAGACGTTTGCCCGGGACCCAAACTAGTGAAAACAGCAGTTCTACATGCTCACAAAGCATCGCTTCGTGCCGCGTTGCACTACTTGAATTTCTCAGATTTTTCTTTGATTTCTTCATGAAATTACTGAGGGAAAAATATATTTTTTTCATTCATGAAAAATATAATGTTTTTTGGAGAATGTCTTTTGACTTTGATTTTAAGGAAGGAAACAAAACGTGAAGAGACCCATAAAAATGTGTCTGTGAACCACAAATGGGTCCTGACCCACTGTTTGGGAAACAGTGGTCTATAATAGGTATAAGAATAGAGTTGGCGGGGTGCCCGCTGGCCTACTGATCCGGGCGCATACCACCTAGGCATTGCCACATAGGCATGGATGCCTGGCGGCGGCGCCGGTTCAATTCCCGATCCAGACGACCTTTGCCACATGTCACTCCCTGTCTCTCCCCCCATTTCCTGTCTCTCCCCCCATTTCCTGTCAGTCTACTGTCCTATCAATAAAGGCATGAAAGCCCCCCAAAAAAACGAATCTTTAAGAATAGAGTTGGCAATGTTCGGAGGTGGGAAGCCGGTGCGGGGTGGGCTTTTCTGGGGATTCTAGCGACTCCTACAGGATAAGGCAGCACCTGTCAGCGGGTTAATGTTGAACAGCTATTGCCTGGTTAATAAACCGGACCGAACACAACACCACCCCCTGGCGGTAGTGGTGTTGTAGTACGGTCTGGCACCAATCCATTGAGATTCCATTTCCTCAACCAGTTTCAAGGGTTGGCCAATCAGGGTTGTATGCTTGGGGCACGTGGTTTCTGTAGGCTTGGGGCACGTGGTTTGGGGCAATGACGTAGAAATAAAAGCTCTTCCTGAAATCCCAGACTCTCTTCCCAAAACGAAGTGTGTGATAGAGGCTGGCAATGCCAGGCAAGAACAGCTAGGATGGAGGCGCTACATCCTCCCAGTGGGGGTGCCTCACTGGGAGCCCAACCGGTAGGGTTCAATAGCAGTGGCAAGCGGCGGGAGGTATTAATTGGCATTACCACTAAATTGGGAGGAAAGGAGGGTGAGAGTGACAGATAGTTGGTAAAAGGGTAAAAATTATTGTCTACTCAAAAAGGAAAAAATATAGATTTATATTTTTAATAACCATAATAATAACCATAATCATTATTCATCATTGTTTAAAATAAAGAAAACAAGAAAGGTTCTTCCATTTCCAACATAAAATAATGATGGCGAGACAGAAAGGTTAAAAAGATACAGTATGTTATTTACTTTTAAAGATTTCAACTGAGTCTGATCCTCTCTTTGGGTCAAGGCTTTCTATAATTTGGGAGCATAATTGAATAGCATAATTCCGCAAGAAATTGGTTTATGCGGTTCAAGAACGTTAATGAGCGGGGAAAAAAGGGATTACTGTATGTCATTTACAGTACAGACGTAACAGCCTAAATTAAGCCAAATATGAGGCAGCACCGATACAGTGATTTGGGCTCAGTAGTGTTGCCAGAGACAAATGAATAATTCAAGAATACAGTGCTTTCTACTTTCTTTACACAACACACACATCTGTCTTCACTTTGTTTCTCTCTCGCAACTCTCTTCCTCTCTGTCACACACAGCGTGCAAACCCAGGTGTCTGTATGTGGACATGTACAACAGATGCAGCACAATTAACACGGTGCAGAGACAAGCATGTCATTATCATAATGGGAGGACTGCTGCAGGCAGGCAGTTTCAACACAAATTCGCAATTATTATTCTGAGCACAGCACAGAATGTTCTGTTTATTCATTGGCAGTGAGTAAAACAATACAATGTCCACAAAATATCAAAGACAGGTGCTAGCTCGGCTTGCAAACCAGACCTTGGACATAAAGAAGAACCAAATAATTAATGTGTAATTAGAGAAGACAACCAGAATGGCTGTGAGAAGGAAATTGGCCATAAGCAAATATCAAAATTGAAAGCCTTGTATTGATTGAAAAACAGTAACATATTAAGTAATAATATTACTTTCATGAGTAACAAAGTGATATGTTACTTTGTTACTTTCACAAATTAGTAACATTATTAGAGTTACTACTTTATGTCAAGTAATGTTACTTTCAGAAACCATGTCATTATTTTCCTGTCATTTTGATTGGACAACCTAGGTTGAGGAGTTATAGGCCTGTTATAACGCCACCACCAGGCCAATATGGAAAATGTGGGGTGGAGCTTCTTCCTTGGCCTACTGGGGGTGTGCATGAAAGGTTTTACACTGATTGGTCCAACGGTGCCCGGGATTAGCGGCTCACAGACAGACTCGCACAAATTAAAACAATCCCGGAAGCTTTTAGCTTGTCCATGTTCATCTGTACTGCTTGTGTTAACATATTCCATAGCTATACTGTGTAGGTATTGGTAACACTGCTGGAGCCAGCTAAAATGAAGTGCGGCCCGAAAAGAGTTTGTTGAATTAATACCCGTCTGCTTTTTGAAGTGCAGACAGTAGCTATGACAATGAACTCTGAATGAATTCTAACTACTGGATATATATTTAAATGTGTAAAAAGAAAAAAACAGCAAAACTGGAGCTATTTCTCAAAACAAACCCAAAAAGGTGAAAAGGCCCTTCTTTGTAGCTCGACTGCTTTTTCTATACAGTACACTAACTTCCTTTTACACTAACTTCCTTTTACAGTCATTCAAATCGTTAGGCTTGGGAGCAGTCCAAATTAAATGGTATTTATTTTCAAAAAAACAGAATGCAGAGCAGTTCCCTCAAAGATTTTCACCATAATCATCTGATGTCATGCCCACAAAAATGTCCCACCACCACTAGCTATGCACAGCACACGTCATATTCAACAATACCATCTTTTAGCACTTTATATTATATCTGTTAGAGGTCTATTAAAGCCAAGGCCAATCCAGTTCACCTCACGGTGCCATTATGGCTAATGAGTATATTAGTTTCAGGCTGTCACTAGGAATAAGAGTCGACATTGATCTCTCGTCATCACGTTCACAATGTTTTCCTGCATACATTAGTGTGCTGCTGTCCCCTGAATACCTGCGGGAGTTGCCTTCACATTTGAATCTGTGTGAGGTGCGTATGACGGCTCACCGGGCGATTGTCACACGAAGGTGATGCTAATCGCAATGGCTGCTAAAGCCCGTTGTGCCAATTTATTTTTGGTTGTCTGGAGAATTTGCATGCGGCGCAATGCTGCATGTGTCATTTGGATTTCCATATTTCTCTACTCTTATGGGGATCTCATCTCTGGAAAAGTTGTCTCCTCTGAACAAACAATGGGATCAAATTGAAAGGTACATTTTCAAAGGAAGTCATTTTTACTTATTACACTATTTCAGCATCACTATAGTCCTGTACACACACACACACACACACACCATACCTTCCCTACTGAGACTTCAGTGGAAAGGAATCTACATACTATCTCTAAATAACTGTTGTACTAATACAGGCGAGACTTCAAGTGAGACTTCATTTCCAAAGAAGCAATCCACAGGCAAACAAACCACAGGTATCGATTACAGCTTCCTGTTTCTGATATCATTACTTTCATTCCTGTTCCTTGGCTAAAAGTTCTCTCTCCAACAAAATAAACAAAGAAGAAAATCTTGTCACATTTCTCACCAAAAGCTGCTACAAAAACAAAAAAAGGTAATACTTTCGAAATGGCTTGTCACGTCTGTTGCCAGGATAGCATTGCACATACATACAGTACTAGGCTAATCAGTGGGGTTCCGTATGGTGAACATTCTAAAATATGACATTTTAATGGAAATGTAATGCACAAAATGAGCCATACAATGACTAAAAACTGTACATAATGCACATTCGGCACTGTGGGGTGGTCCAGAACTTTAATTATTATTTTTTTCTATTTCTTCCTTTATGAATACAGTCCATAATTGCTTTCAAACTCCTTCTGGCCTCCGCTCTTTATGAGGACAATACCACTTTACATGATTACGTCTAAACTATTTTAGGAACATTACAATCTTCACAGCCCCGTCCCTGATTACAGAGAGTCTATTTGGCAAAGAGCACAGGACAGTGCGAGTTTTGGTCGTACCCTTGGGACACATTTGGTTCTTCCAGTAAAAAGGAGCACACTAATGGAAGCAGAAGCCCAGGCTTCCACTCCACTTCTTTCATTTTTTTTTTAATAAAGGCAATCCGGTGCTTTTATGGTAATCATAAACCACGGCCTGCAAATGGATAGTAGGGTCGTTTCTGAGCAACAGGAAAAAAAAAAAACGCAGCGCCACCGTCTTGTTTATAGCTGCAGGGGAACAAGTGCTGCCACCCCTCTGCGAGTTCACACCAAAACAGGTGTCAGTGCATGCCTGATACAAACATAACATCTTGTGGCTCATATCATCGCCCTTTCTCCTTTCACACTGAACTAGGGCTGTCACAATTATTACATAATCGTCTAATTATTTTTCATAATCATCATAATCGTTTTCATGTTGAAAAATGTTCATAGATTTTTTTAAACGAAATAATAGTGGAAATAGCAGATATACAAGCTCACAATGCGTCGCATTGCGACACGTTGTGAGCTTGTAGATCGGATATTTCCACTATCAATGCTCTTTTTTAAGTAAGTAAGTAGTCAAATAAGTCAGTAATTTCTTTGTGTATTTAGGTTATGTGTCATATCTACCACCTGCCACTTCAAAGCCTAAAAGCCAAACAGAAATGTAATTGTGAACGACAAAAACACAATTAAATCGTCAATCGCAATTATTTGAGAGACAATTAATCGTCATGTAAAATGTCATAATCGTGACAGCCCTACACTGAACCCCCACTCCCCCTCTCTCTTGGTTATGAACCTACAGGGACAGATGATCAAAAAAATCATTGTCTCACAGACAGATAGCAGGTTTTTCATGTTTAAAGTTGAATATTTGCTTGTCATGTGTGCTTGCACATGTGGTGTACTTTTTGTGTGTTGAAGAAAACGATGATGAGGTTGAGGGTGGTAAAAGGGGGTGTCAGAGAGAGCAGAAGAAATGGGAGGAGTTGTGTGGCTGGCTTGAGCCAGTGGATCACTTGTAACCCTTTTTTTCCCCCCCCAACACAGAAACACACAACTTTGGACACCGGCGTTTCTCTGTGGAGACACCCCAGCTTGATTGTGCCACAGCCTGATGTGGAATGCTAATTTATGTCCTCTGTCTTCCTATGGCTACACATCATCATAATAGCTGGTAGCGCACACTGGCTTGCCAGATGCCAGAAGAAACTAAGCTCACCACCCCATTCCACCCCCTCCCCCATGTCGCTGAAGGGTGAAACACACAGGAAGAGAAGCAATCGAAAAGAAAAATAAATAAATAAAGAATTAAAACCAGTATTTACTGGGTCCCGAGTAGATACATCTGCCCGTGATCGTTGTGAGACTGTATCTGCTAAGCACAGCTATGTTCAGAATGCAACACATTTGCATTACCATTAATGTAATGTAAAAAGGCAGAGCAGGAGTGGAAATGCTCTTTTTGGGCGCGTGGGAGGGAAAACGTGCAGCGTTAAACGATTCATTTATGAATGATTGTCAATTACAGAGCACAAAAAAAGAAAAAAACATTTTTTTTAACCCATTTAGGCCTAGAATTATTGAATGCTTTAACCAGTGAAAAATAGCAGATATACAAGCTTGTAGATCTGCTATTTTTGAAAAAGTCGTGAAAATGTGTGCAAATCTTTGAATATATGTATGTATATATATATATATATATATATATATGTATTTTTCAAAGCGAACGTTTGTAACTCAAATTTTGCTTCTGGGGGCCCCTGGAACGAAATATTTTGAGATGGGGGTCCGTGGCCAAATAAATATCATTTTGGGGGTCCGTGAAAAGGTTTGAGAACCACTGATATAGAAGTCTCTCAAGAACCGACTAACTGAGCTCCAGTTAACTCATACTCTGCGATCCCCGTCGAAACCGGGGATTTCCCGCTGTACCTCTCTGCGATGCCCGTCGTTCCCGGATTTTTTTTTTTAGCTTTAATCATTATGAAACGATTAAAAGTATGATCGCTGTATATATCCGTTTCGGAGACTTTAGGCCCGCCCCCTAACTGTATCCGGTCGTATTTCCCGTTTGGACCGGATCTAGCTTTCCGTATCCGGTCTGAGCCTGGGCCATAGTCCCGCCTCCGTTGGTTTACATTGTAACAGAAGAGGAAGCTACTCGGCGATGGAAAGCTCGTTTTTCAATCCGATTTTTGCGTTTGGAAACTTTGATCCAGTCTCTACACGCCTGGATTATGATCCCCGCACATAACGTGCGTTTTGTGCGCGAACGTGTCCACGTGTTACCATAGCGCACAGCTGGCTTTTTTCAATGTTAAGCGTGGCAACGGATACAGCGTGGCAACAGATATGTCTATTTCAATGGGGGTTTTTTTATTCGAAAGCTGTCACCGAGTCTACGTCTACTAGATGAGTCGTGCACAGATTGTGCACGATGCGTGCCCGTGCCCACGTTAAAAGGTAAGGACAATTTGGCAGCTGCTTACTACAGCTATGTTTAAAATGGCAGCAAAATTGTTAAGTGAAAAGGACCTTTTCTTTGACGATGGCTGGCCAGATTGCTGACATAGAAACATGTTTTTTTTTTCAAAAAATCTTAGAAGGATTCAAAAGACACTTATAGAATCAAGACACTTATAGAATCGGGTCAAAATTCTAATTTTCACGAGTTTTCAAAAAATAGCAGATCTACAAGCTCGCAGCACGGCACTTGGTGCCGCGCTGTGAGCTTGTATATCTGCTATTAAAGCATAAAAGCATAAAATAATGATACACAATATGTGTACCCGTTCTAAATGGGTTAAATCACATTAGACTAGGATTAGATAAAAGGTTATGTGATGATTTTAGAGTGCAGGGAGCATTAAGTGAAATAACGCCGTGTGATACTCTAATGTGATGTAATGTAATGCGGTGGAAAGCTTGGTACGGAGGCTGCAGTGTCTAGACAGTGCTGTGGGCAGCTTGGTTGATTAGGTGGGTGGGCTCAAGAGGCGCGATGTGACGTCTATGACCTCCTATCCATTTGATTTGACTGAGAAGGCTCCCAGCCCAGGGAGGCTAATGGGCTCTATGCACAATTGCACATACGCCATTTTGTTCTACTTCCGGGCCTCTTTCGACTTCCTTCACAGCACAGGTGTTACTGATGATACTAATGAAGGGTCTGTTCCATTCTGGTCAAACAGAGTCAGGGTGCTGCTATTGTGCATGTTGGCTCACCATAAACACTCTGCTACACCAGTGGGTCTCAAAGTGTGCTTGAGTGGGTTCGAAATGTCCCCATACAGGTGTGTAACTCTGGTCCATACCTCCAAAACCTGATCAACCCCTACACCCGCACCCGTGCACTTAGATCAGGCAACACAGGGATGCTGACAGAACCCTCGCTAAAAACCCCAGGGCAGAAATCCACTCGTCCGAGACAGTTTGCCCTCCAGGCCCCCAAGCTGTGGAATAAACTCCCTATCGCACTTAGAACAACGGACTCACTCGCTAGCTTTCGCCGTGGACTGAAGACTCACCTTTTCAGACTCCACCAAAACCCTTAGCACTACTGGAAAATCAATGTCCATACATGAAGCTAGTTAGCATTTGTTTTTTAGTTTTTTTTAGAAACCTTTTTTTATTATTTTATTTTTCTTTACAGATTATATAGTTTTTCTAGATAGATATTCATTTGCATTTGTTATATTGCTGTTGATGTACTGACATTCAATCTTGTTTATTATTGTGATATTTTATCTGCTTTTTGTAAGTCGCTTTGGATTAAAAGCGTCTGCTAAATGCCTAAACTGTAAACTGTAAACTGTCCATTTGCTTCCATTTGTACACTCTCAGAGTTATGGGGGTCCTGGAAATAAAATTAAAGAAAACACTGTACAATAAATGGAACAGACCCTTACTTAGTATCATCGGTAACACCTGTGAAGGAAGTCGAAAGAAACCAGGAAGTAGAACAAAATGGCGTATATGCATTCAGCCCAATTATTATTGTGATCAAGCAACAGTGAATGGTCCATTACTTTGCCATCAGTGCATTGAAAAGCCACAGAGGTAAACTATAGAGGTAAGCATTAAGATAGGTCAAAGCATTAGAGAGAAGCTATAATAAGCAATCAAGTGCAAGAGAACATGCCGAGTGACGTTGCGTTCGCTCACCATGTCCCAGCCATTCCCTGTTAACGGTACATTATGAAAATGAAAATGCAGAAACGTTCTGAATGAATGGGATTAAGGGAGCCTTGCTTCATTTCACCACATACAAAGGATCCCTAATTATGTGGTGCGCTACGGCAGTCTATTAGCGGCTAAATTTAATCTCAGTCCGTCAGACTTATATTGAGAGACCAGTTCAAACACACCGTGTTAGACAATGTAATCCATACCCATAGCCTCACAAATCCCCCTGTGTATTAATTTGCGTTGCACAGTCCGCAAGATTAATAGTAGGCTGGGGCAGATGTGATGAAGATGAGCATGGAACAGTGCGATGTCCCAATGGTTGCCAGTAAAAAAAATATTTGTACAGCCGTTCAATATCTCAGTGCACAATTAACAAAGATGTTGATAAAAGCAATCATGTGTGTGTGTGTGTGTGTGTGTGTGTGTGTGTGTGTGTGTGTGTGTGTGCGCGCGCGCACACGTGCGTGTTTTACAGTAAATGGAAGAGAGTCTGTTTGTGAACAACTCCGTTTGTGCGTGCTTCTCAGTGCCAACGTGTTCGGGGTCAGTTTCGCAGAGGTCTTCTACAGCATTTAACCCAAGCAAAACCATGCCCTCCGCATTGCTTAATGGCCTCCCCTGAGACACGACCTCCCCTAACACACACACACACACACACACACACACACACACACACACACACACACACACACACACACACACACACACACACACACACACACACACACACACACACACACACACACACACACACACACACACACACACACACACACACACACACACACACACTCGCGCTTTCTGACTTTGAAACGTGCATAATCTCCATCCGACAGAATATGTGCAGACACACGCGTGCAGTGCACCTTGCAGTATATACACATTTTGCGTGGAGCTCATGTTGGAAATGGAGGCCCAGTTATTAAATCACTCTTTATCGCGGGGCTTATGACACATCATACATATGTAAGTAGAGAGGAGGTTGGTGAACTGCTATACTGTACTGTACGTGCTTCGCCATGGCAATGACAGTCAGACACGGTAGGGGATGATGGAGGAAAATAGTTATTAGAGAGATACTGAATAATTTCGGATCTAGGGAAAAGAAATGTCAAATTATACTGTGCATTAGAGCTAGGCAATATATATCGATATCATCTGGGATTTTGAATATCTTAATATTGCAATATGGTTTAAGTGGGTTTTAAAGGCTGCATTACAGTAAAGTAATATTCTGAACTTAGCTAACTGTTCTGTTGCCTTTGCCCACTTAGTTCTGATTACTTATTTATCAAAAATCACAATGTGTAAATATTTTGTCTAGCACCAATTTTCATCCACAGAATACTGTATTTAAATAAATAAAAAAAATGATATTTTTTCCCATATCGCTCAGACCTACTTTTTGTATATTTACTTTATGTGATGCATGGTGACTTTTGAGTCCTTTTGAGATGCATGTGACACGCTGTGCATGGTGACTTTTGTGTCCTTTAGTGATGTATGACACGCTGTGGCTTTCCAACTGTTGTGGTACCAAAACGCAGCATGAGGGGAGAATCCAGCTGCACTAAAGAAAGCAGTAATAACATTCACAGAGCGAGGAAACCTTTCTCAGTCAGCTACTCCGCTTTGAGCTGAACATGGAAAACACACCTGTAAAGAAAAAGTAAATAAATGCACAAAAAAAATCAAAAAAGTCACGGGAGATGAGACCACGCTATGGTCAGAGTGTGTCAAGCAGCCAGAGAAAAGCAAGCGAATGAGAGAAAGAGAGAGAGGAGAGAAAGAAGAAAGAGATCTGCTGTAAAGCCATAAAATACAATTCATCTCGTCTCGGTCCCTGCGAGCAGCGTGTAATCGCAATGACACACCAGTGTAATCCATTTAAAACACTCCTGGCTCAGGCCTCGTCGGCTGCCATGACTTTCACTGCAGTGGCTCGTGCCGTCATCTCCATTTCGGATACGTTTCGCTGACTGACTGCAATTAGCGAAAACATGTAAGCCGTCTTGTCTTCCACCTGCTCGGGTTTGCCAGATGAGCATGTTGTCCTGGATGCATTACACGCCTGGGCGAGAGTGAATGGGAGGGGGGACACCCAAAGATAATCACCCTGCTTGTCTCAGGCGAAGTGCGAGCCCATTCACATGTCCAAAGACATGTAATCTGTCTCTTTCTCTCCTGTCGCCTGCCCACCTTGACTCTCAGGCAGGACGGGGGAGGGCGGGCGGCCCACCCAACCTGACTGGGCAATGAGCTCAGAGTAATTGTGTCGCTGGGAAGAGCTGAATATCACTGAGAGTTGCTTGAGCAAACATTATCTCACACAAAGCCGTCACAATTGTGTCTGGGGGGGAAGGCTCTGGTGAATGATTACACGGAGCGTTTTAATCTTACGGGAGGAAAACACACTGGTGCCTTTTGCATGTTGTGGAGACCAGGGGGCCAACCTGGGCTCCAATACTACAAGTGTGTCTATGCATAAGATCCCGGCTAATTAAACTAATTACGCGCTCAGAGGGACCAAATTAAAAATCTTGCCGGCATTAAACTGTGGATGATTTATAGTCCCCTATAAACTCTTGCCCAGGACTGCTGCCCACCACTAGTGTTTATGCATCATTGGTTTAATTATAACTATTTGTTAATGGCTATTCTAGGATGTCTGTTGTGGTGAGGCATGAGCCAAATAATATTCAGAGTGATGAGGCAGAGATGTAATGAGTAACAGATAGTATTATGCTAAACGCAGCTTCTTCAATCAAGACGGGATTGTGATTTGTTTTTATCATGTAAACTCCAACTGGAGAATACGTCCCTCCTATTCAGAGCTTCAGCAAAAGGCAGAACTTGCTGTGACAGGCCAGGAGTACATGTCATAGAGGAGTGGTTCTCAACCTTCTCTGGACTAGGGATGGGACGATACACGATATTGTCGTTTATCGTGATAAAAAACACTCATGATAATCGTATCGTGGAGATTTACTTTATCGTGATATTGTCCACCGTCATACACTGGGATCAATTCACCTTTTATTTGCCGAGCTGCATATCCGGTACCATTTAACCCTCTATAATTGGTAAAAAATTGGTAATATACGTACTTGATACATTCTTTTTTTCACTCTATCAAATGTCTTTGCCAAAAAATAGCCGATCTACAAGCTCACAACGCGTCACGTTGTGAGCTTGTAGATCTGCTATTTTTTGGCAAATGTTCCAGGATAATGGATTTTGATTATCATGATATTGTAAATCGTGATTTCTTTTATCACAATAATCGCGATATGAAATTTTCATATCGTCCCATCCCCACTCTGAATCTTGAAAGCGTCCGCGGCCCACCCATCTGACCACTCATCACGGACGCATTTTCAGAGCATGTTTATTTTTATGATGAATCAATCCATTGTGTTCCACCTTGGAACGTAGAATACTTTAAGTTATTTATCGGTAGAACTTCTTAATGTTCATGTCGTTTTATCATTAGAGTTTTGCTAATTATCTGGGGGTCCACATATGGTATTCTCACAGCTCACCAGTGGTTGAGAATCAGTTCAATAGAGTGGTGGTTCCCAAACCTTTTAGCTTGAGACCCAAAAGAGACATTTTTGCAAATGGCAAGAAAAGCAGAATGCACCTTCATAGGTAGATTTAAAGATTTAAAGTCAGAGAAGGTTATAAAAACAGCAAAAACAGCTAATGGTCTGCAAATCCCCTGCAAATCTACTGTCTTGCCAATGGCAGGACGAAGTTTTGAAATGGCACATCCGTTTATACTGAAGCAACAACTTAGCAGGGTTAGCAAACAACATGAGATGTAAAGGGGGGGGGGGGCTGAATGGCTTTACAGCAGTCAACTGGATTATCCTCAAGTACTAACAGACATTAGTGTCAGCCAGCGGTGGCCTCATAGGACCTATTGTTCTGAATGAAAATGCCATTAGGTGAAATATAGAAAAGAAAAATAAACAAAACTTCTGCCACACTGACGGCCGCTCGTGAAACTTATGCTACTGTACGATCCTATGGCATTATCACATATTCACCGCATTCCTTGTTGGGCAGATAAGTGACCTGCCTGTCATGACTACCCAATAAGCAGATCGGATGAACATAATATAGTTGCATTCTGAGCACCCTCTGCCTTTTCAGAGGGGCGGGCGACTGAGCCCTTATCTCACAACCAATATGAACTCCCATTTTCTCAGATCATATCACATTCCCCAAGTCAACAGCTCAATCTCCCTCTCCTCTCCACCCCCATCTCCTCTCCAGGCCACCGATCCCATCATTTTTCTACCCCACAAGCACCCGCCCACCCTCATCCTGGGCCTATTAGATGGATCAGCTCTCTGTGTTTCCTCCGCACCTCCTCAGACAGAGAGATTGATTTGTCTACAGGACGCCTCTGACCTTTGATATGATCCGATAAGGGACGCAAGGCCCTAACCAAATTATGCAATCAAAGGGGAGACACATTAAGGAGTGAGAGCAGGCCGCTTTCCTTCCCTATAGCAGCCAGGCATACATACCTCTTGCTTATTTTTCCATAGTGGTTACACCCCCTCCCCCCGCCAGCCCCACCAGACGCCTGCGGCGGGAATAAAAGATGTGTTTTCAAATTGCACTTTGGCTAAAGGCTCTTTGGACCAAATTTAATTTTCACCTTGCATCGACTTTTGCCCTCACTCACGGCTAGATGGGTCCTGTTGTTATCTATCATGTATTTTTGTGCTCTGTGCACGAAGACAGAGATCTGGCTCGGACCTGTAACAAAAATATATAAACACGAAATACCTTCCATGCTTGAGGAACTGGCCATTTTTCCTTGATGTCAGTTCTGTATTTTCTCATAATCTGGCCTATTTTCTAAATCCCCTTGGAGCCGCCCGCATTGCCCATCATTGTATTTGGATTTCTATGCAGATTTGAGATGACCTTAACCAGCAGAGAACAAAAATGCTCTTTTAATAATCCTTCTTTAAGCCATCTCTTCCCCCACCGAGGCAGCAGCGAGTCCAGATGCTACTGATTTAAACATCGGCCTTGGATGCCTTCCCGTTTGGAATTCAGACAGCACACGTGCAGTGTGGGCCACACACTTTTCTTCCCATGCTAAAAATACACCTGGCAGCAAGGGGTTGCAGACCAGGTCTTATCAGCAGCTACAGTAGGTACAATTATGTACCAAGGAGAGTATATATGAGCTGGACTGTTGATTCTAACTGGACTATAGGTTGAAATCAAGCTGCTCTGAAGCCTTTGGCCACGTCCACGCATGCCTGTCTTTCTGCATGATCTGCTTCGGCTGCTTCAACAGCATTTTGCACATACAGTGGTTCGCTAGTGAATCCATCAGCCCAGGGGTCTGGGGGCCTCTATAGTTACCTAGCACTGACTCTGCAGATGGGTGTGTCTAAGAATAGAGGGGAGTGACTTAGGTTTATTTTTTTAAATATAGTAAGGCATAGCAGAGCAATTCTTTCAACTACTTTGCTGGGGAATCTGTACCCAGATTATTGTGATTATGTTTTTTGTCAGAAATCGTGGCATGCCTATTCAGCATAATTTGAGTAGCAAAGACCTAATAAAAATATGAATGGTGATTCATATTAGGATAATTGCCTCAATTTACCCCAAGGCATTTGGTTCATCTTGCCCCATGGCCACCATTTTGACAAAACCTGGATAGCTTAATGCTACAGGCTAATCTATAAGTTTAGACATGGGTACATTTGCTTTAACATAAAAATCATTATACCATAAAAGTAAAAAAATGTACTTCGACCAGCAAAACAAAAACACCTTTTTTTGTGTAGAAATATGCTTGCCACTTTGCCTAAGCATGTGTCCGTCAACTCCACAGCCAGGTGGAAACGATGGTTGTGTTCTTATTTTAAGGTCAAATGATAACTCATGTGTACAGTTTTAAAGATACAGAGGGTGGTTCATCTTACCCACAGGTTCAGCTTACCCAGTTCTCCCCTACAAGGTAACTAGTGGATGAACATTTCTCCAAAGTGGAAGGACTGGCTGTTCAGGGAATATGAATGGCTGAATTTGTTTCCACTCTATTTACAGTAGAAATGTGTCGATGTGCCGATGTGCCGATATGAATGGCTGAATTTGTTTCCACTCTATTTACAGTAGAAATGTGTCGATGTGTCGATGTGCCGATCTACATCTAGATCGGCTGCAGTGTTGACAGACTGGTGTTTCTTCAGAGTATCTGACTGACTGAAACTCTTGCCACACTGTTTACAGTGGAAAGGTTTTTCTCCTGTGTGGAAACGCTGGTGTGTCTTCATGTCACCTGAACGAATAAAACGTTTGCCACACTGTTTACAATGGAAAGGTTTTTCTCCTGTGTGGACATGCTGATGTGTCTTCAGGGCACTTGCATGATTGAAACTCTTATCACACTGCTTACAGAGGAAAGGTTTTTCTCCAGTGTGAATACGCTGATGCTTCTTCAGGTTATCGAATGCACTGAAACTCTTGTCACACTGCTTACAGAGGAAAGGCTTTTCCCCCGTGTGGATACGCTGATGCTTCTTCAGGTTACATGAGTCACTGAAACTCTTTCCACAATGTTTACAATAGAAAGGTTTCTCTCCAGTGTGGGTACGCTGGTGTGCCTTCAGACTACCTGACTGATTGAAACTCTTATCACACTGTTTACAGTGGAAAGGTTTCTCCCTAGGGGTGCAGGAAAAAATCGATTTGAATTCGAATCGTGTTTCTAACATGGTAAGATTCAGAATCGATTCTCATTTTCCAAAAATCGTTTTTTTTATTAGATATTATTTATTCGATATGATTTTTATTTCATGATTTTTTATTATGATTTTTTGACGATAATTTATTAGATATTATGTTGTGTTTGTACAAGTTAAAATAATGTGTGCAAGCATGAATAAATCAGACATGTTGTCTGGGATTTACCTTTGTTTGTTTACATTGCAATAAGTTGATAAAAACTTTACAATTATAAAAGCTACGTAAATGTACTCTGCTTTCATGCCAGCAGACTGGAGTAGATCCTGATATATGAATTGAATAGAGAATAGTTTTGAATAGAGAATCGTTTTGAATCAAGAATTGTTTTTAAATCGGAAAATAATCGTTTCTGAATTCGAATCGTTTGGATTTGAAAGAATCGAAAAAAATCGTGAATCGTGACCCCGAGAATCGATTCTGAATCGAATCGTCGGATACCCAAAGATTCACAGCCCTATTTCTCCCCAGTGTGGATAAGCTGATGCGTTAAAGTCTTTGTAAGATCTTGGTTCATCAGTTCCATCTCCTTTTCCCTGGTTGGTTATAGAGCTGGCAATGTGAACGGCCGCTGGTTCTTCAAAGCTGCTGCAATCGTTGGACTGCGATGCGGATGGAACCATTTGTTCTCTTTTGGCTTGGAGGTTAGTCCTCATCTTCTCTTCGCTCACTTCTCTCTCTCCTCTATACCTATCTCTCTTAAGCCCTTTGCACACAGGACAGTTGCGTTTTTTTCGTTTGCGGCATGAATAAAACGCATTGGATTGGATGTGCAAGGCTGTGCGGAATCGGCGCTGCGGATCCAAAAAGGAGTCATAAAAGGAGTGATGAGTTTTTTACCGCATGCGACAAGACGCACAAATCGAATTGGGTTCGATCGAGAAAAAAACGCACGGCGGCAGCCACTCGTCGCACGGCTAATTCGGAGCCGGTGTGCATGAGGTCATAGAGAATCATTGTTTTCTTTTCAAAAAATGATATTGTCCGTTTTATCCGTGCGGTTAAACGCGCCTGTGTGCAAAGGGCTTTACTCGGGCTGTCTTAGTATAATTTTAAGTCTATTGGCTTTTATTGGTCTCGATCTCTTCAGTCTTTACTGTGTACGACCTCCTCATCTCCATTTACTCAGCCCACCAGAATAGATGCTTGAAGTCACTTTTTGTTTTGGATGTACTGATCTTATATAGAATATGTCTGATGTCACACAACACAAACTGTTGCTAAGCACTAGCGCAGGCGTCATTTCAATGAATTAATTTGTCATTGTATGCTTGGAGGTTGTACATTCTTATAGACAGCAGGTCAAACTGGCTTATTGTCGGTATCGGCCAAGGGCGATTGTTAAAGGAACATTTTTTCTATATGTCTATTGGCACTCACTAATGTTCATTATAAGATCTAATAATTTCTGTCTACTGACTCTGTTGGTGAGCGGGGACATCAAAGCCTCCCGCTTTTTCAAATGTACAGCCTTTTCAACCGTTCTGTGACATTCTTGGCCATCTGACCAGTGGGGTGTGAATCTCCATCACTGTGGCGATTCGATTAGCATCTCGATACACTGCCAGCGATACGATATATTTGCAATACATTGAAATACTGACAATACAATATATTACGATTCACCCTTGTTCCCGATACGATGTGATACGATTCACGATTCACCACGATTCAAGCCCACATCCCGCATTAATTTCCCAAAACAAGTAGCTACTAAAAATGCATTACATTTAAATTCAAGGTAATTCATTGTTTCACTGTAGTACTAGGCTCTGTCTAACAACCCAACGTATAGTATTCTGGGAGAACACAAAGCTGCTGGCTATTATAGAATTGCTTGATAACTATAGGCCTATCATTATTAATACATGTCTTCAACTGGGGGTCAGGGACCCCAATCCTCAGGGTTATTACAGGGGGTCTGCCAAATATTTGTGTATATAATAGCCTACAGTAGGCTATAATACCTAGCATACAGCGAGGGTCCCTGCTTAATCTCTCTCTGAGCTAAGGGGTCCTTAATCTGAAAAACAACAACGATTAATATAATCCAGGATTATGCAATTTTTAGCCAAAATGTTTTAAAAACAGACCTACAAGCTCACAGCACGTCACATCCACGATGCGTTGTGAGCTTGTAGGTCTGCTATTTTAGGTGTGACACCCTTGTTTCTTTTCCAGAAAAGAACAGCAGCAGAGAAAGAGAGAGATGTGCATGATTGCATCAACACAAAAGTTGCAAAACAGTTAAGAATACTTCGTTTTAAATGCAAGCTGTAGTCCTACAACACCCAGCAACGTTGTTGTGTGTGTGCCGTTTCTTTAACAAAATTATCTCAATCAATTCCATCAGAGATTCGCCAAGAAACAGCTGTTGATTATAATATCACTCAGCCTGTGCTACTCTGTGACAACAATCAGCGCAGCGGACATGGATGTTATAAAGCTAAGTACTGTACTACTAATCTTGCATTTTTAACACGTGGGCTAGTTCGAAGTGCTAGTTGATTCACTCGCACTTCGCTACACAGTCTGCCTGTCTGCAGATGAATGTCCGAGTCGCGACTCGGGTTAAAGACCGGCTTTTGGGGTGGGGGCTGATGTGATGGTGCATTCATGATGCCTCGGAAATACAGGATAGAATGAAATAATATATGGAAAAACCGATACAGCCGTGGAGTTTACCAATCCAGCGAACGATACATCACTATTTCAGCCGTCAATTGTACCGATACACACTGAATGAACCGATTCACTCGTATCGCGAATGTTTGTATCGCAATTAACACATTTACTGCCACCTTTAAAAAATTTCTAATTCTGTGGTGGTGTGAGAATGTCAAACCATGCACCATATGAAAGATGAGTCTCTAGTTACACACTTCATCGGCCGCCAGCAACAAAGGGTTAATGTTTTCCTCAGTGTCAGTGAGATTGCGCAATCACCGCTGCTGCTTGACTGTGATTGGCTGGGGGAGGCTGGATCTTTCCTGCAGCGAGGGGCCTTGCAGGGTTTCCTGCAGCACTTTACAGGCCAGGCGCCCCGCCCGGCCAGAAACCCCCCCCGCCCCCCCAAGTGTATTAAAAAAAAAAAAAAAAAAATCAAAAAAACTTTTTGGACCTCCAACAATGTACTAGGCTGATCGCGATCGCGAAATTGCATGTTTAACCCCAATACCAACCCTATCTTTCAAACATGGCAGCCATGTTTGTTTACATAAGGGCTGGTATCTCCTGAATGCCTGAACGGATTTCCAAGCGTATTTTTTTGTTTGAAAGCTGTGAAAATCTGTGCACGAATTCGTACACCAGCGTGCACACTATTTTTTTAACCCTTTGGTGGCGAACCGGCAATATAAGAGGTCCCACTTTACATATGGCACCGAAGAAGTTAAAGAACAACTTCTTTTTTTTTATGTATGTTAATGTATTAATGTATGTTTTATAGTATAAACATTTATATCTCCAAAGTAACAAGTAACTAAAGTTAACTTTGTAAGAGTAGAAGTAAAATATTTGGATCCCAGATGTAGTGGAGTAAATAAGTACTGAAAACAGGAAATACTCAAGTAAAGTACAAATACCTGAAAATCTCCTTTGTACAGTATAAGTACAGTACTTAAGTAAATCTACTTAGTTACTTTACACCAATGTTTTTTTTTTTTTATTGTGCTGTAGACTGTAGAAAAAAACAAGTTACACTGTCCTGTGAAAAACGTAGTTATTCAATGTTGAATAAATGTGGATGATAGCATGTAGTTGTGTTTTCCGTCATCATGGGCACATTCATGTGTTTTTTATAGGGCAAAAATAAGAATTAATATTAAAAATTAAGTGAATTAATTACTCGAATTAATTAATTCATTATCAAAAATTTTCGTGAGATCCCCCCCTGGTCAAGACTTTTTCCTGCAGGAAACCCTGCCTTGTGTAACCGATCTAGACACACGATTGGTCCAGCGTGGGTAACATGACAGTTCAACATGGCCGCAAGCAGACAGAGAGGGGATTTGTGTTTTTTTTGGATTGAAAAGTCTCTTTTTGAGAAAATGAAGGATTCTTTTTGGGCATATAATGGATTCTCTATGGCCGGGCTTCACTTCACATGCACGCCCAACGTGTATTGTAATCGAATCGCGGACTTTTACCGATTCACACACAGGGGTTAAAGCAAAAAAAAAAAACAAGACGGAAATGTATTTTCCAACCCCCCCCCCCGCGGCACCGCCGCGCCGCCGTTTGAAAAGCGTCTTTTTACCGTTGATGCCATAACATAGCTTTCTGTTGCACACCCAACAGAAACAGGGACCTAAATTAGCCTCGTACCCGCCCCTCTTCCAGAAACCATTTCTGGATAACGGAAGTTGGTTGTTTACTAGGCTAGACCTAAATGGCTTTCCTGTGTCAAACGTTTCATCCAGCCAACCACAGCTAAACAATCCACCCATGTTAAAACAAAGTGGGGATGCTATACAGTACTGCAGTTAGTTAGCTGCATAGTATAGAGTCTGGCCACCTCCATTTGTTTTTGACTGTGCTAAGCACGTCCGAGACGAATCTTCATTCACAACCAAACCAACCGCTCCATATTGTCGCTGACTGAACCACCACACGTGGGTAATGTTATGAGAGAAACACTGCCCACGTAGTGGAGAAACCTCCGCCTAGTACAGCCATGTCGAGCACCAATCATGATAGGCTACGCTGCGTCGGTCCCAAATAAAACACTGCCCCGACGTTTTGAATTAGCATCTGTATGGATTGAATTAGCATCTGGGGTTACTTTTTATCGTTGCTGCCATGCTGCCATATAACAGATTTCTGTTCTCCCACCGTTTGACACCAGGACCTGAATGGCTTTCCCGTCACCTCCATTTGTTTTTGACCGCACTGAGCACGTCCGAGCCTTATTGTCGCTGACTGAACCGATGCCACACGTGGGTAATGTTATGAGAGAAACACTGCGATGCAGTGGAGAAATCTCGCCTATTGCCATGAACAGTGAACACCAATCACTCATGATACGTTGCTTTCGGTACCAATGAAACACCACCCCGAAGTATTTCATACATCTGTATGGATCACTTTTGTGAGTGACAAATAAATCCCCCAAATCTCTGATTTGCAAACATAACAAGTGTTCCGTTGCTTATTTTAACGCAGAGAATGTAAGCAAACCATAGACTGTAGGAAGCAAACGCGTATTGTCAATAACTGCTGCCCCCTGTAAACACATATTTAGATAGTATAGCCTACCTGCTGTTTACATGTAAAACTCCAGTGACTTCATCTTTTGACACAGCCATCCATACATTACAGACAGAGCGACGTCTCGTTCCTTTACAGCATGATATAATAACAACACCAGTCCACTCATCTATTGGAATTCAGCGTAGGTCCAAAAAGTTTAACAAACTTCCAAACGGTGTACATCGTTTAAGCCACAGGAGCATGGTTTTCTATCATAAATATGAACTTTAGCCAAACTATTGCGAGTAATCCAAGTGTTGTTTTGTTTATCCAGCAACATGCATCGTCGCAGTTAGCTTACAGCAGCAACAAGTAGCTACAGAGGCATTTCCTCTCAGTGTAGGGCGGATTTCAAAATAAGAGCCTAACGTAATCTGATCAAGTCAAGTCAAGTCACGTCAACTGGTTTTATTTTAAAGTCTACTTACAGGAAGTAGTTGATCTAAATTAGAACTACATGACACACCAGCAAGTCTACCGCACCACAGTAGTAACTGATGCTATTATAATTAGCGCAGACGGTTCAGCTTTTTTTCTTTTTTTGCGAATCTTCTCTGATCTCATAAATAGCCCCTAGGGAATCCTCAAGACGGAAATCCGTCCCCAGGACGGAGAACTTTAACCCCTGCACACAGTACCGGAGCAACGTACTTTAATGTAAAATCATTAATTATGATCGAGCAACTCGGGCAGTGGCAAGAGAAGACACTGGCTCTAGCTCGGGCAACTAGAGGGGTGGCAATAAATGTGTTAAGATACGTATGGATTAATCTCTGCATCCTTAATGGAGACCCCTGCATGATAGTCAACAATCTGATGTCAGAACATGCCCATTACCAGATATGGCATTCCAAGATATGCACTTAATATTGATGACATTGGGACAGGGATCTCCATATATGGGCATAAAACGGACAAGGACGTAATTCATTTGCAAGTGTGACTCATAATGACATCAACAATCTCCATATATGGACATAAAAGGGACATCAAGCCAGAGCGACAAACCCCATAGAACCACAGTGTCAGGCGTGACCACGTACAGACAGAGATATGCAGGCAAGATGTTCCAGTCGCAATAATTATACATGAAGGTGAAGACTTCATTTATAACGTTTAGCCAGGCAAATGCCTTACTATACACACAATCTTAACTGGACCTATTTAAAACTCACTAATGCACTCTCCAAACCCCTAATAAGCAGATGTAGAGATAAAGGCTAGTGATAATGAAACAAGTCTTTCGTAAAAGTGCACAATGCTGTGAAAACAGAAAAAAACAGTGCTCTTGGCAGATGACAGCACATAAATTGGCACAACTGCAAAGACAACGCTTCAACCTCTACCTGTTCTGACATTTTTACTGAACCGCTGGTGTGTCAGGGCTGAGCGGATCTCCGTGGCAGCCGAACTTAAACAGTTGACAAGGCAGACAAAACAAAGGATGGGTTTTGACAGACCCTTTTCTTTCTCTGAAGCATGGGGTAGGACAACAAACGGAGGTGGGTAAGGAGGAGGGAGAGTGGGAAGGGCTGGGTGAAGGGGTGGTAAAGCATACGAAGACTGTTGTGTGGGTACACCAGACCCGGTATCACTGTAGCCAGGACTGTCCACGTGTTGTACTGAATCCCCCTTGGCGAGTCCGAACGCCTCCGTACCACTTGTTTGTCGTCTTAAGCCAGCGGATTGCTCAGGAAGCAGGAGTCTTACATGAAAAAAGCTGTACCAGAGAACTTATCCCCCCCATGCAAAACCCCTCATTGTTATTCACTCATGATGCTGAAGGATCTGCTGGAAACCCAAAGCCAATTCCACCACAGAGCTGTGTGTGTGTGTGTGTGTGTGTGTGTGTGTGTGTGTGTGTGCGCGCGCGCGCGTGCGTGCGTGCGTGTGTGTGTGGTGTGTGCCAGGGGACTGAGCTAAAGGTACACACAGAGCCACTACAGATTGCCCTGTGCCCTGTGTTTACTATTCAATTGAACTATTTTATGGGATCACAAGGACCCTTGTGAAAGATTTCACCTACGTAAAATGATTAAGCTTGGTACACAAACAATGAGTTGTGCCTGCTTCTGTTAGGGATCTGGGGAGTTTTTTTAAATAGTTTTCCCCATTTACTGTAATCAGATTCAGACAAACCCATAGATGCATTTTGATGTCTCTGTGTGCAGTTTAAATGCATGTTGATCAGTGAGTTTCGCTTAGCCTAGGGATGGGGCAAGAACCTTACGATATGTACTGTATCACGATACTTGGGTCACAATACGATTGTATCATGATATATCACATATTGCTGTATATCGGAATATAATTTGTGATATGTTGCGATACTGTATATATTGAGATGAATCACTGGAAGGCGAACTAGCTATATTACAGCAACATTTGGAGAAGCAGAGTGCCAGCACCAGACTTCTACCATTGGTTTCTATGTTTGGGAACAGAGTTTTCTTTTCTTTTCTCCAAAAGTATTGCGATACTACAGCCTGGAGTATTGATACAGTATTGGGAAATATTGCGATATATTGCAATAACGATTATATTGCCCATATCTTGGCTCAATTCCTGGATGTCTACAAGATCAAGTAGCAGCTCCACTCAAAAGTACATAAATACATCCTCCAAAGATGGATGGTCTAACAAAGCCACACATATTAATTCAATGAGAAAATTAGATCAAACAGCCACAGCGGACAATTTGCATATACAGGAGGTGTACAAATCCTAACAATTACATTGTTTTGAACTAGCCTACATGTGAAAACAATTGTTAATGTTGGGCTATTTATACTGTATGTATGCAATATATTCTTTACAACGTTAGGCTCCGGCCATTGAGTACAAAGAATTAAACCCTCAGCTATGGAGATATTCACAACTTGTGAGAGGAGCTGTTACTTTACTTAATCCAATAGACACCCAGGAATTTAGCCCAACTAGGCTAAGCTCACCAACATACTCTCAAACTGCACAGAGACAAATGAAAGGCATCCACGGGCTTGTCTGACTAGTAAAATCCCCCCGAATCTGAACTATCGCTTTAATATACTAGAAAGTGTCTTCTTCATTTCTTTTAACTCATTTGACATGCTAACAACACCGCCTTCTCTCATCAACATTTGCTTAAAGTCAATCTTTTAGTTTTTTTCATGTTTCTCCTTCATGACATGTCGCTACATTGAAGTACCAGCTCAAACAGCTAAACAGTAAAAAAAAGAAAAACCTTCCTTTTAGCTTTATTAATCCTGGCAGCTCGGTTGCACGGCATCGACGCCTAGACTTTCTGCTATCATAACTCTTTTCTAATTCACTCAGTGTGAGACGGGCCTTCTCTGTCAAACTGAATTTACTCTCTGAGGAGCAGCTCCCCTTATATGACAATCACCCACTGCTAGACATTCATTAGGGGGAAAAGGGGGACAGAAAGTGTGTGAACTCTAACCCACGTCCAGGTTTGTTCTCTTTCCTACTGTATATATGTTTTTAGTTTGTACTCTAGTCTCCCAGCATACTGCCAGCACTGCAGTAAGATTCAACCACATGAACCCCAGCTTTCCTATTCTAGGGCAAATATTAGCTCGGCGACGATATAGTGTAGAGGGAAAGAGAAGACCCCTGGGGGAGACTCCGGTCAACAAAGTATTGGTTTATGTGGTTAAATGTCACGAGTGAGGCTTGATCACAAATTGTCCTCTTACAGTCCAATCAAAGATGATGAGGCCTCAGGGCTGTGGAATACACACACAAGACAGAGCTATCTCAGCACACAGCAGTATTTACAGTACAGAAACCAGCAGTGGGACTCCATTCATTGAAGTATGAATAACGCATAATTATCCTAGTCCCTTTGGATCATCCCAACCAATTATGTGAGGTGATGTTCAAGGAAATCCATAATGCATAGATTTTAAATGTCAATTTAGTCCAGTTTAGACTTTAGACATTAACAGGATAGAGGAGATTGCTACATTTGCTATGGTGGTGCATATTCATGAATTCTAGAGAGACACTACATTGGCTGAGCATGAAACAACATTAATAAATTATCTGCTGTGGCCACCATATTGCCACACTGAATCCTGATGTGATTGCATTTTACAGTCTATGCGATGAAACCACTGCTAATCAGACGCTGTGCTTTATTACTGCACACAGTGAGTTTGCTTATCCCTTTTGCTTCTTTTCCCTCAAAAGCTGTGATTCCCTCTTCTCTTCTCTGTGGCAGAAGGCTCTCAGATAACACCCGAGTAGGTCTAATTGATTTCCTATTTTTTAATGTCGGGTAAGGGGCAGCAGCATCGAACTGTGTAGAGTGCCCTGGCTCCGGCTTGCCTACATTCTCTACTTGCTTCTTTTTGTATATTTTTTACACTGCTCCCTCCCTAGACCCATGACATTTTTTAGGCCACCAAATTACAGACAAGAGCACGACCACACAGAAAATGTACACGACACGGTATGTTGAGGTGGGCATGTGGGCCTCAAAAAAAGGTCTGAATATGTCATAATTTTCAATTTAGACAACTTTGGAACTGTTACCCCCGCGATCCGATTCCGGATAAGCGGTTGAAGATGGATAGATGGAAAATTAACTAAGCTTGAGTCTAACAAATTGAGAGGAGAGATGATGTATCATGCAATGTATTACAATAAAGGTACATCAGACCAGTGGTTCTCAAACTTTTAAATGTCAAGGTCTCCCCTTAACTCTGACAGTATACAAATGGAACCAAATGCACCCTAATGGGTCCATTTGGTTCCATTTGTATTATATACTGTCAGAGACAGACTTGTAAGGGTCTTGTAACGGTACATTTTGAACCCCCTAAACTCAGAATCCACTTTGGGAACCACTGCATTAGACAGTGGCTAGTATTGTTTGCTCAAGCAGATTTGTGAGTTCCTGACATGATGATGGAGCAGAAGGACATCATCATTGCTTTTTATCTCCCCCGCAAGATGGATGCTAGTTTCCTTCAGGAGGTAACAAAAAAAAGATTAGAGCAGAGGAAGGACATATCCACCACAGCGATCTCAGTTGAGGTGAATTCCACTTTATGCTTGGCTGAGCCTGGGTTGGAGGCACCGCCGGCCTGAGAGTGAAGTGAGGTAACGAGGACAACAACTAAACTACTGCAGACAGAGTGCATCCAAAAAAGACCCGTCACTTCATCTTGGCTCAAGGTAAAGGGGACAGGGCATGATTTCATTTCGGGTTGTCTAGTGGGGCGATCACCTGCTAAATCATTCCCCAAGGAAATATCGTTAATATAGCCTCCGTGTTTGGCAGTGCACCATCTAAAGCCTACTCAGACGTATCATATAAGCCCCGCAGGAGGTAGATGGGTATATGCCAAATATGGAAAACTGAGTAATTCGATGCCCAGGGCAGGGTGACACAGATGCTGCTGTACACGTGCATGTATCCCTAAAAGCAGTGTGCACCACTTTCCTTATGTTATGTTATTAAATGTTATATGCAGTTGTTCAAGGGCTAAAATGCAGATTCAATGGTATGGTTTTAAATGAGTTATACTGCACTAATACTAAAATTTGCAGCATTACCAAGAACTGATTAACAGCAACTTTTAAATATTAAAAAAGTAATATAATATTTCAATGATACAGTATATTCTTCACAATAACCATTCCTAAATAATTGTGTGTTTTCTTACCACTTCTCTAAACACCTTTTTTGCTTCTGCCCACGACACTCAAGCCAAAATGGTGCAGGCACCGGAAATATACTGGAAATGTACCGTTTATGAAAACTACCTTTCCTATATGATATGGAGCCTGCGGTAGTTCTTTTGTGGAAGGCAGGATGTGTTGTTGCTATCTCCCTTGACCCCCTCTTCATTAAGCAGTTAATTCATTCACACCCCCACAGATCAGTCCGTCCCCTCATGTTCATTCTCATTGGCTACAAGCTTAATTCTCATATGCCCTCTTACCCACAATGCATCTCAAACAGTCTATTTAAGCAACTTCCTGTTCTATGTTCATTCTTTAGCTGTTACTACTGGTTGTGCAGCTGTATGTGTTAAAAAGAAATCCCTCCACCTCCTCCTCCTTGTAAATGTAGTTACTCATGTTATATGTATGGTTAACAGATTGTTCTGTGTTTTATGGATTATGACGGATCTCAAAACATGTTGCGTTTATGGATTATGATGTGATCTCTTAAATCATGTAAATGTAGTTATGTTATATGTATCGTTACAGATAGTACTGTGTTCTATGGATTATGATGTGTAATCTCTTAAATCATGCAACTGAAGGTTCAATGTTATGTGCATGTTATCTGTATATCATGCTTTGCTCTGGGGGAGTTTGATCTATCAGATTATGGCTCATGTTTGAGCAGATAATTTGATAATCAAAGCAGAGCTACATCTCGAAACTAAGTTGCAATATCATTGCATAATTGGTTATATCATTGCAATAAATGGTATGGTTAATCTTAATTGGTGTCGTTCATCCTGAGCTGAAACATATAAAAGAACCTCAGTAATATGATCTTGCAGAATTTTAGAGCAGTAATTCTGTGGTTTTGTTTCCAACTAAATCACGGTTAAGTACTGTATACCATAGAATCTATGCTGTAATGACAACGGAGCTACGAGAGGGGTCACCAAAAAGACAGTAAAAAGATATCTACGGTAAATATATGTTTCACAGTATGACTTCAATAGATGTACTGTACGTATTGTAGACAGGACAGCAAAACACATTGTTCAAATGTCATAGTGAGTACAGCAACTGACTCTATAGAAAATACAGAAATCTGCACAGTGATTTCAAAACTCCCAGTCAAGGCTTTGTTATAGATTAACATTTCAACACAAGGTCTTCTTCAGAATGATTCTGTCGAAGCGTTAATCTATAATAAAACCTTGACTGGGAGCTTGGAAATCAGTGTGCAGACTTCTATATTTTTTTTGTATTGCCTATTTCACGTTTAGTCCTGCACCTGCTGTCCAGCGGATGCACCAGTTTTATTGTTTCTTTAGTGACAGAGATGTATCGCTTATTCTTATCCAAATAAGATCTTTAAGATGTTCTCCTTTTTCAGTGTACCATAGTGAAACATCTATGTTGCTTGTGTTCTCACACAGTGTCACTGAATGTCACCTTATACAGAACCAAAGGTCTTCACTGTGTACAGAATATATATGACCAGTAAGACTCTCTAATCGGGAGATAAGCGACCGTCAGGTCGACAACCTCATGGTGGCGCTAGAAGAGGGGCATGTGAGGAATCAGGAGCGGAGGTTGTGGTGTGTGCAATGTTTGGCATGGATAGGGGCAATGGTGCTGGAGATAAGAGTAGGGCCAAAGTGTGACGTGACTGACAGACAGAAGGTGGAGGTTTTGGTATTAACTTGTGACCTGACGGTCGCAATTAGCAGGGATAGCATGGGGATAACTGTACTGTTAACAGTCATAAAGCCAGTCAGTTGGCAATACAGTATGAGTGCCCAGGCTACCTATCTGAGGGACTGTAAGGAGAAGAGGTGGAAGGGCGAGGGAAAGAAAATCTTAAAGAAATTTAACTCTGAACTTTATTAATCGCAGAAGGCAGCAATATGCAGTAGTTCACATTCCCATTGTGTCGTATACCGTATATAAGTCCTAATTGCTCTGATGTTGCTCGCAGTGGACAGAAGTAGCCGTTTAGCAACTTTAAAGATGTCTGATTTATGATGAGTATGAGTTACATTTCACATAGCTTTTCCAATCAACTGCAGAGAAAAAAACAGCTTTGTAAGTGAGGACTTTGTTTACGCGTGTGCGTGCATGCGTGTCAATTACGTTTATTTATCAACTGCATGTCGTCTACAGTATGTGCATGAAATGCTTGATTACGTCCGTGTGCATCCATCAAATTATAAATCTCCAGGCTGCTAATGTGTATATGGAGGCATGAGCAAGTCTATTTAGCATGTGAACCAGTGCGACACACACACACAAACACATGCATGTGTGCGCATGCACGCACACACTCACATACAGTACGCACACAATTACTTATCCTAAGGAAAGATACTCAACTAGCCACGTCTGAGGCTGCATGAATAGGAAATGGACACTTGCTTTTCATGAAGACTGCTTATTTTGTCATTTTTACTGCCTTTGAATTGGATGACCAAATTGAGATGGCATCTCGTGCAACACTGTCGAGGAAATAATTAATTCTCAGGGTTCTCAGCTCGTGGTGTCGGAGCATCCGATGTCGGCGAGGGGACCCTGGCAGCCACCCGACTGAGCAGGTGATGGGAAACTCTGGCAGCAAATGCGTCAACCGGCACGAAATGAAAACCCACCATATCCAACAGTGTTAAGATGTGGATAAATAAATAAAACATTGCCACCATGAGAGAAGAGGCAATGTGACAGAGGGAGATTTTTTTTTCATCCTACTTTCATGTTGGCAGGCGGAAAACAGTTTGTTTTGGGATGAATCAGAATTTTGTGAAAGCGCCTGCGCCAGGTGTATCTAATTATCTGTCAGCGCATTCTCATTATAAAACGGCCCCTGGGATCTGGGCATTCAGCTTGTCATAACGAGCCGTGTACGGTAATCAAGGTGTTCCATACAGGACCAACAAGGGAATAATCTTATGCCTTTCCATAGGTCCATGCCTTCCGCTTTCACCTACTATCAATTGATGGGGATTCGAATAATGTTTCTACAGTAGTATCCAACTTGCTCTTGCTCATTAGTAATAGTGAACAGGCCAGTGAAATAAAAATCCTCACATCGTCCTCAGTAATACACCCATGTGTCAACCTCATTTTCTCCTTTTTTTTAATTGATACAAGATGATTAGCAGCTGTTGAGTCAACATTTTGTCACCTGAGTCATGGCCTCTTATGTCACATGGAAGGCTTTATAAGCTATAATTACAGCTTGCCTCTCCCCCCCCCCTCTCCCCCCCTCTCTCTCTCTCTCTCTCTCTCGATGCAAGAACAGGTAAAAGTAATGAGGGTGTGTTGAAGATGCGGTCGCAGCAGCAGAGCCATCCATGTTGAGGGATAATTAATGGAAGGAGGAGAGTGGAAAAGTGACTGTAGGAAGAAGGGTTTGGGCTCTCAGGCCATGAAGATGGAGCTTGTGCAACTCTCAGCAAGCACACCGAAAGACCTGTCCTTCTCCTTCACAACCTGAAGTCATTGCTCAAAAAAAAGAAAGAAAAAAAAAAGACATCCAATAATGACTGATGTGGTGACAGCAATTCGTCTTGGGAGCAGCACTCACAGGGAGGACGGCAGAAAAATTGCCGAATGGCGACAATTTTGTGAAATGGAAGTGCTGCCTGGAGAAGGGATGGTGGAAGGAAATACTTACCCTGGGACTAATCCATGAAAGCCTTGCAAGAAATTCACTGACTTCAAATCCGCTTCACTGGTGAAAACTGCTTCTCCCCACATGAGGAGAAAACTGACCTTCGCTAAAGGACTACCTTCATTGAATATGTCTCGGCCAGGGTGAAGAATCGGTCTGCTTAAGGAATGACTCTTAAGGAGAAAGGAATTTACGTGTCAATTTGTTTCCCGTTTCAGTGAGGGTTTTATTTATTGATTGGTATTCTGGAGCTTTCTGGTTATAATACAGAATGCATAGATTGCATAGACATGTCCCTGGAGTACCTGATGTCATAAATATGATGTCATAGTGACGTCATAGCCTGGACTACATATTTGGCCATGCCTGACACAGAACTCCATATACATGCATAAAAGGGACGCAGACAGACATATACAGTAAAACAGACCAGTGATTGGTTTAATTTAAACAACAATCTATACATGGTCGAAGGTTCACTGGTGATCCACGTGCCAGTCCACATGGAAAGGAGTTTTATTTTATTTTTATACCATTATATAGAATTTTGGTAGCCTACTAAACAAAAAGATGTACGGTTATAAATATTCATAGGTGTGCGTAATTGTCATACCCATTCACATGACACCTTTTTCTGTAATGCCAATCACACAATTATCCTATCCTACAGTATATTACAAGGGGACAGACACTACGCATAGCGGAAAGTCAGACAGATCAGTAGATGTCCCCCCAAAAATACCTATAAATATCTGATGTCATGACAACATAGTACTGACTTCATAGACTGGCCTGCATGCCTCACACAGAACTCCATTAAAAGGGACATAGACAGACAGCTAACGAAATCTCCATAGATGGGCATAAAAAAAATAAAAATAAACAGACAAATTGATGGGTAAGGGTTGTTCACACTGGGCACTATAACTATATATACCTATAATATTACACTTTAGAAATCTAAGTGGATTGCAGAGTTCACACCACAACTACAACAAATAGTTTTGAACCTATAAAAATACTGTATATATTATATAATAATAGGGCAACCAATTTTATGTCATATCACGAAATCCAAAATCCCAGAAGATATCTTGTATCATGGTATCACTATAAGATTGATATATATTCTCCAACCCTACGTACTGTAGGATACAAGCTCTGGGAAATCGCTATTCCTACGTCCCATCATTTCGACTACGGGAGTCTGCAGGTTAGCTACTCACCCGCGTAAGGTTAAGGTTTGGGTTAGGTTTAGGCATAGAGGTTAACATTCACCCACGTCGGCAGGTTAGCACTTCACCAGGTTAAAATTCACCAGTGTCGAAAGGATGAACCGTCGAACAGTTATATGTTGGTTACGTGGATTTAGTTTTGGTGGTAAACCGCTCCTATACGTGGCTGTGCGTGAGTCTGTTGCCTTTTTCCTCAGCGTTTTGCCATAGCAAAACGTGTGTGTGTAGCATAGCCTGTACATCCTAGACTCAAATCTGAAGACGTTATGCAAGCATGACCACCACTCACTTCACATTGGGTGTGATTTTTTTTTACCTGCTGCCAGCACATTTCAATGACGAGGATGAGAAATGGGTCGCAAAACTTGCGTACCTTTGCGACACATTAAACCTGCTCAATGGACTCAATCTGTCACTTCAGGAGTGGCAACTGAATTTAAGTGGAGGCATTCGAAGCCAAACTGTGGTGACGGTGAGTGAACAGGGGCATATTTGACACGTTCCAAACATTAGCAGGGATTGTGGGAGACTGACGGAGACCTTCCTTCTCCCAGCTTGTACGTGATCACATAGCTTCACTGTCATGGAGTTCGAGCACTACTTCCCACCCACCACAGACCCACAAAGGGCAAACCTTGTAAATTAAGAAGGAACAAACCAGTGACCATTTTCTGTACAAAGTACAATGATTTACAAAGTATAATGATAAGAATACAGAAGAAACAAATGGAAAATTCAGATAACAGGATGATGATTACTGATTATGCAGATTATTGTTTTAAAAATGAATATGCCTACATGATATGCCCACACACACACACACTCACACCCCGTGAACTGGCCATTGGTACAAAACTGTTAGAATAATGTTGTTTAACTATACTAAGAGGTACAGTACATCAACTACAATCAAAATGTCATATTTGTCCCACGTTAAACTGTGTTGGAATGTATAGACTCCAGAGTGTAACCCTTAACTATTTGTGTCAATTTTAACGCTTCTACTTTGTGATGTCATGCACCTACAGTACTGACTGTGGCAGTGTCGGCTGTGATGATTGGTCTACTTTTGAGGGGTAATCATCAGACATACACATTCATACAGACAAACCCAAACTCTGGCTTTTGGCCATGTCGTAAAAACTGAATCACAGATAGCTAGGTCCGTTCTATCCGGTATGAGCCATGCACCCGACAATCCAAATGAACACTTAATGTGCCTCCAATCAGCAAATCTCCAACCCCAGGGAAGCATTAGTGACGCTAAGCTAAATCCTACCATAATCACAGTCCAAAAGGACCCACCCCCGTGAGTCTCCATCAGCGTGTAGCACATGACCTCTCAGTCTCAACACGATACATGATGTCTTATGGTAAGGCAGATGAATTACCATATTTAAAGCACAGTTAAAAGTGCATTATTGAGCAGCCTGTGGCCATTCTGGCAGTTCTAAGATTCTGAATGCCTGCATGTCATGGTTTGGGTTGGGATCCTTTAGGATTTTAACGATTCCCTCTTAGCAGTCAGATTCCTTAACGGTTCCCTTTAAAGGGATAGTTCACCCCCAAAATGACCTTTTTTCACCTCATGGAGACTTGAATTTGTGGATATTGCTTTGTTTTTGTCGCATTCCTAAGCGGAGGAGACTCTAAGGGCTCCATTTTCGTCCCTAAACATTTTTCAAAAAATAACTGATCTACAAGCTCACAACTTGTCGGTGTAGATCGATATTTTAAAATGTTTTTTTCAAAATAAAATAAAAAAATCACACCCAATGTGAAGTGAGCGGTGGTCATGCTTGCATAACGTCTTCAGACTATTTGAGTCTAGGATGTACAAGCTATGCTACACACACACACACACACACACGTTTTTACTATACCAAAACGCTAGGAAAAAGGCTACAGACACACAACATATGACATCACTAGACAAACATGATGCTACGCACACACATTTTACTATAGCAAAACGCTGAGGAAAAAGGCTACGGACACACGCACAGCCACTTATAGGAGCGATTTGCACTGCTCAAAAACGGCAAAGAAGTTTAGGGATAAGGGGTAAGTCATGGATGAAAATATAGGTCTTTGTGTCTCCATAGGGAACAAAGCAGGCTCTTTGTGTCTCCATAGTGAACCTCTGCTGGTCATCAAATTATTGGCTTAGGAATGCGACAAAAACTAAAATGTATCCATGAATTCAGGTATCCATTGGGTGAGTAATCGATAGAAAAGGTTAATTTTTTTACTGTGAACTATCCCTTTAACAAGGGGGTTCCACATGAAACCTTACCGGACTGTAACTCAGAGAGTACAAACAGAACCAAATGGACCCTTGTTCCATTTGTACATTCTCAGAGTTATGGTGGTTTCTTGAAATTGGTATAGTATAATAATATAGTAATTGTATAGCAGACGTGAAGTCCACAAACCAGCTCTGACAGTGTGATGAAAAAAACTGTTTTGGAAACTGTTCCAAATGTGTTGGAACCGATTCCGGTTGATCCTCCTTAATGTTGGATCCGGTTGTCCCAGATCCCAACCCTAGTCATGGTTTGGTGGCCCCCTCTGCCCTCCAGCACGCTTCCCCATTTCAAGTTCCTCTTGAAAGGCAACATTATATCCTTCCCACCGGTCCCCCACTGGACTGGCAGACTGTAATGCCATTACCACCCCTCGCTGGTCATGCTCACTTAGCCCTCTGCCACTCTGGGCTGGCCGGGGAAGACACAACATCCCTCTGCCTGAGTGTGTGTGTGCCCTCATTTGTGACTTCTTCGCCTCCACTTTGCTTGGCGTAAAATGCTGCGAGGCACACAAACTCCTCAGCTCATTATTATTATTTTTTGCCTTTCAGAGGTTTGGCCCGTTGTTATTCCAAGCTTTTAAAAATAGGACTGCAAATCACAGCTAATTGGCTAAATAGGAATCACTTGTCAGAGGTACAGCTTGTGGAAATGCTCTCCAGCCGAGAGAGGATGGATTATATACGAGCTTTGGCTACTGTAGATAACTAGCAGCTGGATTTAAGTGGCACTGATGGACTATAAAATGCACACTGTATCTCTCCCCTGACACATGCTTCACTGTGCGGATCAGCATTCAAAGATGACATTAGTCTGTCAAATAATGACAGTTGAGCGAGCCACCACCAGAAAACCAGTGAGTCACTCCAGCACATCACCTGAGGCAGGGACCCTTGTGCATGTTCACTTAACTTACACTCTCTCTCTCTCCATCTATCTCTCTCACTCACACCAAGAGGGAGGGGGGGGGGGGGGGGTGAGAGAGAGAGAGATAAAGAGAGAGAGAGAGAGAGAGAGAGAGAGAGAGAGAGAGAGAGAGAGAGAGATGCAGAAACAACACACCCTTGAGTGAAAGCTGTCACTTTCATATTAATCAAAACGAGCTTCATGCAGCTGTCAATATCTATAGAGCACTGCTCATTCGATACAACTTTCTCTCTTCCACAGCCAAACATGCAAAACAAATGGCATCAGTCCCATTCGGCACAAACACAATATCATTTGAAAGATGAGCCCATATATCATTCGTGGCCAAGCCCTTTCTTTAGCAGCGCAGGATTTGTGATGATAAAGGATAAATTATTCAGAAAACAGCTTGCTCCGTCTACTGGGCTATTAGGGAGCAGCATCATCCGACCTGTGCACATAAGTGCGCTACATTATCCGACAACATCCATAATATGCAAACTGTCCTGGGCACCCACACTGTGCACACGCAGGGAAACGGTGCATAACTTGGCAAACAAAAGCCACTTTTTTGTTTGCCACTGAAAACCCCCTGTAAAAAAAAAAATTAAAAGTCTGCTACTTACTATACACGCAGAAGGTTGAACGCAAAGCCTCGGCATTCTGCAACAGAAATAAATAAGCATCACAATAAAATCTCTCCCCCCCCAAAGATGACCGAAATTGCACGGCACACAAGCTCGACGCAATAACACGCTAATTGTTTTTAATTATGTTGCAGTCATTATAATATCCACTTACCGAGGCGTCCGGATGAAAAAACCCCAATAAGGAAATTCCAGAGGAGTCTTTTTCTTTCTTCTCTCAAGTCAGAAAACAGCAATGCTTTTCTTTATTCCAAAATACGGGGCCCCGGTAAGGTTGAACTGAAAAAGAGACACCAAAAAAAAACAGCCACAAACAAATTCCATTAGAAACGGAGTCGCCCCCCCGCCAAGCAAAAAAGTGTTGACATAAACACCTGTGATGGAGAGAGAAAAAAAAGGGAAAGAAAGAAAGGGGAGGAAAAAAAAGAACGAGAACTCATGACAAATTCGAGATAAAAAGAGAGAGAGAGACGGTTAATACCTGCTCTCTTTATGACTGTCGGTAAAAGAAGACGACAGTAGGACAGTGATAAAAGTGAGAGCGCTAGGCTTAATTCTTTGGGTAGTGAAGGCAGCGGTCGCGTAAACTGTCGGATTCCACCATATACACACACATACACACACGCACACGCTGCTCCGGGCGACGAGCTGAAGCACCGGCAGAGAGGAGAGGAGAGGAGAGGAGGGAGGACCAGTGGATGACAGTGGCGTCAGTTCAGAAAAAGCTAAGGTATGGCAACATGACTGGTGACACCGGTCATGTTGCCATACCCTAGCAACAGGCACGATTACAGTACATTTTATTGTTTTCCCCTGTCGCCAAGGTATGGCAGCTGCCATAGCTTGCCATACCCAATTGACGCCTCTGGTGGATGATGCTTCCCCCCGTACACTACCTGCATTTCCCTGTCCAACCACTTGATGGCCGGCTAGAGGAGCACAGGATAGATCCAACTATAATATGGATATAGTCCAGTTCAGTTTGTTCAAACATGAAAGTTTCTTTAAAAATTTCGGGGGATTATGAAAACTATATATTTCTGGAACTTCAGAGTATCAGAAAATCTCATGGATTTTCTAATACTCTGAAGTTTCCAGAAATATATAGTTAATCCCTAGGTGAATTTTTGACAGCTGCTGAAAGTTTGTCTCATTCACTTACTATACACTATAATAAAAAGGAAAAAAATGCGTGATTCCTAAACCCACCAGGATTGAGTTAAGACCCGCCTCCTCTCGATAATCTTAATGAAAGTGCAGAACGTTAGTGCTGCTCGCTCAAGTGCAAAGTACCTACTACCTACTGATCCATTACAATAATACACGCGGCATAATATGCCCAAAGCCATATCCAAACCATAACAATTTAACTGATAATCAGTAAGACTTTTTATTTTGAGCACAGTAGTGACAAATTAATAGCTTTCTCAACTACGTTTTTCTCTTTAGCAAAGTTACAAAGTTTTCCCTTTATTAACTCATTTGGTGCCAGCACCCTCTAGGGGCCATAGAATGCCAGGGTATCTCTCATAGGCGAGCGCTTTAGCTTCCAGGACCTCACCTTCCAGGACCTCACTTGCTCACGTTCATGCACGTCATGGAAAGGTCCCGGATGTTAATGCTAACAGAATGGCTATTCCCATTTTGTCATCTAAAAGATCATTTTTGGGCGATTTCGCCGTAAATAAACCTCGCGCCGCTTCCCTAAAGACACAATCCAGAGATATAAGCCTTCAAAGATGTGGTCTTTCATTGGATTAGGCGGAGATTGGCGATTTCGTTCGCAAATAACGGCCGGCCGGGAGGTTGCTAGCTTTCGGCTAGTAGCTAGAAAAATCAGGCCAGGCTTCAGAAGGCCTCTTATCATTTTTATTCATTTCATTAAATATCCCGGACTAGTTCGGGATAGGCACCCTGGAATACGTCGCGCCGCCTACAATGAACATTGGGTGAACATTGGGGGGGGTCTAAACTTTATTTTAAACCATTTTCAATGGAATAAATCGTCGGAGCATCTAGCGTCTCTCGTTGGTGAGCGCTGGGCGAGCCGGGACCACCCACGTTGCTCCAAGCAGCTCGGGGTAAGTAAAATAGCAAATAAAAAAATGTTTTTGATCCCGAATATCCCGAACTAGTTCGGGATAGGCACTCAAAGAGTTAAGCACAGTAGGCCTACAATTAAGTCAGTTTCAAGATTTTTTTTAGCACAGTTTATTTTGAGCACTGTAGTGAGAAATTAATAGCTGTGCATTCCTAACCCTAACCCTAACCCTAACCCTCTCAAGGACAAGTCTTCAAGCCTCTGACTTTATCCACCCTCCATGTGTCAGGCAGGGATTTCAGCCACTCCTGGAAGTCCTCGCGTTTCCACGAGGCGGGTCTTAACTGAAGCCTGGTGGGTTTAGGAATCACGCCCCAAAAAATCTGCTTTAAGTAGCATGTGAGGGGTCAAACTAGGGTTTTTAATGATTCTGAATCCAATGTAAGCATTTGTTTTGCACAAAACACATTCATTTGACTAAAAACGGCCCGACAAAACTATGGTTTAGTGATGAGTCATCACTTTTCACAGTTTTGTGGGGGCTGTTTTTCGCCCAAGGAATGTTTTTCATGCAAAACAAATGTTTGCAATGGATTCAGAATCATTAAAAAACCCTAGTTTGACCCCTCACATGCTACTTAAAGCATATTTTTTGGGGGTATTTTTTTTCCTTTATAGTATAGTGTATAGTAAGTGAATGAGACACAAACTTTCAGCAGCTGTTAAAAATTCCCGCCATGGATTTTGCAAATGGAATCATGATTTTTCTGATTTGTTATACTCTGAAGTCTCCAAAAATATGTAGTTTTCATTATCCCCCGAAAATTTGACACAAGCGACTTGACTAATAGAGCAGATCACTGGTTTCCCAAACACTGAGAACACTAAGATTTTCAAAAAATACAATGATTTTTCCTCAGTAATTTAATTAATAAATTGAAGAAATTCCATAAATTAGGGAAAAAAGTGTTTAAGTAGTAGTGAAAATAGCTGATCTACAAGCTCACAACGCGTTGCGGAACGACGCGTTGCGGAAAAACATGTGTGCTTGTAGATCTGCTATTTTCACTAGTTTGGGTCCCGGGCAAAATTAATGTCTAATTTCTCATTTTGGGTCAAGGGCTAAAAAGTTTGAGAACCAATATACTGTTGTCCGGATGCAATGTATTGTCCTACAATTTTACCTGTGTTCAGTGTTCAGAATTAAAAGCTATACTGTATGTTAATCAGCACACAATGTAGTCTACTCTTGGTCTGACAAAAATAGTGGTTGAATGTTTGTCTCTGCAAGGGAAATTGCTGAATGCTCACACCTGTCCTGAATAGGTATTACATTTATTATTACATAAAAAAGAAGAAAGAGAAACTCCTAAAATGTTAATAAGGGGGACACTAAGGTCTCAGAGGCACTTGCCCGTCGGGCAAGTACAGGTCATGTTCTACTTGCCCAAAGGTCATGGCCACTTGCCCGAAAAGTAAATCGCCCATTATAAAATGGTAGGTAAAAATTGAATTCCCGCTCAATTTAACACAATTTTGGGGGCTGTGCAATAACAAATTTCATAGCTCAATTTTTATCCAAAAACCTAGCTATGATTGGATATGACTATGGGTTTTGGTTCTAATTGTAGCAACAGTAAAACAGCACATTATAGGTAAACAGTAGCCTAGTAAACAACCAACTTCCGTTATCCAGGATGAAATGGTTTCCAGAAGAGGGCGGGTACGAGGCTAGGTAAACAGTGCTATTATTTTAGATTCCACAGACCAGAAGACAAGAGCGCTCTGGCCACGTTCAGGTGTTTAGACAGACAGATATGCTGTGTGTGTTTATAGACGGTTGCGTCCCCTCTCAAATGAGCACTTGCCCGGTCAGGCAACCTGCCCAAGAGTTTTATTTACCTGCCAGGGGCAGGTGGGCAAGCCTTAGTGTCAATGCCTGAGGGGGATTCATTTGATATTTTTGAATTCAATAGATTGTATTAAAAATAATAATAATAAAAAAAGTATGCTCTTAGAGCCCAGTGGGCTTAAAGCTATATAATGTCATTTATTACTTTTGATTAGCACAAGAACACATTTTCACATCTAAACGTGCAGTTATGTGCCACAATCGGTTGATAGGCCTACTGAAACTTAGCAGAAAGAGGCCTATTTGACAGCGTCAGCTATGCATCATCCTAATTGTGTTAGCAAAAATGTAAATAGCAACAGCACCAGCTTATATAATAGGACTACGTCATCAAGTGTCAAAACTCTGAATGTCAACTTTCTTTTCCGGAATGGGACAGCGATGTGGGCAGCATTGTACCCAGAGGGTACAAAAATATACAGTACACTGTTAAATATTACCAGGATCTCACAATACTTTACATTATTATTTCACAATATAATACTGTATTCTGAATATTACTGTGTAATCACACCATCATCTGTGATAACACAACAAATGACTGTACTCTAAATTGTTATCAGGATTACACAACACTTTACAATATATCTCACTATAAAATATTGTGTTCAGAATGTTACTGTGATATCACAACAAATTACTTGTACTGTGCTGCATTGTGGGATTACATTTCAAATTTATATCCATTGTGAGAGGGAAAGCAGTGAACTGATGGTGAAGATGGAATTATGAAATTATGAAGTCAATTTCAATTCAAAGGAACTTTCAGAAGTCATGTGAAGTTCATAACATTGCTCTGATAAGGTAAGTCACGCTCCTTTTTTACCCCCTCCACCTTAATGACAACTAGTTGTGCTTTCGCGTGTGGTTCAGTCTTGCTCCAGCAATGTATGTGTGCTGCAGGCTCTGAAGTAGCACTGCTTCCCTGCTGACGTGCGCCTGTCGAGCGGCAGAAGACACCCAAGCACACCGGTGAACCGGCACCGAGCGACGCGCGCCACTATGAGCTTGTATATCTGCTATTAGTTAAAGCGGTGTGTGAGGGAAACACACATTTAAACTGTCGAGTTAAATGTGTATTTCCCTTACAAACCACTTCAACTAAATAGCAGATACAAGCTCATATTGGCGCGCGTCGCTCGGTGTATACGCCAAGCCGTTTCACCAGTGTGCTTGTGTGGTTTCTGCCGCCGATAGGCTGCACGTCAGCGGGGCTTATTTATATCATGTCGGCTGCTTACTAGCTAGCGGACCGCGGTAGAGAACGTTCCCTGCCCGGTTCAATACGGCCGACGCGCGTGGAAGAACTCCCCGCGACGCACGAGTTACAGACCCACACGGGTCCATTTGGTTCCTATATCTATCATTTAGCTGTGGACCATCTGGAACTCCATCACTCGGACGCGATAATGACCGGACACTACTTTGAGAACCACAGACAATCCTTGTGTCAGTTGTACGTATCCTTACGCCGGGTCCATTTGGTTCTTCTCAACTATATCAATGATAATATTTGCACCGGGGGAGGTTTTATGCTCCAGTGTGGCTAAAAGTTGCTGTTGTAAAAGCAACCGATCCACAAGCCAAGCGTCACGACACATGGGAGCCTGTAGATCATTGGTTTTCAAAGTGGGGTACGGGACCCCGCAGGAGTCCTTCAGGGAGTTCCAGGGGGTCCCTGGCTAAATTATAACAGGTCCATTTTGTTCCATTTGTACATTCTGAGAGTTAAATTAACATATATCATCTCAGAGATAGAAATACCATTACATATGTCCTGGGGGTCCTTGAAATTAAAATGGAATCACTACAGAGCCTTCAAAATCTTCTCTTATGGGGGTCCCTGGCGTATATCTTTTCAAATGGACGTCCACTGGCTGATAAGTGTTAAATTTGGGTTTGTGGAACCACAAGTTTTGAGAACCACTGCTGTAGAGATGGTCTATATTCGACGGGTGACACCATCAGATTAATGATTTATCATTAGCCTACCTGTGGTGTCTACTGCAGTAGGAGCTTAATTTCCGTCAAAAATCCCGTCATAAGTATAATGTCCTTAAATCTTTATGCATGGATTAAATGTATATATTTAATTGCCTACATTAAAACTTTGTTTTGACTTTGATGGAATCTCCTCGCCCAGTCGCCCCTCCCCTTTCCTCCACATGTGAGACATTATGGTCATTAGGGTGACATAGGGTGATTTTTTTCCCCTTAATATCATAATGTAAGCATACCTAGAAAATAATGTAAGTCAGAAAAATACTGGAATGTGTCTGAATAGAGATTTTATTTTTTATATTATCTTCATCAAATAATATTAAAGTAAAATAAACTGAACATTTTGGAAAGATTTCATTTATTTTAAACTGTACCAAACAGTACATGCCACAGAGTGATAAGCCACTCTGTGGGCATAAATACATTGTGTGTGTGTGTGTGTGTGTGTGTGTGTGTGTGTGTGTGTGTGTGTGCGTGCGTGCGTGCGTGCGTGCGTGCGTGCGTGCGTGTGTGTGTATTGTGGAATGCATTTAGCATTTCACCTCTTAACAATATCACACAATGGGTATCTCTGTTCAGGTGATATAATGAAGGATGCTGTCCATTGAAGAATAAGATGGGACCACGTGATGGCTACTGCAACTTCAATCTGCAGTATCCTTCCTGAGGATGGCACTTGTACTCTGGAGTTTATCCAAAGGTATTATACTTATAGGCTACTGAAAATGTATTATACTGAATTTAACATTGCTAATAGAATTTGGCATACAATAATACAAAGTAGATCTAATGTGATTGACAGATTGATTGAGGTTCTAGATAAGGTTTTAGAGGTCCTGGAGAGAGTTTGGTGTCAGCTTGAGATCTCTTGGGCATGGTCAATCATTGAGGTGGTTGTTGTCTTGTCTTATTTATTTTACAGCTGTGTGCCACAGCCACTGATGTGCAGATGACGGAGAAATTACCAAGCACCCCCTGCTTGATTGTCCAAGGTAGATCAAAATAAAGTGAGTTGTGTCACAGTTTGTGATGTTGCTGATCATTGAAATTCTACTCTTGTTCAATTAGCATTTCACCTCTACAATATCACATAATGGGTATCTCTTTTCAGGTGATTTAATGAAGTCTATGGCCTGGATGCTGTCCATTGAAGAGCAAGTGTGATGGGACAACACGATGGGATCATTATTGGATAGCTGTGGTTTTCGCGATCTACTACAACTTCAATCTGCTCCTGAGGATGGTGTGTGTACTCTGGATTGGAGGTATTGTAACACTGAAATTGTACTGAAGCATTGTACTGGATTGCTTGCAACATTGATACTTGAATGTTACTTACTCTCAGTACTACTTTCTTTCTGTGGTGTAGGGCAGGGGTTTTCAAAGTGGGTGACAGGGTGCCGCGAGATCATTTGATAATATTTGAAATGTATTTATTTGGACAAATATTTAGTATCATTTAAACTTGAAGTACAGTTATTTTCAGTCAGTTCTAACCAAAATGGCTATTATCTCAACGTTTTCCTCTCAACCTAATCACTTTTCACTAGTTTAGTACATTTTATGGATGATAAATACAAAACTAACGGTTTTGGACATAAAAGGTTTCCACCCGACAACGATGATATGCTATAAATATAAGGTGCTGGGAGTGAAAATTATAATGTAGGGGTGCTTCGGATTAAAAAGATATTTATGGGGTACCCTGAGACAAAAAAGTTTGGGAACCCGGTGTAGGGTTTACTTAAGGGAAAGGGGAACTGCTGCATGTGCCTTGTATAAACGATGCAATATATGTTTATGTGAAAGTAAAAGTTGTTGTCTTGTCTTATTGTTTACAGGTGCTTCATGGGCATTAACCCTGAGAGAGGCTCCAAATCGAAGAAGCGTGGCGTATCAACCCACACGTGAGCACACTTTTGAGACAACTTGTGGACTTTGAATGGTCGATGGTATTCAGGACTCCAATATGAGACACACTCATACGCATTTGAGAAAACTTGTGGACTTTGAATGGTCGATGGTATTCAGGACTCGAATATGAGACACACTCATACGTGTTTCAGATGCCCTACTCTTGTTTGTCCAACTCCACCAGCCATTATCCTTATCTGGATATGTAAAATTGCCAATATTCTTTGCTGATGCCCTGTCACTTCATTCAGCAATGCTCGCCTCTTCTGTCTCGGCCTGCATGTTAGCAAGGTGCATACTGTAATCATTAGTTTGCTTTGTTCTTACCACTACTGTGTTGCTTTATACCTTCAGGACTTATGTGACTGAGTGCAAAGTTGAGGTGTACTTCACATACTTCGTGCCTGCTGAAGTGTGTTCATATAACACACAGGAGGGTTGCCAGATTTCTCCCCAAGTTGTGAAGGCAACCTCCATTTGTGTTATATGGACACATTTCACCTCTGTTCCAGCTGGCATGAGGGTGAGTAGATGAGTTATTTTGCAGTTAAAGGAACAGTTCACTCAAAAGTGAAAATGTTGTATCTACTCACCACCATGCTGATACAAAGTCAGGTGAAGTTTTTTTTAGTCCACAAAATCACTCCTGGAGTTTCACAGGAAAACAGTGTTGCAGCCTCCTAAATAACTAAAGTCTATGACAACCAGTTTTCAAACTGGCCTCCAGACACCAGACCAAACTCCAGGAGTGTTTGTAGACTTAACACTTCTACTGAGTAAAGGCTTCATGTGTGGTTCTTCTTTGTCCATTTGAAATGTTGCACTTTGTATTGGAATTGTACAATAAAAAGTTTAAATGAATGAAGTTGTTTTTCCTTTCTTTTTTTCTTTTAGCATGTTTGTGTATGTATGGTAAAATCACAGTTAAGGCCCATTCCCACTGAGCCAGATAACAGATAAAACAATCTCTTTCTTCAGATATTTTTCCATTCAAAGTGGATGATAGATAGTTAGATACAGATAAAACAATATCTGTCACAGATAAAAGAAATATCTGTGGCAGATATTTTTTATCTGTATCTACCATCCACTTTGAATGGAAAAATATCTGGAGAAAGAGCTTTTTTTGTATCTGTTATCTGGCCCATTGGGAATGGGCCTATAAATTCAAATTTACAATATTTTACTGTATTAGATACAATTTACTGTAAATTTACAGTAAATTACTGCCTACTGAGCTGCCTTACATTCACAGTAATAGTGTAAAAATACAGGCAACTACTGTAATATCACAGTAAATAACTGCAATACATACTGCTAAATCACAGTAAATTACTAACATTTCACAGCTGTGAAATTACAGTAATTTACTGCGCAATATTTACTGTGAAAATTACTGTGAAAGTAATGCAATTATTAGCCAGTAATTTACTGTAAATTTACAGCGAATTATTTTACAGTGTATGTATACCGTTTCAACTGTACTGGATATATAAAAATGTGGAAATAACATCCTGGAAGGTGTAGGCTACTTTTACCTCTCGGGAAATAATGCTATCTGGGTCCACCAGGACTTGTAAAAAAAAAATATGTTGACCCATGTGTCTTATCCACCTGAACTGTGGAGTCCCTATTCTGGGCATGTCACAATATAGGCGAACGTTCCGCGGGAAAATGCGGAAATAGCAGATCTACAAGCTCACTGTGTGTCGTGTTGCGTGAGCATGTGAGCTTGTAGATACTGTATGTTGCAAGCGTGTAGATAGCCTGTCTCCAGTGAAGACATTTGGTGTAGAGAGAAAAATCAGACCCAGTTTTAAGTGGGTGGTGCATTTGAGCAGTTCATTTCATTAGTGTGGTTACCAGTAGGGCAACCAGACTATTGTTCTATTGTTCACCGCTCAAAAAAGAACTGGGCAACAATAGTGTTAAAGAATTAAACCCTATACTACTTTAACTTTAAGTGGTTAAGAACATTTTCAATCTGCAATCATTCTGTAGAAGACATCTGCACTGTCTCCATGTGATAATGAGGCTATATTTAGCACCTCACTATGGAGCATCTCACTATTAATCTGTTTCATCAATAGTATTATAATGTATGAATATAAATCTAACCTCATTAGTCAAAATCTATAAATATTCAACAGCAGTAGCCTGGCTCAGCCAGTTCAAACGATTCAGAGGATTGTTGTGAAAGGCAAATACTGTATAAGCTTTTCTCTTTGCTGCTTTGTTGAATCAACAGAACTGACCTCCGGTATGCCGATTGGCCATGTCAGCTGTACCTCAGGTTGATACGAATTCAAAAGCTAAAATATATAAGGACAATCTCTGCTCTTATGCATTTAACAAAATAAACTACAGCTCCTCTCTTTTGCGACTTTTACAGCCTCAATCTGTTGTTGTTGTTGTTGTTGTTTTTATCCCCATGGTCGTTCATTGAGGTTCATTGGTCAGTGTGACCTTTGCATGGTATAGTGCTGTCCATGTGAAAGAGAAACATTACAAAAAAGTTCGATCCTGACCTTTTGTGGGTGTGTTGTGACTATAGCACAGGCAATGGTTGTACCTGTTGGTACCAAAGCTATGCAAAAGTATTCCACTTGTTCTAAATGTTTAGAAAAAAATGATAAATGGATGTCATGATGGGTGACAAATTAAAGGAAAAACTTGAACTCATAGATAAATATAACAATTGCATCTGCTTCCATACAGGTGGACTGCACAATTAAGCAATTAACATCCTGTCATACAATGGAGGAAAGTGTCAGGAGTGATTTGTGACGGGTGAGGGGTACCAGAACATGTTGTAAGACGGGTAGTGAGACCAGCCATGCTGTACAGCTTGGAAAACAATGCCACTGACAAAAAGTCATGGACATGGCAGAAGATCAGAAATGAGTCATTAGAGGATCAGCCCAGGTTAGAAGGTTTGGGGTTAAAGGAGTAGTTCGACCCCAAAAATGACTTATTTTCTATCAATTACACTCCCCATGAAGTCTTGAATTCATGGAGATTTTTTAAGTCTTTGTCACATCCCTAACCCTGCAAGGCCCAGCGTTGCTTTTTGGCAACATTTTTTGAATCATTTAAAAAAAAAAATTACAATTAGTTTTCCTGTTCTTTTTTCACATTAACATCACCATTGAATCCTATTGTTTAGTATTACAATGCCATTGGCCACGATATTTGCATATAAATACCCCCCCACAGAGGCTGACATTCACACCTCCCAGAGAAGTTGAAATTCCAGCGTCTGGACGAACAACATCTCACTTTTTAACTGAAGCTATTCCTCACAAAAACAGAAGTAAAATGCCTGTAATATTTTTTTTCGTGATCATTAGAATGTCTAGAACATGTACATGTGTTATTATTGTGAAAAATATCCCCAAAATACAAATTAGAGCATGATCTATGATTTATGGCTATAAAACCTTACAAAAACATTATTAATTTTTTAACATTACATTTTCCTGTGATTAGGAATCCTACAACACCATCTGATTTAAAAAAAAAAATTGGCCAGTAGAAATTAATTCGGGTCTTGCAGGGCTAAGCCAATAATGTGATGACTGGCGGATTCTCCGGTAGTCTCCTACTGTCTCTTGCTGACCGATGACCAGGTCTTCAAATTATTGGCTTAGGAATGCAACAAAAGCAAAAAAGCAAAAATCTCCACAAATTCAAGGCTTCGTGGGGTTTGTAAATGATCAAAAATAAGATTTTCTTCCCTGGTGAACTAATACTCCTTGCAATGTCCATCCTGAAAAACAACATGCAACCATGATTGACGTTTCCCAGAATTTAAATTAAGAGCCGGTTAACTCAACTCATTACAAAGACCACGGTCATGACGGGACACCAGCGGAGGACTTGTTATTGACACTGGCAGAGAAGGCTATAGGAGGCACCTGTACCACCTCAGACAAATGAGGAAACAGTTCATTATTCACTGTCTGCACATAATGTGTACTTAGTTACATCTATAGAGAAATATTGTATAATAAATACTGTATAATAAATAATTTTTGTATTTATTTTTTATTATATACTGTATATTTTGATGTTATACAGTATATCGGTAGCAGCCTGCAAAGAATGTCATACGAACATTCAACTGCAACTACAGTACTTGTAGCCTAAGGGACAAATACAAATAATACTGAAGGAAAACATTGTATATGAATGTAAAAAATAAACACCAGGTTACCCCTGGACATATAGTGGATAGTGCATTCAAGCATTTGACAGAATTAAAAACAATTCTTGCTTGCATTGATCCACACATGACCTACAGCCCATAATACTATTGACTGAATGCTTCAGCACAGACACAGTGGCATCCATACTGAAAGTGAAACTGTGAAATCCAAGCAAAATCCACTTGCGGCCAAAACTAAAAGCAATTGCATTATTCAAACCTTAGCTTCGCTCAGTGTTTCATTGTACGAAAATATGTCTGGAACTCTGCCAGGCCTGCAACGCGCAGTCAAGGTGAGTGGGAGAAAAGGGTGTCCTGTGCTTTGTATGTGCTATCAATGTTGGTTTGCACAAAAGTAAGGTGGTAGCCTACTTATGAGTCATTGTATTATTCTGGGAGACTGGTATCATAGCATTCTCTCACTCACTGATTTCAAGGGGTGCGATTCTTTTTGTCTCCCTGCTGTTCAGTTTCTCTTGTGATCTGCGTCGGATTAAAGAACAAACCATTTGCATATTTTTCTTGCTTCCAGGAATCCATTAAACCACTTTTACTATGCTACATTGCAGTGTGAACTCACTCACTTCCACGGCGCAGTCCGTTATTCATTTTATAGATTTATTTTCCAAGGATTTTGAATATTCATCGATATAAATACGAATTGTGTGAACTGCTCTACCTTATATGGGAATGCGGCGCTATCATTAGCCGTCTTTAGATTATAGGGAGCTGCACCCTCTGTCTGGTTTTGCCTGAGGTGGAGATGATGAAAGACTTCAGAGACGTTGGTAATGGGCCAAGCTAATACAACTGTGGATCAACGCCGATATCCCGGTCTCATCCTGTTTTCTCAAAGAATGTTCGCATTCCATGAACTTCACCGGGGAAAAGATTGAGTTTGGGGCATATGGGCAGTAGTGTGCGCTAAGCTGTCACAGGCCTAGACTTATTGAATGCTTGTTAACCAGTGAAAAATAGCAGATATACACCGAGTGCACCGAGTGCCGCGCTGCGAGCTTGTAGAGATCTACGAGCTCGCAGCGCGGCACTCGGTGCCGCGCTGTGAGCTTGTATATCTGCTATTTTTCAATAGTTAAAGCATAAAATAATGATACACAAAATGTGTACCCGTTCTAAATGGGTTAAGTCAGTCTGACTGATTGGGGACTAGTATCCTAGTCCCAATTTACACCTGAGGCCTACAGAGAGTGATAGGATGGTGCCATATATTCATTCAAAACATGTGTATTGTAGTGCACGTGCACCAGCGTTCACATTAGCCTCATGGTAATCTCTCAAGACAGATTCTGCTAACAGCAGGGTCAGCACGGCTGCCTTTAAACTTGTAGCGTTGTTGTAAGAAGGAATAAACATAGAAACACTCGGGAGTAAGTGGATTAAGAAAGGGAAGGAGCCAAAACGAGTTCCTGAATGTTTTTATTTTGTTTACCAAATTGGTTCCCAGAATGGCCTCATGGATGTCAAGCAAGAGCTGAGTATCAACCAAAGCCCACATGGAATACTAGGGCCACATTTCCAGATTGGAATCCAATTAGTTTAAATGGTCACATGGAACAAATCAGATTCCAATCTGGATGTGATACAGATCTGATTCAGGCTGGATTTGGCTTCCAGTGTAAATGGGGGCTAGTTGTCCATGGTATAATTACAGGTGGTCCATGGGGAAATGTTCAAAGATTGTACCTTATGTTATGTTTAACCACTTGAACTCCAGCATCCCTATTCTGGGGGATCTAACATTTGATTCGCCAAATATCAAGCTCAGAGCTTGTAGATAGTTTATTTTGGGCAAAGAGATTCAATAATACTAGAGATTTTATGTGGTTAAACAGTCCATCAATTGTAGATGACAATTTCAACTAATAGGCATAATGTGAAGGGAAACTATGCTCATTGAGACATGGTGGTGTTTCGTAGTAAATTGTTAGGCATCTCACATACTCAAAGTAAATATATATTTGACCACTCAGCATTCAAAATGCAAAGGATACTTATACTTACACTATATCCTGTACTTTCCCCATATTCAGCCTCTACTGTCCAGGTCCGTTGAAACCACCTGTCTTCACTGCCACCGGTCTGGCAGCACATGCGACCCCTGCAGAAATTCCCACATCAGGCTGCGCCTGGCCGGACTCCATGGCTATATTCCCGTTCACCATGCCCCTGCGTAGAGCCCCATTTCTGGAACTCACTCTAGAAGAGGGCCCCAGGCTTCCTCCGGGCCGGGTTCTCTCTCTTCTACCTCAGTTTTTCATACAGTCTTCTTTGAACCATTTTTGTCAAATATAAAGTATACTGTTGCATAATGGGTCTGTTCAGTTTCCTATAATATTCAAGTTTGTGTACCTTGTAGAACTTTTACTCTCATGGAGGTGAAATGTCATAACTACTACTGAAATTAAATTGTGTAAAAGCAACTAAACTAAACACAACTAAACACAACCCCTGTTCCTGTTAAAATGGACAACAGTGATCAGTGGATGCAGGTGTGTCTCATCCTCCTGACACACTTTTGCCAATCACACCATTTCCTACCAAAGCTATGCAAAGAAGGAAAGGACACATTCTATGCCATAGAATTCTCCATTCTGTAGATGCATTGGGTGGAAAACTGGGGCTAGAACTTCAAGTTTGATGGATTGCATAATGAGAGCTATATTAAATTATATAGTGTGCACAACAAGACAGCTCAAAACAATGTGCAATATGTCTTCTTTTATGTTCTTGAACCGATTATCTTACAAAGGTTGCAATCATTCAAAGATAGTGTTTATTCCTATGCATGTCCACCCAGCTCTCACTAACTGCCATGCATTCTTTCAAACACCCAGCTCCAGTTTGCCCCCCAGGGTGTCAAATCTACCAAATGGAATTGCCAGACCAAGAAAGTGAGATGTATGTACTTTCCTTCTTTATATAGCTTTGGCCCTATAAGGGAACAGACAACAGAAGAAACACAAGACAGTCAGTGTGTGTGTGTGTGTGTGTGTGTGTGTGTGTGTGTGTGTGTGTGTGTGTGTGTGTGTGTGTGTGTGTGTGTGTGTGTGTGTGTGTGCGCGTGCGTACGTACACACACACACACACACACACACACACACACACACACACACACACACACACACACACACACACACACACACACACACACACACACACACACACACACACACACACACACAGTACCAGGTAGTTCTTCAGACCAAGCAATAGACCATATTCACCTGTCGGCCATGTTTGAAATTTGCATTGAAGACTGTACCTACACTGGGTGGCAACTGGGGTGGCATTTCATTGACTTAATGGCAAGATGGCCGCTGTGTGATTATGGTCAATAGGTTGAAATAGGCTCTCCAGCCGTGCTGAAATGAGCATACTCGCACAGTTTGCATGGGAAGTTCACAGACATAGTAAGCCTTAAATCTGGCTGACGACCCAGTCATCAAATTATTGGCTTAAGAATGCAACAAAAACAAAATCTCCATGAATTCAGAGAATAAATTAGCCTCCTGTGTTAAATAACTGTGCATAGCTGAATAGGATGAGGTATGTCTGCACACATGTATTTTAACATCAGTCATTACGGTCTTGGAGAGACAGATATTTAATGAGGTGGTACTTGGTGTAAAAGGTTGAGAACCACTGATCTAGAGCCTGACCGATGCCAGAAGTTTGAGTCCCAAAAAGAAAAAAGAAAAAAGCCCCCCCAAAAAAGACCACCAATTAACAATTTTTACATTTTCTAACTTTTTATTCAACTACAATGTATTTATTATTTTAATCATCATTCAGTTGATTGAGTTCTGGCTTGGATCAGTGGAACTAACGTATTCATTAAGTTTCTATTTATCAGTATAACAATGAAAACTCAAGGTTTTAAAGAAAGAATACCAAGACATTTGTTTTATTAGTAGTATTTTAATATTCATATTATATTGTCATTAAAATCCAAGTGTTTTGGGGTGCTGATGGCCTAGTGGTCAATACACATTCCTCCTTATAGGATCTAATGCAGCCTGACGAGCGAGCCACAGGTACGATTCCCAAGCCTGACGTCCTTTGCTGTATGTCTCTCTCTGTTTCCTGTCACTCTACACACTGTGCAATCCAAATAAAGGCAGTAATGCCCCCCAAAAATATAATTAAAATCCCAGTGTTTTACCAATCATTTAGGGGCCCACTTCTTAACAGCACATCAGTGGGCCCCCGGCCCAGTTTCTGCAGGCTGCCATAATTATGCTGCCTTTCAGTGTGTGAATTCCAGCTCCTTGGCTTTAGATTTGAGAACATCTTCAAGGTCCCTTGTGTAGGCATTGTCAAGTGTTTACTTGGCAGCATCTAGTCTGGCTTCATGCAGAAGCCTCTTGTAGTGTGAGCTTTATGAGATTCAGACACTCTCTTCTGTGCTCTTCTTGGGGTTGTCTGTCTGAGGTCAGACATAGTCTGTGTGTTGGACAATGGCTGTCAAGGACACTGGCACAAGTCCCTTTACAGCTTTCATATACAGTACACACAAGACATGCACATGAATAGATGCTTATAACCTAGGAGTAAGAACCTTGCACACAACAACTTCAAGGACCCTAAACTCTAGAGGACAAAAGGACAAACTGTCCTTTTCTAATAATACTGCTCCTATTCTTTGTGTATTCCTTTCCTTGTTGTGTGTCCATACCATAGACTGTATAAAAGATATGGACAAAGCGAAGCCATTGGTTTCTATGCAGCACAAATGACACAATATGGGTCCTTGGCATGGTGGCACCAGAGGATGCTATTGGCTGCCAACGGTCACGTGCAACCGCAGGGATACATGGGGGAATGTGGTCGGAGCCTCCCGAAATACAGCACACGAAGAAGAACACAGCCGGCTGGTATCAGTTTAGTTGCCCCCCCCACCATAAAGTATGTATGAAAGTGTTAATTAAGGTTAGAAAACGAAAGGGGAAGTATAAGTCATATTTCACACTGATGTCAGTTGGATGTAGTTTGGTCAATAAGTGCAGACTGTAGAGTATCTTTAACGGACAACTATGGTGCATTAGCTTTTTCTGTATAGCCTTACAGGAGACAATCTTATTATCTGAGCCTACGCTAAAGAATAATGTGTAGGCAGCAGAGGCAACTAAGTTTATACTCGAGTACTAAAAAGAACTCATTAGAAAGTAAATCTTCTTTTTAATACCAACGCATGCTTCTTTGGGGCGGCATAGCTCAGGGGTAGAGAAACTGGTATTAGAGCACGAAGGGTATAAATCCCGAAGGGTTACCAGTTCGAATCCGGGCTCCCCCTGAGTTAATGTCGAAGGGTCCTTGGGCAAGACTCTGAACCCCTAATTGCCTCCGGTGAGCAGGTTGGTACCTTGCATGGCTTCCTCCGCCACCGGTGTATGAATGTGTGTGTGAATGGGTGAATGTAATGCACAATCTATGTAAAGCGCTTTGGATTAAAAGCGCTATATAAATGCACCATTTACCATTTACCATTTTCTTTGAAATGTATAACATTTCCAAAAACAACACAATTATTTTAGTAAGTTTGGGTCCCAAGACTCACAAATGTAGTAGTGGATTCAAAAATACATTTCCTTCCTTTTGTGTTATTGCTTTTTTTCTCCCCAATTTAGTCTTCATGCCAATTGATTCCTCCCCACACATATTTGTGTGTTGTCACTGCTGTTTTATACTACTGACTCACCTGCAAGTGAGGAGCCCCCACCGGGAGGACGTAGAGCCTTCGTCCATGCAGCCCAGCACTCCCTGTTGTGTTGACAGGTGCCGCCCCAGCCTGTAGTACATACAGTACATGGGCAACTGGCGGCCCGGGGGCCACATGCGGCCCCCACCTTCACTTAATGCGGCCCACAGGTTAATACTGGAATACTGATATATTATTGATTTCAGCTGTTATAATTCCAACCATGACCTGCTTTAATTCCGTCAGTCTTTGCCACTTTTCAAGCTATCTTCATATAATAGGTCCTCACAAATTTTTATATTAAAATAGCAAAAAGAGCTGTGGGAAGTTCAGAAATCCATAGTCTTGTGACATCATCGTTTGACAGATTTCTTTTTTTATTTGCATTTTTAGTATCACAAGAACAATGACTTCCACTTTAACATTGCAACTTTTCAGGAATAGAAAGCCTGCATTTTCATTTTCTTTTTACGATTTGTTTTTGTGCTTTTATGCCTTTATTGATAGCACAGTAGACTGACAGGAAATGGGGGGAGAAATGGGGAGTGACATGCGGCAAAGGTCGTCCGGATTGGGAATCGAACCGGCGACACCGCCAGGCATCCATGCCTATGTGGCAATGCCTAAGTGTTATGCGCCTGGACCAGTAGGCCAGTGGGCGCCCCAAAGCCTGCATTTTCTATTAGCTTGGATTTTCCATCGATGATGTCACAGACGATGGGTTTCTGACCTGCCCACGGCCCTCCTCTGAGACACAGACCGAGTAGAAAATAATTATGCTATTTTATCATGGACATTAGCGAGGACCAATTATATTAAGATACGTTGAAAAGTGGTGAAGTGGTCCTTTAAGTAATGTAGGCAACTTAAGTAAACAGTTAATGTCCACCACTGGTAAGCGAGGCATGGAAGTATTTCAAGGTAGGGTAAGTCATTTGCCTTTGTTAAAATAAGTATTCAATATTAACTATTCTAATAGTAATCATTGCTATAGAGTATTTGTTTAACAGTGGTCTCCTTGTCTCTCTAGCTCTTTAATAAACAGAAAAAGCATTTAGAGGTTGGGATACCAATTATTCTGTATCCAATCAGGAGGGAACCCATTTGTAATGTAATGGTCTGTAATGTCTGTTTTTGCATGCAGATTATTTATGATGGAAAAGATGATATTTAGTGAGACATGTTGCATTGGTTGTTTATTTTTTAGGGATGGGGTTCAAACTCCAATAGCAAACTTTCCTCCCCTGTTTGATGCATGTCTCTGGTGCCTTCAGCATACGGACACTCATATAGGGGACCTACACACTCAAAAATGTCTTCATGCATTATTGGATCAGTGGTGTGACGTAGTTGTGAGGGCTGCATTACAGCCTGAACTTCTACAAAACAGCCTAACACTAATTCTTATTGACTAACTTTCTCATGGGTGCAGAATGTTGTTATGGAAACGGCTACATAGGCAGCCAAGGCAGGGTTTTATTTGCTTTAACAGATCTGATGGAAATCCCACTTAATTTGCAAATTTTTTGCCTATCTTAATTATTCACTTTTATTAAGCTAGCGTCTCCAAGACAACCTGAATATTCGAAAGTAGGCTTCCCATCTTTTCCAATCTACCTCTTTCAAATACGAAACATATTAACTTTTGGTGAATGATAGCTCCTCAGATCATGGTAAGTTAGTATAATTATTTTATCTATGTATGTTATTTGTATTTGTCAAATGTTGTCAATGTTGTCAATTGTCAAAGCTAACAATTATTGATTCAGAATCAATAAGTATTTGGTCTGCAACTTGAAGACTAGCGTCCCTAATTTTGCCACACGTCACAATGTGTTGTGAGCTTGAAGTTGAAGATGCTAATTTGAACAACATGTTTTCAGTAACATTTTGATACAAAATCTAACAATAAAAGCATCTTACAATAAAGCCGTTAACGGATTTGTTTTTGTACGAGAAGCTGTGAATAGACAACCACCTGCATGTATTGACTTTGATATGGTCCTTTAAAATGTAATTGGCCTACAAAACCTCCTTTCCATGATGGTTCATGGGCCAAATGAGGACGTGCTATGCCATGCTGGTCCGTTTTGTGATGGAGTTGTGATCAACAGTTTGTGTTTCCACGTATGGAATGGGGAAATCTCGATATTCCTACGTCCCATTTGTCCGACTAAGGGTTAGGTTTAGGTATAGTTTTACTGAGTTTAGGGTTAGGGTTCACCAGTTTAGGATTCACCAGTGTCGGACCTATAGGACGTCGGACAAATGGGACGTCATAATATCGCTACGCGTCCATATGGAATGGGGACTGCCCATAAGTCCGAAATCTCATTAGTCCTACATCTCATTAGTCCGAATTTAGTTAGGGTTATGTTTTAGGGTTAGGTTTAGGCATAGTTTTATTGAGGTTAGGGTTAGGGTTCAGGTTAGATTTAGGCATAGTTTTACTGAGGTTAGGGTTAGGTATTTTTCACCAGGTTAACATCACCAGATTCTGGCTAATGGGATGTAGGAACTCCTATGGAATAACTGCTGGCCGGGCAGTCTATCCAGGGCTGTGTTCTGTGACATTGTGCCTGATAAAAGTGAGAGTGAAATGCAACTATCCATTAAGTTTGATGAATGCCAACAGGCAACAGTGTTTGTAAACTGCAGCTTGGAAAACAAAACCATGTTACACTTAATACATTTCCAGCAGCAACCTCTGTAGGGATCAGTCCAGACATACAGTAATAGGCTATTTAAGCTTTGGGCTGCTACGGCAGATGACAGCGGTAACCGGAAATGATCAGCGCTCGATAGATAAACCGGCCGCCGTCGCGGCCATCTATACAGTGGCAGAGGCTACCTTTCCACGTAGGCTGTTAGCTTAACGATATGGACCGCAACGGTGATTGCGTCATAGCAGCCGTAGTCCCGCCTCACGTCGCGGGAGTAGAAATATGCTCTTAAATTCCCCAATATCTGCTTGATAGCACTCCTAAAATGAGTGTGAGCACTCCTAACATGAGTGTGGGGGTGGGCATAGCTGAGTGGTTAGTGAACTCTGGGTAGCCAGAGTTCTGGTTGTCCCCGGTACGATTCCCGGCCAAGCCAACAACGTCAAAGTGTGTCCCTGAGCAAGGCTCTTAAACCCTAATTGCTCCTAGAAGGCTGTTCATCAATACACTTAATCAATTAATTGTATTACTTTTTTGTTTATAGTGTGTGCATGTGACAATATATGTGATGAAGAGAGAGAGAGAGAGAGAGAGAGAGAGAGAGAGAAGAGAAATTGGTCTCAATCCACATGCTGAGATCTCTACCTCAGGCAGCAAAAAGCATCTGGCGATCAATTGAAAAGTGCCCATGGCATATTGACATTGTTTGGGCATAAACGTATAATGTTAAGCCAAGTAACCATTCAAATCACTCTCACATTCTCATATACAGTACCAACTTGTCATAATATATGACAAGGAGAATGTGTAGAGCAAACGCAATTCTGTCTCACTCTTGCAAGATCTTGATGATAATGTGTGTATGACAGATGGAGACAATGGGGTAAAATGATGAGCTTATAGCCATGGCTATGTCTAGTTTACACAAAACCATTTGTCATTTGAGAACCAGAGTTGTTTAACGTAATAGCCTGTAATCAGCCTTCATGATAACATGCAGTATAGTAGGTAATGACTGTAGTCTTCTATGCATAGTTGTGGATTTGCAAATGTAGTGGTCTGTGTCTCCTCAACTGTCTGGCACTAGTAAATATTCAGACATGCATTTGCGTTGACTCTGTGCTTTCCCACCACATGGCCTGAAACCAATCGTTGAATACTTACGTTATTAAGCCCTCCCACTGGATCACTTTGGCTGAGCACAGTTGTTCTGAGCGTGGTTATGTCGACTGGGCACCGTTCAGAGGTGGAGAAAATATGCATAAAAGAACATCCTGTAATTTGAGGTTAAATATGAAACACGCTAGGGGGTAGCAATCGCCATCCCCTGGGACCCCAACTGAAGCCCCAGCTGTGATTTCACTACAGTGCCAGAATCTTTCCAGCAAAAAAAAAAGCTAAACTGGAATGGCAATGGGATTGGGAATGAGTTCTGGTATTGCCTGATAAGCAACCGTTTTCATTTGTTTATCTTATTGGTATCCTTCTGACTACCCATACGTACATAGCCCTAGTATCCACGAATAGGGGAAGGGGATCAGCGTCACGTGATTCCCTTGTTTGGCCTGGCGAAAACTCGGATGTGTGTCTCAAAGAATATATTATTGTCCGAATATTTGGCGGTACATACCCATGGCGGATTCGGCCAAGCCCCGAAATACCCATATGTGTCTCAAAGAATTGTACATTATACTTGCGTGAGACGTGACTGTAAGCATGCGAGACTGTAACTTTAATCCAGGAACAGAGGATAAGCTAACGGTTTTCCCATTCTTTTTTTCTGTCTCCCAATCATTCATTATCATGGGATGCAAGGGTTAACAGGTGGAGTTGGCAGATATGTTTTTCCAGCCTAAAATCTCAAGACATACTGTCTTGAATGTCAACTTAATTGATCGTTTTTTTTTCTTTTCTTTATTAAGAGCCATTTATTAAATCATATTAGAAACAGCTGTTTGCTGCCTACAGTGTGTTGCGACTTGTGAGCACTATGCCTCTCTCTCTCTCTCTCTCTCTCTCTCTCTTTTCTCTCTCTGAGAGAGTCAGTGAGACAGCTCACCCACCCTCTAGGAGCTACTTTTACTTACATCGTAGTTGGACAAGCCATCCCAGCGCAACATATGTATATATGAGTTATGTCAACATATTGCTTTGAAGCATTTTGTCACTCGACAATTTTGGCTGCGGTACTGTAGGCAGGGGTGTCGCACCATATTCTGGGCCCTGGGTGCTTTAACTATTGAAAAATAGCAGATATACAAGCTCACAGCGCGGCGCGTGCTTGTAGATCTGCTATTTTTGAAAGTCTTGAAATATTTCAAATCCATCTAAGGTTTTTAGTAAAAACCTATTTTTCTATGTCAGTGCTCAAACTTTTTCATGTGAAGGTCCCCCAATATTATATGTATTTGGCCATGGACCCCCCAGAAGCAAAATTTGAGTTACAAATGTTTGCTCAAAAAATACATATATTCAACGATTTGCACACATTTTCAAAAATAGCAGATCTACAAGCACGCAGCTTGTATATATGCTATTTTTCAATAGCTAAAGTATAAAATAATTCCAGGCCCCTCCACCTTAGGCCCTAGTGACTCAGTCCCACTTTCCCCCCTTGTGACGCCCCTGACTGTAGGCCTACAAACGGTACAGGCTGCCTGTCACACGCTCGCTCTCTTGTTGAAACCAATGCTCACTCGACCACAATGAACGTATAAGTCAACACTCTCTCTTACTCTTTGTCAACGTCATCATCCTAGTACTGATTTCTAGCAGTTTCACTACAGAGACATTTGTAATCCGCCAGTAGCCCTACATTCCGGAAAAATCACTAGGAAACTATTACCGTTAAGTTTCGCACCCCAATTCCGGCACACAAGATCAGTTCCGGTTTTCACATCTATAATGTGAAAACGAGGTACAAGTATAGTAGGGCATTTGACAACTGTGATGGTGCTCAAAATGCCTGGCAGTGTCCTATAGAGCAGTGATTCTCAACTTTTTTTTAATTTATTTCAAGGACCCCCATAACATAAGTGTGCAAATTTCAAGTGTGCAAATTAAACAAAATGGACCCCTAAGGGTCCATTTGGTTTCATTTGCATACCCTGAGGGTCCCTGGACCCCACTTTGAGAACTACAGTACTCCCTCTCTTGTTCTCTTTAAGGCCCATCTGGTTGGAAAACATTCAAGTCATGTTTAGAGCATGTGTTCAGTTGAGAAGAAACTGCCGTGAAGAAAAAAGGCAACAGGGTTTTCCAGCCCAGTTATTTTCTCATTGATTTGCACATTCAAAACTCACAGCTGACCGAGCATTGTTAGTACTGGTTTAATGAGATGGGATTACTGATACAGTATAATGGGATTACTCATGTGCCTTGCCAGAAAACGTTTAGTACTGTACATGGCATGTAATTTGAGCCAAACTGCATAAACATACCGTCGGGCTGCAAAGAGCAGAATACTAATACATATTTTACAGTAAACCTATTGTAAATTCAGAGTATATTTTCCTGAGCCCATCTTGATTAATTTCCAGGTTTTGTACAGTCACTTGGGGTCAGAGTTAGCTGGCATGCAACTTCAGTTAAATCAACTTCTCATATGACACTCTGTGAAGGTTACAGTCTATCCGTTATCCTCCAGTCTAATCTAAAAATCTCTAATGACTGACAATAAATGCTTAGAAGTCAAAAGCCCTGCTGCTGGTGTGTGTTACGTGAATGCAGAATGAGCACCTGTGAAGCCTGCGCTGCATTTGGATTGCCTCCACTTCCCGCGGAAGCTCAATTATCGGACTGTCACGTGCCAATCATCTGTGGGTATGCAGATGAGGTCAGGCCTGGATGTATCAGCCCAACATTGTCAAGTCAAAGTCTCTTTTAGCCCCCCCATGCCACTTTCATTCAGGGAAGAGTTTGAAGGTTTTATCTTCACTTCCCATGCTCAGAAAGTGTTTGAATCTATTCTGACATACTGACTCCCTTGACTGCAGGTTATCCCCTGAGGCAGTTCAGGCAGTTCACGTTTATGGGGGGGAAACGAAAAAGAAATGCAAACGTCTCGGCCTAGTGTACATGTTTGCCTATTGCCAGTTTAGCAGCTATAAAGCCTAGGATACTCAAATAGCTTATTTCACATAAAGTAACTGCACTCCCACAGGAGAGCTTTTTAAGAGGATATCTCTATCAATCATCAATAATTAACATGTCTTAGATTCAGTAAATAAATCCAGTATGCTGTATTCAGGGCAAATAGACAAGTAGACAGAATGCTATTAGAGTGAGAAGCATATGGCAAATGCCTCGCAAAACGCATCAGCGCAGAATCATGACTCACAGAGTCCAGCGGTAATCAAAAGCACTGAGGCTCTAAAAATGAGCAGCCGTAATGAGAAACGCCACTATCATTAACACATGAGGTCATTAACATGGTAGCTTGTACAGGACAAATAAAGAAAGAATGTGTTATAATTAGTCAACGATAGCAGAAACATACTAAAGTTGATTCTCTAAGGACATTTCATGATGACTGCCTTAAAAAAAACATCCAAACTATTTCTATAGAACTTGCAATATGTAGTGTTGAAGCTCTGTTATGATGATATCCTTTGATTTCCATATGCATTACGCTGTTGTTATGTCACCCACATAATGTGCATTTGTGACATCACTGTATTTAAATTATGTTATATATTCACGTTCAGGGCCCTTAAAATGTTTTTTTTTTTTTTTTCTTCACAAAATGTTATAAACCTAAAGTCTAAAGTCATAAGACACTAAAGACAGTTCATGTCACTGGGCCTATACATGATCAATGTTACACTCCTGACCTTGCAGTGACTCATGGAGTCTTCAGAACCTTTGAGGTTGTGAATAGAAGTATCTCTGACCACTCTAGTGTCAGCTTTGGAACGTGTCCCGTTTTCTCCCACGTGCTCATACACCATTAATTCCATGACTGTAGAGAAATTATCTGATGTAAAATTGCTTCTCCTACTTCTCACATTCCCTCTCATCAGATGACTGATTTGCTAAACAGCTTTAATGGCCCCTGTAAGCTCTCCCAAGATATTGTAGCCCCTGTGAAAACCATGAAATGAAAAGCATCTGTGGACTAAACTGCTGGCGTAGTGGTCCGAGCACCTAGGCTGCTGAAGCAGCCTGAGAGCTTGTCGCGGGCTCGAGTCCCGATCCAGGCGACCTTTGCTTCTATCTCCCCATTTCCTGTCAGTCTACTGTTATTCATCACCTTATTAGCCATGCCAAATGTGGACCTGGCACTGCCCATTATTTTACTTTTTTCCCAATATGTTTTTTATATACAGTAGCCGATGTGAAGTGATAAAACTGAGCATATTTGCTTCTTTTGAGCTTGTTTTCATAGATCTGGCCGCTTGTTTTAATGTTTTATTTAAAAAAAAAAATTGATAAATCTGGCAACACTATGATTACCTGCATTAAACTTAAGACGGAAATTCCCACAGAGAAGACACGCCATTTCCGGTTTACTTCCTGTATCTGCGTAGGTTGATACCTTTTTAGGAGACAGGAAGCAGGTTGGAGTCTATTCATTTCCAATGGGAGAGTGAATATGAACACATGCTTCTGAACCATTCTTTTGCCCCACAGTCACTGAACTAAATATTGGACCCACTCGTCACAAGCCAGCCACATAATATTCCCAACATAGGCGCCGATTACATGGAGCCAGGTAGAGAGCACTGGCTCCCCCTCCCACCCCCGGCTAATATTGTGAAAGGAAAAATATGATTTAATAAAGGAAACCCGTTTTAGCCGACTTTATACAAGAAAATACCCGATTTGTCACCGAGATGTCACCCAAATATGTCCTCCCCCTAGTGGGGACAGAGTTAGGCGCCAGTGATTCCCAAAATCTTCACTCTCGAATGGCTTTCTTCAGAGAGACAAATCAATACTTTATTATAGACCTTTCTCTGTCCCAGCAACATACTCTCGAGTGTATCATCTCACCTCTAGTGGCTCCAATTGAGATAGCATATCTTCCTATATTAAAAATCTTTGATTAAACCTGCAGTTGCCTAGGGAGAAAGAGAAAAGATATTGAATGAAGCAGCACACTGAGGAAAACTCAATGGCGCCCTTTGAAAAAGGCAATGGCAGCGCCCTGGAGAAGGCCAGGAATGAGGTGAATACCACAAATAAAGGCAGAAAAGTCCTAAAGAAAAGCATCTGTACAATCATATCTCTGACTCAATGATCATAAGTTCTGTACCGTAAAGAGGCAATGGAAAAGGTGGAAGGAAAATGGAAAGCTTTTCAACTAAATGCATTTTATACTACTATGAAAGATCTCGATATATTAGAAATGTTTGTTTTATTCTGTATTAACATTTACTCCAGTGTACATCCAGCGCCAAATAATCCCACCTCAGACATCCCAACTTGGAGATCAGCATTTCCGGGAGGTCTCCTGACAAGCATCTGTTGACTGAACTGCTGGCGTAGTGGTCCGAGCACCTAGGCTGCTGAAGCAGCCTGAAAGCTTGTCGCGGGCTCGAGTCCCGTTCCAGGTGACTTTTGCTGCGTGTCATTCCCCATCTTTATCTCCCCATTTCCTGTCAGCCTACTGTATTCATCACCTTATTACTAGCCATGCCAAATGTGGACCTGGCACTGCCCACTATTTTACTTTTTTCCCCAATATGTATATAGCCGATATGAAGTGAAGTGATAAAACTGAGCCTAGTTGCCTCTTTTGAGCTTGTTTTCTGCCTGCTTGTTTTTTATTGTATTTGCTAAATCTGGCAACACACTGATTACCTGCATTAAACCCAAGACGGAAATTCCCACAGAGAAGACACGCCATTTCCGGTTTACTTCCTGTATCTGCGTAGGTTGATACCTTTTTAGGAGGCAGGAAGCAGGTTGGAGTCTATTAATTTCCAATGGGAGAGTGAATATGAACACAGCTTCTGAACCATTCTTTTGCCCCACAGTCACTGAACTAAATATTGGACCCAATCGTCACAAGCCAGCCACATAATATTCCCAACATAGGCGCCGATTACATGGAGCCAGGTAGAGCACTGGCTCCCCCTCCCACCCCCGGCTAATATTGTGAAAGGAAAAATATGATTTAATAAAGGAAACCCGTTTTAGCCGACTTTATACAAGAAAATACCCGATTTGTCACCGAGATGTCACCCAAATATATCCTCCCCCTAGTGGGGACAGAGTTAGGCGCCAGTGATTCCCAAAATCTTCACTCTCGAATGGCTTTCTTCAGAGAGACAAATCAATACTTTATTATAGACCTTTCTCTGTCCCAGCAACATACTCTCGAGTGTATCATCTCGCTCCAATTGAGATAGCATATCTTCCTATATTAAAAATCTTTGATTAAACCTGCAGTTGCCTAGGGAGAAAGAGAAAAGATATTGAATGAAGCAGCACACTGAGGAAAACTCAATGGCGCCCTCTGAAAAAGGCAATGGCAGCGCCCTGGAGAGGGCCAGGAATGAGGTGAATACCACAAATAAAGGCAGAAAAGTCCTAAGAAATATCATTAAAAAAGAAAAGCATCTGTACAATCATATCTCTGACTCAATGATCATAAGTTCTGTACCGTAAAGAGGCAATGGAAAAGGTGGAAGGAAAATGGAAAGCTTTTCAACTAAATGCATTTTATACTACTATGAAAGATCTCGATAAATTAGAAATGTTTGTTTTATTCACAGGTATTAACATTTACTCCAGTGTACATCCAGCGCCAAATAATCCCACCTGCATGTGTCCTCTGTTACTTTCCATATGGAGGCTAGAGTAGAAATACTCTGTATTCAAAATCTACTTGAGTAAAAGTACAAATGTATCGGTATCAAAATGTACTTAAAGTACCAAAAGCAGAAAGTTCTCATTATGCATTATCAAAGTGGGTTTTCAAAAAAACGTTGCATTGTGAGCTTGTAGATCGGCTATTTTCAAATGGCCAAAATGTATATAGGGCTGAAGTGGGTAATGCATATTTTGTCAAAATAATAAAAAATCTACAGTAGTAAGTAAGTTTTCAACTAATTGTATTGAAGTTGAAGTCTCATATTTGCACCTGAGATGTAGTGGAGTAGAAGTACAAGTAAGTATAGTAAATTGGAAATACTATAATAAATTGTGTCAATAGTTTTGAGGAAAAATTATAGCTCGCAGCATGTATTGAAAAGAAAAAAGAAAGAACTAAACTAGTTCATTTTTGGAAAGTTCCATTTTTTTGAATTATGAACTATGAACTGAACTAGCCCCCTCCAGCCTTGACCTGTCCCAAGTCATAATTGGTGTCTCGAGGAGCCAAGAAGAGAGGAGAAAGGAGCTTCCCCAATAGGTGCTTGGAGGGAGGACATATCAAGTGTATCCTTTGCAGACGTTTTTTATTATATTTATTTTTTTGGTCAGAAGGACCCCGTGGCAGACCAAAGACCAGATGGAGAGATTATATCTCCAGACTGGCCTGGGAACGCCTCGGTATACTCCCAGAGGGAGTGGAGGAAGTTGCGCAGGATAAGGAAATATGGAGGTCTCAGTTGGAACTGTTACCCCTGCGACCCGATTCCGGATAAGCGGTTGAAGATGGATGGATGGATGGATGGAGTGATGTAAGAATTGAAAATTTGTTTAGTTATTGCAGGGGTTTTCAAAGTGGGTGACGGGGCACCCTGGGGTGCCGTGATGCCAGTCCAGGGGTGCCGCTAGATAATTTGATAATATTTGGAATTCATCAATATTACTACATCAATATCACTTCACTATGTTTCAGTCAGTTCTGATGGAAACGGATATTTCTCCAATAGGATGTAAAATTCTAAAAGTTAACAATGTAATTCAGGGGTGCCTTGGATGAAAAGGTTATTTACAGGGGTGCACTGAGTCAAAAAAGTTTGAAAACCCCTGAGTTATTGGATACTGTTGTGGACTGTCTCCTGGGCCTATTGGACACAAACTGCGCTGTCCAGGAGAGGGGATACTGTAGAACAGATGACTTCAAAGGGATCATTTAGAGCAGAAGAAATGTTTGATCTGCTTATATAATAATGTAAACATGTTTACTGTAGGAGCCGATAGATGGAAAGAACTAATTAGTTTACACTGCTCAGTTTACAGAGAGGAATTGTACTGTGTGCGTGCATGTGTGTGCTTGTGTGCGTGTACGTGTGCGTGCGTGTCGGTGGTCTAATGCAGTGGTTCTCTAACTTCTTCATGTCAAGGACCCTAAAATGTATATATATATATATATATATATATCACCCCACAGACCCCCCTGATTGAAAAGATATGCCAGGGACCCCCAAAAGAGACTTTTGGGGGACTTTATAGCAGTGATTCTCAACCATTTTAATTTCAAGGAACACAATTTGATATTCATTAGGCCATGGATCCCCCTTTGATGCAATTTTTATCTCTAGCCCCAATCTACACAGTAAAGTCCTGAATGTTAATCTAACTCATACAAATGGAATCAAATGGACCCGTACTACTGATATATTTACTATACTGCGGTTTTTATTATTCAACACGTCTTTATTTTCATGAATAAATTGTAGCCTACCCTCCCTCCTCTGTTCTTTTTCACAAATCACACTTGATTTCACAAAGATTTGACCATGTGGAATGCACTTCCAAATACATTAATGGTTTGATTCCTTTTTATTTACACAGTTCAATTCCTAAGCATATTTCACCTTTTATTTTCGCACCTGTAATTTTGTGTACAAATATAAGCGTAGCAATAACTTTAGAGAGAAATACAGCATTCAATATGGGCATGTTTACCAGCTATTAAACATCTCTAAAATGTCCCGCTGATCTAGAAAAAGTCATCCACACTTTTATCTCCTCCTGTCTAATTACTGCAACAAATCAATCTGAAAATGGATTCAGAAAGCAGCAGGCAGGTTTTACTTCAGAGCCTGCATTCCATTTTATTCCAACTGTAGCAATCTTTGCTTCTTGAAAATAGTTTATTATTATGGCATAGCTCGAACAATCACACGTGAAAATGGGTTAACAGGAACAAAGCCAGAACGATAATTTGTCCAAATGGTCTGCTAATCCCCCTGAGTAGCTGATTACAATTTATCAGTCAGGTAACGTAACCTATAGGTAAGCACCCTCACAACCCTACTGTTCCGGCACCCTACAGTAACTAATGCCACAAAAACCTTGTACACGTATGTCAACATACCACAACTGTTACTTTAATATTGATGATATTTCTTCTTTTTTCGTGTATCATCGTCCTTGATGATTGGTTGACGACATATTATTTCACAAGATTTCTTCAGCTCTTCAGTGGGCCTATTTACAGTATAAACACTTTAATTTTCACTTAATGCTACACGTTGTAAGCTTGTAGATCGGCTATTTTTGCTACTTTTGCGTGACACTGTAGTATGACAAAGTAGGGCATTCATTTACGAAAAAAAAAACAAAGTGTTGAAATATGGAGAACTGCCCGACATCTACTGTAATTCACCCAGCTCACCAAATGTCACCTCACATTGTGAGGCTTTTCATCCTCTTATATCTAATCTGGAATACGAAAGTTTCTCCCTTGGCATTATGGATTATGGACAGAGGCTTAAGGACTAAGCTATGTGACCCTATTGGAAGGACTAGTAAAGGAGTGTTTTATCAATAGCAGCCATGTCCTATTGGCTGACATTTGGTGTGTGCCTCAATACTCAGCAATGCTAACTCTCATGCATCCAGTATTGACATGAATGGCGGACACGCCAACAGTGTGTACACAACACTTCAATCAAAGGGTTACCATGTAGACAACGCTTTGTCCTCAGAGCCAACATCTGCATTGTGTAAGAATAGTTTGTGAACTGCATTCTAGTGTTGATTTCGTTGACTACCTTTTTTCACTGATGAAACTAAATAAAAACGAAATGAAAACTAAGCTATATGGTGACTAAAACGACATAACTAAATATATTGACCATTTCGTCAACAAATAAAAACTAGACAAAAATGTTAGGGAGGGACTAGTGGAGAAGAAATCCAGTAGAACTAAAAGACAAGTCATTTTATGTTTGGCTGCGCTCGGGTGTAAATGTGCGCGCTCTGAAAATAGCAGATCTACAAGCGTTGTAGACTGGCTATTTTCAGCATTCAACCAATCGTAAAATCAGGCATTACAAGTCTTTACGACTTCATCAAGGCCTGCCAAAATTGTTTTTGTTGACACAATCAACTGTAGATTTAGTCAACTAAAATTGTATGATATTTAGTTGAGTAAAGTAAAACACTTCAGTTGACTAAAACTAAATACATTTTTATTCAAAAGACTTTGACTAAAACTAAAACTAAATTTGCTGTCAAAATCAAAACTGCTCCATGTACACTATTCACTACACATTTTATAATTTTGTGTTTATCAATTTTTTAAGCAAATACATTTTATTCATTTTTGTATTCATTCCTGTTGTGTGATTAATTTCCAGTTACCCACATTACATTAATGTATGGTAGAGTTCTCAACAGGCCTGGAAATTAAGGCCCAGCCCTAACTGGGCCCACCCGGCCTGACTAAGTTTAGGCCTGACCTGGCCCGGCCTGAAAACATCGGGTCGGGTTTGGGCAGAATTTGAGAACTCTAATGTAAGGATAGTGTGTTGACCCAAGATAATCTTGGCTGTGGAATTCTTTGGATGGACCCATCATGCTACTTACAGTAGCAGACACATTTCATGTAGCCAATATTTCATTGGAATTCCATTCCATAAAAGACTTTGGTTCACAGCCCCTTAAATCAATTAAGGTCATCTTTCTAGCAGAACTCCAATATTTCTTCTGCTTTATAGGCATGAGCACGTATCCCATGTGTGTGTTCCAAAGACAAATGTAACACATTAGATTTCCATTCTATCACCTCAGTAAACAACTTAGTGGTTAAGCTTTTATGAAATAACCATTTGTTTGCCTAATTAGGCTGCTGTGTGAATGAAAAGAGATATTTCTAAAGCACTGTGCGTAATGGAACAACTCAATCACTCCACGAGCCAACAATATGGTGTGTCACTGCCTACTGACTTGCTTTAATGCATTTTGAATAACTTTGTTAGTGCTGTGGGAGTATATATCCTGTTAACTTCATTTGTTCGGCGCACCTCATGTCATCTCAGTTATTCATTCAATTATATGGCGTGATTCGTTTTTAGACACCCATAATGCTACTGTATATGAGTGCCTTGGCCTTCCAATTGTGCAATGGATTTCATCATTCTAATAAGATGAGATGAGGTGAGATGAGATTGAGGCAGTCTGTAGTCAGAGTCAGGGACGCGCAGAGAATGTTAGAGAGGCAGGGGCTGAAATTTCTAAAAGGGCCTTTTGGTGGAAATATTTCTATTTTCGGTGAGTACCACACTGAACTTTCTACACAGAGAGAGAGGTCAATTCTTTCAACATAAGATGCTGCATTCAAGTTCAGGAGAGTTTGGGAGGGACAGCGAATGCATTTCCCGGCAGCGGCGTCTGCCGCGGCGTCGTCGGACTTGCCGACAACAGCCGCGGCAATGATTCCTATGCCGTGGCAATTATACCTAATCCGTGGCAACGCGGACAGACCGACAATCGAGCTGCGTCAGCCGCTGTTGCCGAACCTATCCCCCCCCCCCCCCCCCCCCCACACACACACACACACGCACGCAGGCACGCATGCATGCACACACGCAGGCACCATGATCAGCAGTGGACCAACGTGCTCATATAGTCAATTATGTATAAAAAAATGAATGAAGTATTAAAACAGTCATGTCTGCTCTCTCTGGTGGTCGCTTGCTGACCTTCCGGATCTGCTGGTGGACCACCGGGTCCGCCGGGCCACACCGGCAGCCGCCGTAGCCGCCGTCACCTGCCGGGCTTCACCGGCAGCCGCCGCTAGCAGCCGTCACCTGCCGGGCTTCACCGGCAGCCGCCGCTAGCAGCCGTCACCTGCCGGGCTTCACCGGCAGCCGCCGCTAGCCGCCGTCACCCGCCGGGCTTCACCGGCAGCCGCCGGTGACCCGCCGGGCTTCACCGGCAGCCGCCGCTAGCCGCCGTCACCCGCCGGGCTTCACCGGCAGCCGCCGCTAGCCGCCGTCACCCGCCGGGCTTCACCGGCAGCCGCCGCTAGCAGCCGTCACCCGCCGGGCTGTCTGTCTGTCTGTCTGTCTGTCTGTCTGTCT